>NW_005357311.1:2484562-2532130 GCF_000412655.1 Myotis brandtii | reverse complement strand
CGCTGGGGCGCTGCGGCACCCCTGCTCTGGAAAGAGGCCAAGACAGGGAAAGCAGCCAGCAGCCACCGCGCCCAGAGCCCCTGCATGGGGGAGGCTGTAAACCTCTTAGGGGAGCTTAAGGGGATGCTGAGAGGCATGCGGGGAAGGGCTTCCGAGGCAGGGCGATCTGTGACTCAGCAGAAGTCAATGGCAAAGCCCTCGGGTGGGGAGGGAGCGGGACCGCAAAGCCTCCGGCCCTGTCCCTGACGTGGTATCACTCCGCGTTCCATCCCAGGCCTCATAGTTCGAATTTAGAGAAACATGGGTGCTAGGTCTTTATTTTTTTACTTAATTATTTTTATTTTGAGAATATTTTTTAAAGAATAGAAAAGCACAAACGAATATAACTACCTACATACCTCCCAGCCAACATGTTAACATTTTGTAATGTTTGTCTCAAGACCTGTTTTTAAAATATTAGTGAAGTATAGCACAAGATGGACGCCTCTTTTAGCACCTTTATCTTCCCTCTTTGGTCTCTTCCCCTCCATGAGAGGCATCTACCTGAAAGAAATTAAAGCACTTCCTTCCAACCCTCTTGCAGACTTTTACCTACACATAAACAGTATAGAGACTATATAATATTGGGGGTGCATTTTATAATTTGAATGTTTCTGCACTTCTAATCAGTAATTTGTAGTCTCCCCCCCGCCCCCCGCCCCGTACTGTGATGTTTAGTTCTGTGTAGAGGTCTCCTTCAATCATTTGAACAACTGTGTGGCATTGGGTGGGGTGATTTCTAAGCCCCCACCTTATCTTAACACCAAGCCAGTGGTTCTCAAGCTGCACATTAGAATCACCTGGGCCACTTTACAAATGCAGATGATTTGCCTTGGGATTCTGTGATTTCAAAAAGGAGGATTGTGGATGCCTGCTATGCATCTCCTGGTAGATTAGAAGCAATTTCATATCTTCCAACAGAATTATACCGACCAAAATGAATTTGCTAGGGACACTCCCTGAAACCTGCTGATAGCTGTGTCGAGGGATGGCAAGAGTCTCTCTCCTTTATCTTACTGCTAAGACCCTGATGTTTATGGGCCCTAGCAACCAGCATTTCCTCACCTTTTTGTTCCCTAACAGAAATGGAGATGCCGCTATTGGGAGCAATATCAGGAAGATGACCCCATCAGGTGAGGGGGGAAAACCTCAGAGAGTAGAGTTTGAAAGAAATTTGAATTACTTTCTCTTTTCATCATGTTGCAGCATAACAAGGGAGAAACTACTGCCAGGTAATTCTGCAGAAAATCTCCCAGACAACCGAATCTCCTTGAATTTTTATTTTTGCAGAATAGATTTATTGAACTTCCCCCTGTTGCTGTGCTAGAGAGAGGAGTCGTGGAAACCTGGGCCTTCCCCTCTAAGGGTCACTCTTTGGGACAGAGTTCAGACACTAAGATGACCTTGAGGGTATTTTATAATCTTGTTCTTACTCTTTTCCCCATTCTTTATATGTAGCCACAGAGGAAATTACCTGGAAAGAACAATGCAATAAGGTGTAGTTTAACCTTCTGTTCTTCTCTAATACATTCAACAAATATTTACTGAGTGCTCATTAGGTGCCAGCCACTGTGCTAGATCATGGCCCAACAATCACAGACTTTTTCCTCCAGTTTGGGATAAAGGCCGATGAACAGACAATTAAACAATAGGTATACAAGGTGCTCCAGCAGAGGAAAGCATAGAATGCTCTGGAAAAGCCGTGGAGGCTAGAGAGAGAGATAAAGCAATTTAGTGTCAGGGTCTCAGGCATACTTCCTAGAACAGTGGTTCTCAAACGTGTGCATGGGATCATCTGGAGGGCTTGTTAAAACACAGCTGACTTGCTCTCCCCCCGCCCCGCCCCTGCACCCCTGAGGTTCTGATTTAGTAGATGTAGGGTGAAGCCTGATAATTGGCATTTTCAGTGTTTTGCCAGATGATACTGGTAGTCTGGGGACCACACTTTGAGAAACACTATCCCAGAGGAATGGAAGCCTTAGCTCCTCAAAGTACGGTCTGCAGACCAGCTGCATCACAACATGGGCCTCACCTGGGAACCTGTTGGAAATGTGGAATACTAAGTCTCATCTCAGATCCACTGAGTCAGGGTGATATCTATATCTATCTATATCAATTTTTTTTTGGGGGGTAAAGAAATCTTTAATGAGGATTTGAGCTGCAGAAGGAAGACGTTGTGGAGGGCCAGTGCTTGGCCCCAGCTGCCTCATGTGTACATGGCTCCATGCAGGCTCTCCAGTCGGTGCTTCTCCTGCTCCTTGCGAGCCTTATCCCGTTTGTGCTCTTCATAAGTATCACCATCAGTGGGCAGTTCATGGCGGCAGAGGGGGCAGGAATTTGTCTTGCTTAGCCAGGGCAGAATGCAGTTGGAATGGAAGAAGTGATGGCAAGGCATCTCAATGGCAGTCTCCTCCTCCTCGAATTCCAAAAGGCACACGGGGCACTTGAGCTCAGACCGACAGCCCCTCATGACTGTCCTGGGGAGGCTCTC
The DNA here is from genome assembly GCF_000412655.1 of Myotis brandtii. NCBI lineage: Eukaryota > Metazoa > Chordata > Mammalia > Chiroptera > Vespertilionidae > Myotis > Myotis brandtii. The sequence continues at coordinate 2,529,600 of NW_005357311.1, read as the reverse complement.
AACCGCAGTCTTGGCAGCAGGTGGAGGCAGGTGGTGATCCCAATCTACTCCCAAACCCAAGTCTTCAAAGTCCACACTGATGAAAAGCGACCTCACGATCTCCAGCAGGATGTTGGTTCGGGCCTCCCGCTCGGGGGGCCGACGGCTCGCAGTCGTGTTCGTCAAAGTAGGACGCCATCTCTGACACAGCAGCCCTCCGACCTGCCTTTTTTTTTTTTTTCATCCTCATCATCACATTTATTGACGGCCCCTGGGAAGTGGGGCTGGGGACAGAACATACAAAGACAAGGACCTGCCCTCAAAAAGGTTCCATTCTAAGGAGACGGGACAGAACTATATATATATAGTTTGAAAAACACCTCTAAACCCCTGGTTCTCCAATATGGTTGCACATTAGAATCATCTTGGTAATAAAATAAACTAAAAATAGTGATGCCTAGCTTTCACCCTCAGAGATTCTGTTTTATTGGGGATAGGGTGTGAAAAGCTTCCTCCCCCCCCCCCCAGGGTGATTTTAATATTTAGAAAATTTTGAGAATCATCTGCCTAAGCAAAATGCAGCATGAGTAGGAGTTAGTCCCACAAAAAAAAGCAGGAAGACTGTTATGGAAAACAGAATGTGCAAAGGCTCAGTGGTAGAGAGAGCAAAGTGGGTTTAATGAATGAAAAGAGTTTAGTGAACTCAGAGTATAGTGTTAGAAAGGAGATGTGAGGAACTAGAGGCTAGACTAGAGGGTTAAAGAGACCAGTGGTGAAAGACTACAGAATCTAAGGTAATTGGTTTTTCCTTGAGGGTTGGACACACTGAGTTTGCATTTTTAAAAATGATCAGTCTGTGTGCCTTTCAGAAATAAGCTTGGGAGTGTAGGAACAAGGTGCCTGGTGTTAAGTCTAGGAGCTCTTTGACTATAAAGAGAATATTATTGCTCTTACTGAAAATTATTTCTTTCAGGAAACACTGCTCTTTAAGCTAAAGATGGGGGCAAAAGGATGGGTGCAGGGACCGATACAGACAGTACTGAAGAGTAGCAGAATGTCACCCCTAAAATATGCCACTTTAGCATGAGGATGATTTTGAGTTGAAAGCAATTGAGAAGAATCAGATACAAGAAAAGCTCTCTGCCCTCTTCCTAGTTGCCTAAAAATAGGACATAAATTTGTAAAGGTGTCCCCCCCTCCCATCTGTCTCTACCAAACAGGACATAAGTAAATTACCTGAGACAGCTCTAGACTCTTATCAGCCCAGAGGCAGCACTGGAGGAATCTACTAAGATTAGCCCTTATCTATCAGTAGTGTCTCCATATATTTGCCTTCTCTTAATTTTTTATCCCTTAGAAACTCAAAGTCTTTTCCCCTTGTTTTTGTTTCTTCTCCCAAAATGTAATGTTCCTTTGTTAAAATGCTATATAAGCCTAATTTTTAACCACCCCTGAGTACTCCAGGTGTATGAACGATGCACACATTAATAAACTTGTTTTTCTCTTGTTAATCTGTCTTTTGTCAATCTAATTTACAAGGCCCCAACCAGCAAAGCTAAAATGGATAGAGGAAAATATTTCTTTTTTCTCTCTCCTACAGTACCAACCAATCTCTAAGACTTCATTTTGGCACTTGTGTTCCCATCGTTCGGTTCAACCAATATCTACTGAGCACTGGGCACCATACCCAGTGCTGGTGCTGGCGGAGCAGAATCCTGATTCCTTTGCTGAGTGGCAAGGTAGAGAACTCAGACAAGGGAGTGATTTTTCCCAAAAGTATTTGTTTGAGTCTGGTTAAAGATTTGACAGAGCTGTTAATAGGAGGATTCTGTGCCATCCAACTCCACTTAAGCCCTCAGCTAAACCATCAAATGGTCCCATTCACGCTGCAGCTGCAGGATTCCTGAGGTCATGCCAGTGGGCGCTGGGAATGCAAAGAGGACTCAGCCTTGGCTTCTGACACCCTATGAGCTTTGAGGAAGAACAAGTAGGCATTTGTTAGGGGATGGCCCACAAAGGCACCACAGGAGAAGGGATTGTATGCCCCCACGGGATTCCAGGCCAAATGCAAAAACAAACAAACAAAACAAAAACTGGGGTAATCTCTGCCACCACAGCTTGTGTGACCTCACTTGCTTACTGCCTATGGAGGCAGCTGATGGCCTAGGATAGAAGCAAGGTCCCAAGCAGAGTGGGGGTGGCAGTGGAGTTGGTGTTCTATAGTCCATATGGTGAGGACTGTTAGGCCAAACCAGGTTAAGGAAACAAAAGCTTTGAAAAGCAAGGAGAGGATAAAAGCATCTTTTGTGGGTCCTTTCTTGGACCATTCCTCCCCAGATGTGCCCAAGAGGGAAACAGTGAAGAAATAGCACAGGTGGAGTGGTAGAATTCCCTTATAAAAAAAATTTAAATGCTTTCTAGATCATTCTTTGAGGAATTCAAAGATACCAGTAGATTCTATCATTGCCATTGATACTGCCTATGTTACTCAGGCATCACTTAATCAACTCCCCTTATACCGTGGAAATTAACACTTTTTCATGTTACAGGGTGACTTAGACCAAGTGTATAGAGCAGGATTACTCAACCTCAGCACTACTGATAGTTTGAAGCACATAATGCTTTGTTGGGTGGCTGTCCCGTGCACTGTAGTACGTTTAGTAGCATCCTTGGCTTCTACTCATTAGATGCTAATAGAACTCCTGGTCATGCTCCTGAAAATATCTCCAGGCATTGCCACATGTAACCTGGGGGCAAAATTGCCCCCAGTTGAAAACCACAGGTATAAAGGAAAGGTGGAAGAAAGTACTGATACAAAATCTTTAAAGAAAACAGAAAGGGGGTTGATAGTCTTTAGTGCTTAGAATTAGCAATTTCCATACAGGAAAGAAGCCTCAAATGACCACAGGCTTGGGTAGGATTTTAACCTTCAACATAAAATAAAAAAGCCTATTCTATCTAATAAAAGGGTAATATGCAAATTAACCATCACTCTGCCACAAAGATGGCAGTGCCCATAGCCACAAGATGATGGCGCCCAGTCCTCTCAGCCCCATCAGAGTCCCCCAGTCCTGAGCGGGCAGTGTGAGTAGCCTGGCGGAATGCTTGCTTCGTGGCCGCGGTGATGAGGCAAATGTTCCACCCTGGCCACGGAAGGCCTCTGGGCAGCAGGCACGGAGTGGTGGTGTGTGGGGGGGTCCTTTCTGTGCCTGGCCGCAGAGGAGGGCCTCTGGCCAGGACAGGCACAGAATGTTTGCGTCGGAGACTCTGACAACAGGGAGGAGGAAGTCCCACCCCCACAGAATCAGCCACAGCTGTTGGTTGGTTAGACAGCTCTCAGCGGCCTGACAGCCAGGACTCTCATTCACCTGCATCTCAGACTGTGACAGCAGGGAGGTGGGACTATGTCTAAAGAGCAACTATTGATACAACATAGCTCTGCAGCCGAAAGAAGCCAGCGTTATTGACAGAAAATGTCTGAAGACCAACGTGCGTCTGATCTTGAAAGATCAGGCAGGCAGGCAGAGGCAGTTAGGGGCAATCAGGCAGGCAGGCAGGTGAGTGGTTAGGAGCCAGCGGTCCCAGATTATGAGAGGGGTGTCTGACCACCAGTTTAGGCCCAATCCCTGTGGGTCAGACATCTCCCGAGAGGTCCCCAATTGGAGTGGGTGGGCTGAGGGAACCCCCCCTCCATGCATGAATTTCATGCACCGGGCCTCTAGTGTAGTAATAAAAGAGCAAGTCATGTTTATAGCTAGTCAATTCAGTCATTAACCCAACTGTCCGTTAAATTGCATTCAGAAGGCATCTTCTCTGCTTTGACTATGTGCTTAGTATTGCCTAGGTGCTCAGGCAGCCCACACACTATCAGAATTATTTGATTAAACAGTAATGCCCCAGGCAACTGCTTCTGGGAGAGCGTTAATGGTGTTACACAGGAGGTATCAAGAAGCAGAATACAGAAGTTAGTTTCAGCTAGACCCAGAGATGGAAATGACTTTTCCCATGCCCATGCTTCTCTCATTGTAATGGTGCACCAAAGAATGGCTGATCCCCTGGAGAAAACATACCTGCCAAAGTGAACTCAGATATAAAGATTCAGAAGATGAGAGATCTATGGCAGTAAGCAGCCATCTTAATTAAGAAGAGAAGCAAACAGGCTGCGCACCATGAAAGAGTGGAAAACAAAACCCTTACGGAAGCAAGAGATGAGAACATTCTTACTAGAATGTAAACTCTATAAGGGTAGGGATTTTTTTCTCTTTTGTTCACACTTTTATCTAGACCTCTACCCCCAGTGCCTAGAACAATGCTTGGAGCTGGTAGGCATTCAATAAATATTTGTTTAAATGAATTCTGCACTTATTAATAAGGGATCTGACTCAAGAAACATAAACCCCAATGCTATATAGACTATGGGATCCACAGAGAGTTCTAAACTGTACTACTCTTAAGATTATTCCCTCAAAATGCTCAGACCAGTATGGATATTCCAAATAACTCAGGAGATACCTTAAAGAGGCTCCAAATAACCAAATTTAAATAAGTGGAGAATAATGATGGTTTGAGATTATAATTCATTGAATAAAAATTAATCCATAAATCCATACTTATGATTTGATGATTGTGATACTCAAGAAGGGGAAAAAAGATAGGGGCATGGCGTTGGCAAGATAGGTAGAAAGCTTATTTTCTTTATAGAAGAATGCCAGTTAATAAATGTAAAAGGAATGACTGAATTAGAAAAATCTTCATTTTCAAGCATCAGTATAATCATTGATTTAGAGACAGATCATAAGTGTTTCTAAAATCATTGGGTGAAATGTTGTCGGGAATTAGCATATTCAGACAGTCTTAAACTCCACCAATTTATTATTTGCCACAAAGGAGGAATGCTAACTTTATAATGAAGAGATCTGCTGGATTCTAATCTAACCGAATGATCAAACTTAGCACCACCAGTAATTAGATGCTTGCAGTCATTCAGTGGGAGATATATAGTGTTTCTATATGTTATCTAAAGATGCTTAATAAATACTCCCAATAACTTGATGGCTTGAAACAACAATAACTATTTATTATTTCTCATATTTCTGTAAGGAATACAAGAAGGTTTTGGCTTGGGGTTTCATGTGATTGCAATAAGATGTCAGCTAGAAAAATATCTGAAGGCTTGACCAGGGATGGACTGTCTACTTTCAAAATGTTACATGGCTGGCCAGTTGCTGTTCAAATGTTGGTACTTCTCCACCTGGGCCTCTGCACAGAGCTGTTTGAGTGTCCTTATGGCATCACAGCTGGTTTCCCCTAGAGCTTGGGAATCAAAAGATCAAGGTAGAAGCGCAATGTCTTTCTAACCTAGGTATGGAAATCACACATCACCACATCCACAGTATTCCATTGGTCACATAGACCTGACCTGATTCAGTGTGGGTGGTACAACACAAAGGCATGGCCACCAGGAGGTGAGGAGCATTGGGGGCTATTTAGAGCATGGCTTTCACAGTCATTCATCCTGTGTTTTTTATAATAAAGGTTTAAACTCAACTTAATCATGAGGAAATAAGCAACAAATCCAGAATGCAGAACATATTATGAGACAATTATCTCAAGCTTTAAAAAAAAAGTCTTAAAAGATCATTTTAAAAAGTGGGATTGCCCTATCCGGTTTGGCTCAGTGGATAGAACATTGGCCTGTGGACTGAAGGGTCCCAGGTTCGATTCCGATCAAAGACACATACCCGGGTTGCAGTGCGTGCAGGAGGCAGCCGATCAATGATTCTCTATCATCATTGATATTTCTCTCTCTCTCTCTTCCTCTTCCTTCCTCTCTGAAATCAATAAAAATATATTTTTAAAAATGTTTAAAAAGTGGGATTGTTATTAATTAAAAGACACAAAGAGAAAAGGCAACCAAATGTAATATATGATCCTTTACTTGATCCTAGAATGAAAAGAAAAAAGCTTTAAAGGACATTCGGGGGACAATTGGGATAATCTGAATATAGACTGTGTATTAGGCAATAATTTGTATCAATATGTCCACGGAACTTTGCACAACAGGGTTCATAATAAGCAAAAACTCAAAAGAGCCCAGATGATATGGATAACAAACTGCTATATTTAGATAACGTAATACCTAATCAACAATAAAAGGGAACAAACTACTGATACACCCTACAACCTGGGTGACTATTTCAGAAATATTATGAGAGAAAAAAGGTAAACTAAAATATGCATACCATATGACTCCCTTTATATGAAATTCTAGAAGAGGCAAAATGAATCTATGATGACAGAGATGAGATCAGTGCTTGCTTCTGGGCATGAAGAATATTGGAAGGAGCACAAGGGAATCTTCTGTGGTGATGGAAATGCCCTTTATCTTGATAGGAACATGCCTTGGTAAGTAGGGGCATGGATGATATGCATTTGTCAAAACCAACTGAGCTGTATGCTTATAATGTGAGTATTTCTCTCTATATAAATCATATCTTCATAAAAATTTATTTAAAAATTATGTCAGTGTTAAGTTTTGTGGATATAATAATGATATTGTGATTAGGAGAAATACTCTAAAATATTTGTGGGTGAAGGAGTATGATTTTTGGAACTTACTTTCAATGGTTCTGGGGGAAATAATGAAATGCAGAGATATCAAGCAAATGCAGCAGAATTTAACAATTACCAATTGCACTTTTAATAAATTTTTATGTAGGCCTGAAATTTTTCAAAATAAAAAGTTGGGATAAAAAGAAATAATAATTTTAAAAACTGTTCCCTTAGCCATCATTTCCTCAATAAGAGGAACAAAAACTGAAATTGACTACCACTGCACATTCTTTCTAGTTTATTACAATTAAAAATATCCAATCCCTCTATAAAATTTTTATTATGGAATGTTCTATTTATCCTTTTGAGGGGGCAAAAAAATGTAAGAATCAGTCTCATAAGAACTTTGGTTAAAGGTAGCAGGAGATATGGGATGCTTCCAGCAACTTTCTGGGCTACTACCTGAACTTCACCAGGTTCCTTCTAACATTTACTGGACATATAAAATGCTTTCATTTACCTAAAATTTTAATATTTTTCAAATTTTTTCATCTAAGTGACTATTTCGCAAGACTTCTGCATAGACTGAGTAGGTAGTTCAGATGATCTGCCAACTGCTCAACTTGTGATCTAATTTGTATTCCAAGATTACCAAGCATAACCTTGGTCTGGAAAGAGGCAAACACAACTAATTGATGGTGCTCTTGTCATAAACATCACAGGTGAGAAAGGGCAGGTGCCTGGCTTGTGCTCAGATGTCACCCCATGGAGGGCAAAGGCAGAGTAGCTTTAATTCACTATGTATATTATACCGTCTGTCAGAATGTCAGAGGGGTGAGAAAACAGAGATGTGAATTTATAGGGTAAATGTGTGAAAAGAAAATGATATGCCAGGTTCAAGTAGAGGATATGCCAGGTTCAGGAGAGATTTACTACAAAGATTGTTTCAGAGGAAATTCTTTCAGAAAATGCAAGGTCCAAATTTTGTTACTCTTGGCTCAAAAGGCAATGTGAAAAAAAAAATTCTTTTTCTATTGCAGAGTGCACATAGCAAGTAAGAAAATGGGGACACCAGAGGAAGTATTCTGTCAAGGAATTACAAAATAGTCAAGGAGGCCAAAGGAAAGTTTTTAGGAACCAGACAAACGTCTTCTGGAAAAATACCATAAAGATGACCTACGTGGTTGCCTGATAATGAAAAACACTTGATTCTTTCCTGAACTAACCCTTGCTTCTGGGTTAGTAGCAACACTGGGAAGAAGTAATCTCTATGTCATATTAAAGACCATGTAAAATTGTGTAACTCTGTGAAGATAGAAATTCTCTTATCAAACCTACAGGCACAGCTGGATCTATGGGCAGGTTGAGCAGGGAGTCATCAGAGCATGTATCTTAAGAATACTTGGGAGTTCTCCATACATGGCTTCAGATTCCTACCACAGTGTCATTCATAGGGGTTATTAACAATTGCATTGAGTTTACAAAGTGCTTTAAGTTTATCAAGCTCTTTCACATACCTCTCCACATTTGGACCTCACCATTCTGTAAAGCATGGATAGTGGGGATTTTAATCTGTGTTTTATAGATGAGGACATTGAAACTCAAAGACACTGAGTCTTGCCCAAGGTCATATAGTTAAGATTCAAGTTCTGTCTTCCCATTCCTCTTTCCATTATGTTCCTGAATAGACAGGCAGGGCATGGTGGCTAGGTAGGGAAGGATGGCTCTTGGAGTGCCTTTTAGACTCCCTCAGCATGATGACTTGGATAGGTTTAACAAATTATATGGCTAGAGACTTATTTGGCAAAAGACATCTGGCCTTGAGGGACAAAATTAAAAAGATGTATGTTTCATTTGGAAGCAATTTGTTTTGGCCAAAAGAAGGAAGAGGTCAGGCAAGGGTGGAGAATTGCAACAGGCAGATGGGGTCCAGAATTGTGTGTGCATGAAACAGGTGGACAAAGAGAACAGATCCTTGATCATAGACAGTTTTAGAGATAGGACTGTATCCAACAGGTCACACCAAAGGCTCAGCGTCCATTACATCACTTGGGCAAGGGTAATCTGGGGACAGCATTTCACTCCTTCTTCCCAGGAGAACTGCTTTCCTGAAAGTATTCACTTCAGCAAGCTAAGGGATTCCTAGACATGCAACTGAACTGTTGTTTCTTTATCTACCTTGCTTCTTCTGTTTGCTTTACTATGCAGTATGGATGAAATTGGACCTCATTGGTAAATAGGAGAAGTGAGTTCAAGCCACAGCCCTAGCAGGTCTGTGTCACAACTCCTGTGTGTCCTTCAGCCTCTTTGGATTTGGTTCAATTACTGGGAAAGTTCTTAAACTAAGTCTCCCCTAGCTCTAACATTCTGTGAGCCTCAATGGAACAAGACATAGAAAATGGCTCTCTTGGTCCCTCCTGTATCTGACCTTTCAAAGTCATCTGGTCAATACTTGTGCCCCAATTTTGTCCATCTAGGGGTACATGGACATATGCAGAGAACACTCCACCATCTTGATGGGCACAGTTCTGTTAGGAAGTGCCTTGATCTTCATTTCTACTTTTTAAGAAGCTCCCCAGTGCTACTTCTTTCCCTGCCCCCTCAGCATTCCAGTGGCAATAACTCATTAGTCTTCAGATGGTCAGTGAAGTCCTTTAGGCTCCTTCCTGGAATCTTGCCCTGGACTTCTTGAAGATTGACCTGCCATCGATAACGTGGGATAAATGAGAGATTATTTGTTACTACTACTAATACTTTATGTATTGGTTTTCTGATAGTTCAATGTTTATATAAGTTAGAGTGGACACAATTGGAGAAGACAGTGGTTAATTAATGCACTGAGAATTGTACATAACTTTGGGAAGCCCACGGTTGTGTGTAATATACAAGAAGGTCTTTTCTCATGTCTCCTCCAGTGGAAAACAGTCTTTTAATTGATGGTACCACCTATGATTGTCTCTAAGGGTGGCATTTCAGGCCAGGCGGAGAGAAGAGTGCTATGGGGTGGAAGAGGCATTTTGACTGTCCAGTGGGTTGGGCTGAACCTAAGCATTATGGTTCTAAGGAAAATGGGTTCTGTTTAAAGCATCGTAGCCAGGCTATTGACAGGTCCTTATTTTTATCATCTCTACTATATTTTGCTGCCTACGACTGGTGGCATTGCTTAGTTGATAAAATAAATAGGTTCATGAATTTCGTGTGAGTGTATACAAAACTATGATAATATGATTATATATGGAACATAAATATTTATGAGAACTAATAAAACTGTCTAAGACCCTGGGCTCACCTACCTAAATAGATCCTCATTATATTTATAGTAACCCACAGTTAGATATATGGTTAGATCAAGCAAGGAGATGGGTGAAAATATTCTGCTAAACTACAGTCAGGCCCCCAAAATAAATAGTTCTTGATTTCTCTGCTGGGTGGTCTAAGAATGTTACTACAAGGTAAATGAAAATTTTCCAGTAGCTCTAAAGCCTCTATGACTTCTCACACACAGAATTGCATTATGTTTATGTGCTTAGCTCCATATTAAGGCAGCGATAAAAGGAGTCATTGACTTTGGATTTTGCATGCTGTAAAGTTAATGTCTAGCTACACAGTAGTCACTATTCTGTGTATTTCAAACAGAACTGGGGGGAGAGAGCAGTATATGGACTAGTCATTTGGGTTCAAATATATAATTTTACCCACCTTCAACTCCGTGGGCATTCCAACATTCACAGCAGATCACAAACCTAAGTTTGCTTTTAAATTAATTGATGACCTGTCATCAGCCTGTAATTCTTTAAAATCCAATATCTGCCTTGGTGTTTTACGGCCAGAAAATCCATAATGACATGTCATTTGTTTCCTCTACTGTGTTAGAAACACTCCAGAGGCTAATTCACAGTGTCATTTGCTTAGGGGCCATGTTATTGAAGGGCTGAGATTTTCAGAGAAAAACAATTGCTTAATTGATACAGAGTCATGATGAGTGAGGGGCTGTTAGGCAAATGAGGGGTAACACAGGCCTCTATAGCCACGCTTTGTGGTTGCCTGGTGCTGCAAATTCTTGCAGTGAAAGTGGCAATTTCAGTGCCTGGCCCATAGGTGGCTATGATTAAAGAGAATAAAGAGAATAAAGCCAATGATACACAGACATGATAGATAGACCATCATTTTGATGGATTGTTGCTGCCGTATAGATTAGTTAACCCTAGAAATACAATGAGTATTCTTTTGATTTAAAATTATCCAAGTCAGTTTTGACTCTCAGATCTCCATGTTCCTCTCCTCCAGTTCCCAGTCAAATAAACCTGTTCTTTCTTTTATTATTGGACCAGTCTTCTCTGCCCACCAAGATGCCAGCAAGCTAGTCTGAAAAAATTGCCTTTGCCAAGGAAATCACAAAGAAATCAAGAATTTAATGAAAACAGTTTTCTGTTTTTTTTTTATGGCCTAGAAGGCCCCATGTGATCTAGTCTCCTCCTCATCTCATACTACTTTCTGCAATACATGTTGGAATGCTCCTCACCCTCTCTTAACTAAGAATCTTTGAACATGCTGTTCTTCTGTCTGGACCACTTCTTTCTCCAACTAATTTCCTGTTCATTAAACCATATTTCACCCATTCTCAAATATTCAGTGTTTTACCAAAGACGTTATTAATATATATATAATTGATTTCAGAGAGGAAGGGAGAGGGAGAAATATCAATGATGAGAGAGAATCATTGATCGGCTACCTCCTGCACAACCCCTACTGGGATCCACCCTGCAACTTAGGCATGTGCCCTTAACCACAGTTGAACCTGGGACCCTTCAGTCCACAGTCCCATCCTCTATCCACTGAGCCAAACCAGCTAGGGCCAAAGAAGTTATTCTTGACACCCCTTCCCCCCTCAGCACGTTACATGGTCTACTATGAGCTTCTCTATAGCCTCTTACCTTAATGACGATGATTCCTTTGATGGCATATCTATACCTCTGGAGGATGAGTTTCTTAAATACTGGGATTGTATAATTTTTATCTCTGTGTCCTTATTACTTAGCCCAGAATCAGGAACACGATAGACTTGACAAGTAGTTGTTGAATTAATAAATAAATGAGAGTGAGAGAAGAAATGCATGGTGTTTTCCAGTGGCCATATTGCCTTTCAAAGTATAGTTTAAAAGGATGCCAATTATGCAAGTGTGGTGATACCTCAGGTGTAATGGAAACAGAGAATCTTTCCATGGGGGTCAATGAATCTATCTGCTGGTTAAGAACAACATTCTTTTTCTTTTGTTTAATGTTTTTATTTATTTATTTTAGAGAGAGAGGAAGGGAGAGGGAGAGAGAGAAGCATCAATGTAAGAGTGAAACATCCATCAGCACACCCCCTACTGGGGATTGAGCCCACAACCCAGGCATGTGCCCTGACCAGGAATCCTACGGGCAGCCTTTCCATGCATGGAACGACACTCAACCAACTGAGCCACACAGGCCAGGGCACGAACAACATTCTTTTTAATAGTCATTATTCTGTACCTCTCTTGATGAGCTTCACCACCATTGAGACTACCAGTAGTATCACACTGGTAGCAATTTCAGGTTACAATGCACGTCTGCCATCTACTGGTCATATCGGGTAGTACTGTGAAACCTATGACCACACATTTTCATTTCCTTCAGAATCTTCTGGATTTGAAAGCTATAGGGGGGGTTAGATTCCAACACACCAAACCGTTCCATTTTACAAAAGGGGAAGTCGTTTCCTGTGGAGAGTATATGATCACCCAGGGCCATGCAGCTAGTTGGTGGAAGAGCTGGAATGGTCATTTCGGCTTCCTGACAAAAGCAGGATCTTTTTTGTTCTTATTTTTTTTTATTGTAATTCTGGATGCTAACAGAAGTACATCTGGTGAACAAGGCTGACTTTTTCCAAAATGAAGCGGAACAGTTGAGACTTGTTCTAGTTTACATGCCAGTAATCTTTTACCCCCTTGTTTAAAGCTCCTCACGTTCCAAAAAGTACAGGATCTGATTTTCTGCTTTCTGTCCAAGTATTTCCTGGATCTGAAGACAGCTTACGGGTCATGTGGGAAAGACTAGACTTACAAAACTTGGAATTTCACACCAAAAAGTTAGGCAAAGATATGGTGCAGGATGTGTGTTGCATGCCATTGGATCACATGCCATCATTAAGACTCAGAGGGATTAGAAACACACCAGAAGTTTATGTTCCGAGAAGCTGTGATCTTCAATGGAAAAACTGACACATCATAATTGAAAAAGCTAGGAACTGCCTTCCTCATCAGAATAAACAGAAGTGACATAAAACCTTCCAGAAAGGCCCGCTCTGTGAACCTGGCGGAATTGGCCGCAGAAGCACTGTATTCTCCAATATATGCATATTTTTTTATTTTTTAGCTGCCCCATGGGACTGGATTTAACCATAGTCATCTTTTTATTGAAGTGTGGTTTGTATGGGAACATGCCTCTTAACATTCCAGGGATCAACGCAAAGTTAAAACAAACCAAACATCTCAGTACCTGCCAGGAGGACTCTTGTCTTTCCCTAATGATTCTCAGAACCAAGCATTTCAGGGACTGGGCTGCTGAAATGAAGGAAAGATGTGGTTATCTGAAATTTCTCCTTGGGAAATTGGGAAAATTTCCCTGGAACTTTTTGGCTCTCAGGGTACTTTTTTAATCTTCTGTACTCACTAATGAACATGTTCAGGCTGGTCATTTTGTTTCATAAGCTGAAAAAGTAGCACCTTTAAATGCCCTGGGACAAACCTGATAAGGAAAATAGTCCCCACTGGATTAAAAATCAATAGAGGTACTAAGTCAGTCCCTCCAGGGTTGTGACCCAAAAAAATCTTCCCCTAGGGAAAAATCTTACATAATAATAGACAAACATGTAAATTGACCATCCCTCTGCTACACTCACCAGCCAATCAGGAGAGTATGCAAATTAACCCAACAAAGATGGCGGTTAATTTGCTTACGTAGGCGCGAAGTGGCGGAGCGAAGACTGAAGGCTCCGGCTGGAGCAGCGAAGACTGAAGGCCTGGGTCCTGGGTCCCGGGTGCCGGAGGAAAACCGGTGCCGGCAGCCAGGGGAAGGGAAGGCCTATTGCACGAATCTCTTCGTGCAACAGGCCTCTAGTAAAAAATAAAATGCTATGGGAAATGTCATATCAGTATTCACTCAGTTATTCCTTTCTCATGATAATCTCACCTCTGGTCTCAAACACTAGTGTGGGGAGGGATGGTCACCTTGCCCCATCCCCCGATGTGATCTGGAATGTCCTTCCTTTGAACCTGAATCTCTGTGCACCCTTTTCATCTCAACACGGTGCCCATGGCTGAGGGTAATGGCACTGCCCTGATGGCAGAACTGTAGATCACTGCATGGAAGTATGCTCCTCAGTGAAGGAAAGAATGAGAATACTTGTCCAGAAATTCAGTGTGGAGTTATATTAGGACCCAGAGGTCCAAATGAGTGCCCAAGGCCAAGTGAAGTTTCCTGTACTTTGGTTATTCCCACCACTGCCATTTCCCTCTTAGGAATGAACTCAGAGTTATTGAACTCTATATGCTCAGATGTCCCAGATAACCTAGGGACAATGCTCAATGCAAGTGACAACTCTCCCCTTACAAGACCCGTGAGGGACTGAACAGCTCAGCCCCCTCCACCATCCTTTCTCTGATCCACAGGAGGCACAGGTAACCAGAGCCTCCTTCTCCCTTTCTAGCCCTCCCATAATTCCACACCTGCCAATATAATTCCTTTAATTTCCACCTATTTCTACTTTTAGCTACATTAACTCCAAATTCATTTTCATCTCTTCCCTGACTCACCCTGTTATTTCATAGTCATCAATCAAGATCAAGCAATCCAAAATAGCCTTGCAGACTTGCCTTGAGATACAGGCTCAAAAACCCCCCACAAAATTACTGACCTTAATCCCCCTTCCTGGCCCTGCAAGGAGGGTATACGGTAGTGGGATTATCATGCTACATATTTGGACAGTTCCATATTTACCAAAAAGTTTAGTTTGACTTAATTTAGGTTTACCTTACACGATTTAAAAATAAATTCATATCTTAAATTCATTCATATGGACAATCTGATACAGTTGTTTTCAAAACAAAAATCTATAATAATAACAGCGTAATATGCTAATCAGACTGGGCATCCTTCCGGACAACCTTCCGGATGAAGCTGGGACTGCGAGGGAAGCTTGGATCCCGGGTGCCAGAGGGATGCCAATGCCAGCAGCAGGGGGAAGGAAGGCCTACTCTTGCATGAATTGCATGCATCGGACCTCTAATAGTATAATAATGATTAAAAGTGTGGGCTCTGGCTTTAGACTGCCTGGGTTCAAGTTTGCCACCTCTGATCTGGGGGACCTGTGCAAGTAACTTAACCCCTCCAAAACTCAGCGCTTTCATTTATAAAAGGCAGATAATAATAATAATAATATTTGTCTATCAGACTGTTAGGATTAAATGAGATGATGCATAAAATGCACTTAACATAGTATCTTGTGCATTATACATTATATATTTTTTTAAGATACATAAAATCATGTTATATGGCAGGCACTTCACATACACTATCTCATTTAATCTTAATAGTCCAAATTTTGTAGAATGCTGGCTCTCTCCTGAAGATTAACTGTCTACACAGCTTTCTCAAGGAGAGTTTGCTGAATCACATATCCCAGAGTCTGGAGGCAGAAGCAATGCCCTGCTTGTTCCACACTGCTATTTCTCATCTATTGTCACTGGCTCCCCCTGTAAAAACTCCTACTCCCTCAAGACTCATGCTTTTGAGTCTACCACCCTCTCCTCCTTGTCACTATTATATACCAAAACCAGAATCTAATGTCAATATCCTGTCAAAATTTATATTAATACCCAACATCCTGGTTGCTGGGTTCCTTGAACTCTTTTTTAAAAAATCTTTATTGTTGAAAGTATTACATATGTCCCCTTTTTTCTTCTATTGACCCCTTATAGCCCATTTCCATCCCCTGCCCTAGGCCTTCACCCCGCTATTATCTGTGTCCATGGGGGTTCCATGAACTCTTCATCTCCATTCACCTTCTCCTCCACTCTCCACTTTGGTTGTGTGTTTTCACTGCCACTCTCTGGACCTGTAGGCCTTCGCAGCCCTGGCCGCCCTCACAACCCTGGCTTCCTCGGCCCTCACAGCCCTGGCTTCGTCCGGAAGGTCGTCTGGACAGTGGTTCTGCTGTTTGGCCATTTGATCACTTGCATATTACCCTTTTATTATTATGGATTGTTACTGTGACCGCTCTTTTCAACTTCCTCAAGTCCCTGGCCCCACTGTTTTTTCATCATACTGAATTGATTTTTCTCAAGTGAATCTAGCTATTGACCAAGGTTGCTGAACATCAATGCAGAAACAGCAAAAGGACAGTGTTGTCATTATGTGTTCATGGTCAGCATCCTCAACAGGACATGAAACACTGCCAGAAATTCTACTGAGTTTTACCAGTTCTCTCTCTTATTCTCCACGGTGAGGATTCTATGGTTTCTCCACTGTCCTCAGTCCTCCAATATCCTCACATCCCTCAATACTCAAAGCAGGTGGCGTCAAATCTGACTTCACAAAGAAGATAGAGCCCCCTCAGAGGGGGCATCCTTCAACTTTCCACCACTACATTTGCAGTCATTTGTCCACCTTGTCTTCTGCCATTGGAGAATAGGGGCCCTTCTTTCTAACTAAAGCTTATCCCTCCACCAGTCCCTGCCTGTTTTATCAGAGAGGGACCTTGCTTTATAAACTATCCTCTCTGTCTTCTAGCATAAATCTTTTGCTCTATATTGCTTCTTTCCCATCCGCTTTTAAATACCCTCAAGTCTTTTTCATCTCTTAAATCTGGAAACAACACTGAAATGCATATCTGCTTTTCTCCTTTCACAGATGAGACAATGGAGGCTCATGGAGATTAAGGAGAAAGGAATTGAATAAGGCCCAAACCCCAGGACATTACAGCCATACACAGTACCTGTCATTATGATGCCATGGTATGTCCTATAGCAGCTGTGGACTGTGTAGATCTCTATTTTAGGTATGTTCACTAGAGGAATGGATTGATTTCTACTGATCAATGCTCCAACATCATGACTTTCCCCAAGGCCCCAAATGATAAAGAGAAATAGTTGGATAGACCTAATCTGTACTTTGGTTGTTCCATCTGTAAAGTATAACTTATAATATATATTCTTACCACCTCCTTGTCCTCCTACTCTCTGCCTCCATTTCTCATCAGCAATGTAATAGAGATGGCATATCTCTTCCCTTCGGAAGGTTTTCAATTGCTGAGGGGGACGGTGCTACATAAATGCTCAATATAGCCATCTTTTTTGACTGTTAACTCCCTGCCTGTGCTGACAGAAACCAGTGATGTGGATGAAGCTGGGTTCATTTTATTTAGAAGGAAAAAAATAGAGCAAAGGGAAGAAAAATTAGGTAAGCATCTGGAGGAAAGACTCAGAGAAGACCCAAGTAAAAATGTGACCAAGCAATTAAATCAACATCCTCCACTGCAGCTATTTGTAGCTGCCCTTTGTTAGTCTTAGACCCAGGAGAAAACAGGAGGGGTATAGAGTGTGGGATATTATTAAAGGAAAGAGAATGAGAAGTAGAAAAGAAGTGAGGGGAGTGTAAGTCTTACAAGGAAGATAGAAATAACAAAATAAAAAAAGAAAGATGAACCAACAAAGCTGGTTGGTTCATCATATATATATATGATGTGGAGCATAAAAAAGAACACTGCATGTCAATGTTCAGTCCTTGAATGTTCCTATTCCTTTTCTGGTAAAGATGGTAAAGCCTTTGAAACAGCGGTTCTCAACCTGTGGGTCACGAACAATGAAAATACATCCTGCATATCAGATATTTACATTACAATTCATAACAGCAGCAAAATTACAGTTATGAAGTAGCAGCGGAAATAATTTTATGGTTGGGGGTCACCACAACATGAGGAACTGTATTAAAGGGTTGTGGCATTAGGAAGGTATAGAACTGAGAGGAAGAAAACTAAAAGACTAAAATGCAAAAATTATTTTGCTTTTTACAATGGAATAATTGGAAAGCTTGAGATGAAATGAAATTTGGAACTAAGTAGATATAAAGTCTAAAGCTTTAAAGTGTAGACAGAGGTGGTACTGGGGTCAAACCCTGGATTTTCAGCTAAGTAGCTATGTTATATTGGTCAGGTCATACTTACCTATCCAAGAATCAGTTTCCTAGTTTATAAAATTATGGGGATTGACTAGATCAGCTATTCTCAAACTATGGGTCATGTTCCATTAAGAATCACTCATTTAAATGAGAGATGTTATTGAGTAAGATTGACTGAGCATGGGGACAGTGTGAAAAGAGAAGAAAATATTGAGAAATACTGGACTTTCTCAAGGATTTCTTCTATAAGATACATAATAAGATATTTTAAAGAACTGGCTTTGGACCAGTTTTACCTTTATAAATTTTTACAAATTAGGTCAGTTGAAGGGAATATATGTAGAATCTGTCATATCTTCTTATGTGCACTTAATTGAAAATTGAATATAAATAAAAGGATAGCAATAGCTAGCAGAAACAAAGGCTTGGAAGAATCCATAGGAAGTCAAAGTCCCTTTTATCTTAGTGTGTGTCTTCAGATAATCAGAGAAGAGGAGACAAATAGTTTTTTAATTACTGTTAAATTGCCTGGGGTCAGAGGCAATGAATAATGAATAGCAATCCATCTTCAATCACTTCCTTTGCCAATGAGCCACAGATATCAGAGACCAGTTCCAGTCCCCAAAGAGCAGAGCACTGGCAAGGGAGTCGATCTAAACTAGAAAAGAGAAATAAGAATCATGCTACAATGCACAGCAAGCACACAGGGCTTTCCACCCATGATGTGCTCCTCGCCTACCTCATCTGAGTCACGCTGCCTGTGGTAGGCAGAATAATGACCATCCCCAACACCCAAAGGTGCCCACACCCTAATCCCCAGGGATTTTGCAGATGTGATTACAGATATTCGTATTTATCCAGGTAGGCCCATTCTAATCATATGAATCTTAAAAGTGAGACCTTTCTCAGATTTGGTCAGAGAAATAGATGTTCAAAAAATCAGGGTCACAAGACACTACGATGTTGGCTTTGAAGATCTAAGAAGGGGGCTACAAGCCAAGGAATGTAGGCTGCCTCCAGAAGCTGGACAATTCAAGGAAATAGATTCTCCCTCAGAGCCTCCAGAAAGGAATGTAGCCCAGATACACATTGATTTCAGCCCAGTGACACCCCTTCCAGATTTCTGACCCTTAGAACTGTAAGATAATACATTTGTGTTATTTTAATTCAGTAAATTTGTGGGGCTTTGTTATGGCAGGATTAGAAAACTGATGTACTGTCTTTGCACAGCCTTATAGGACTGCTAGATTTCCTGCTTCTGTGTTTGGTCCATGTTGCTTCCTTTACCCAGAATGCCTTTCCCAACCTCTTCTTTTTACCCCTACAACCTACTCTTTTACTAAGACTTAGCTCAAGCATCCTCTTCTCTAGAGAGCCATTTCTAAATACCCAAAACTATCTCTCTCTTCCCCAAACCTAGGGTAGATTCTATTACTCCCATCTCTATGCTCCCACTATACCATATGCAAACACCTATTACAGCACTGTATTGAAAGCATCTATTTAAAGTTTGTCTCTTCTTAGGAAGGATCCAAGGCTGGGATGCTAGCAAACTGACCATCAGTATGTCCATGAGGAAACATGAATGAGAGCCAAGCTTTGGGAAACATGTATCTTAAATTATATCCTTAAACAAAATGGGGTAACAGATGTTAAATACTCCCAATTTACTAGCAATACTACATTCTCTTAATTAAGTAAGGGGTGAGGGGGTGTTTTGTTTTACATTTCACAACAGTTGCTCGGTACAGCTGTATTTGGCTTTGAATGTCATTAAACGACAAGATATTACCACTTTCATGCTTGGAGGCACCCGAATGTTCACAGAAAGAGCACATCTTATAAGCAGATATTTTTCTAGAGTTTATATTTTAAGTCCAAAGTTGAAAAAATAATTGAACTGAGACACTTTTGTTTCCAGAGAAATTTGGTCACTCTCACAATTCTGAAAGCTAACAATGTTCTTCTTTTCAGCTTAGACTTTCTTCTCCATTCAATATGTCCCATGCTCCCAGGGGTGCTGTCATACTCACCAGAGCATTTGACGCACACACCCTACAATTTTAATGATCTCTTTGACTCTTGGAATAACTAACCTAATCTTGCACTTGGGACAAGTCTCTGGTCTTCTACCCACTCTCAAGACATTCTTCATAATTGGGACAGATTTCCTGGCTGCACACCCACCAACCACTTTGGGCATCTATCTGCAAAATCATCTCCTTCGTTTTGTTAGTCAGCTTTTGACTTGAGGAGAAGGTAAAGCCAAACCTCTTTTTAACATAGGTTGTAGGTACAGCATCAAAAGTCACTTAAGAAACTGGAAGAAAGAGAAGGAGCATTATGGCTACCAATAAGACAGTTCAGGAAAAAGGAATCACTGCCTCTCTGTGGCTAAGTCCCCAAAAGGTAACAAATTAAAACATGGAGACAAAGAGAAAAATGAGAAAAAATAATTTGGCTATATGTTTACATGCATCTTTTTCTGCCATTTACACATTTTATAAGTTTCTTTATAACAACCATTTTTTTGTTGGGCACTTGTCTAATATGTTATGTAGTATGAAAGGTCTTCAATTTCCACTCCCCAGAAAATACAATGGTGCGGGTGGGGGAGGCAGAGGAAGCTAATTCAATCCTCTTTTCCCAGAATTCTCTTGTATCCCATGAGATTTAATGGATGTTCCAAAATAAGGGAATCTATGATCAAAAATAATTTAAGAAAAAAAACCTGGGTTAATCAAAGAAAAATGAAGCTGGTTTCTTGGATGCAAAACTTACCTGGAGTTTTACTATTTCAATATGCTCTATGACTCAAACAGGCAAGTTTATGTTGCAAACTCATTAAGCTCATTTAGCCAGAAACCATTTTGTCAAAGGAACATCTATTAACCTCTTTGATATTCAGTTTGGAAAATAATGCCCTAAATATTCCCATAAAGCATATCATACTAAAATATAGTAGGCTCTCAATGTTCAGATTTGAAAACACTGCCCTAAATATTCCCAAAAAGCATATCACAGTAGGTTCTCACTAACCATTTGACCACTGAGTAAGAAGCAAAATTTCAAAAATGAGCAACCCAAACCTTTTACCAATGTATTTCTCTACCAGAATGTAACTTGGTTTCATAAACCTATTTTTCCTCAAGTCAACAAAATTTTCTCAAGTCAACAAAATGTTTGCAGGCAGTTTAAACAGACTCCTTCGGTCCAGAGCTTAGTGCCAACTAGTCAAAAAGAAGCCAAACATTTTCTAATGTCAGTTGCACACAATATTCTTGACATTTCAGTTATTGAATTCATCTTTGGGAGGAAGAGAAAATGATGTCAAACAGAAAGCATTTGAGGAGATACTAGTAAGAACCCAGCAGCATCCCACTAGAAAGTCTTAATATGTGGCAAGCAAAATGTCATCCAAAATAACCCCAGACAAAAACACAACAAAAGTCTGGCCAAGGCCAGTTAATTAAGGGAAAAATCACAGAGAGCATTCAAGGTCTTTGGCGCTACTTCTACCATAACTTCTGAGACTTTCAAACTATTTGTTTGAAACTAACCCTTTTGAATGGCTATCAAACATATCCCAATTTTTTGAAGACAAGCGATTCTTCAAACTCAGTCAAATAACAAAATTGATTAAGCAGTAAGCTTGATGTTTTCCTTTAGTATTGCATCAACTACATTTATTGGTTGTTTTGATTTTCTATCAATATAGCCTAAGTGACATGAATAGACAATATTTCCCCATCCCAATATTTTCCCCATTGTGCTTAGCTTTGTTTATGCTGTGTTCTTTCCTTTTTTTTTGTTTTGTTTTGTTTCTGATATTGATAGTTTGTGTTGTCTCTTGATCAGTGTTGCTAGGGCTTATCAATTTCATTAGTGATATTGATAGTTTGTGTTGTCTCTTGATCAGTGTTGATTTCATTAATATTTCAAAGAACCAGTTGTTTTACTTTGTTGATTTTTTCTATTGTGTATTTGTCTAATATTTAATTGATTTCTAGTCTTTCCTTTCTTATTTACACCTTTTCACGTTCTTTAAGTTTTGTTTGCTCTTCTGTTTCTTCCTGTGATGTTTGCTTAGATGATTGATATTAAAAATGTCTCCTTTTCTAAGACAGACGTTTAAGGCTGTACATTTTTTGCTTTGACTACATCCTTATGTCTTGATATGCCATATTTTTAGTTATTCAGTTAAATATATTTTCTAACAAATTATAATTTCTTGTTTGACCTATAGGTGTTTAGAAGTGTGTCAATTAATTTCCTAAATTTGGGTGGGGATTTTTTCTGGTTTTGATTTCAAGCTTAATTACACTCCTGTCAGAGTACATCCTATTAAATTCCATCCTTATGAAAATTAAGACTTTTTTAATAGCTGAACATATGTCTATTTCAGCAAATAGCTAACATGGCCTTAAAAAGAATTTTTTTTTTTTTTAGTTTGTGGTGTACTATTCTGTATAGGCCAGTTAGTTTGAGTTTATTAAGATGTTGTCCAGATGGTATCCTGGGTTTTGTTTGTTTGTGTGTGTATGTGAGATTTTTTTTTTGGGGGGGGGGCGTTGTTTGTTTGTTTTTTGTTTTGTTGGATTGTCCTTTTTACCACTGAAACTATTGAGTTTAAATATCCAACTATAATTTTGAATTTCTCAATTTCTTCTTTAATTTGTTTATTTTTGCTTTGTATACTGTGTGCCTATCTTATGCTATAATACCTCTTAGTGATGCTATTGCCTTAAGTTTACTTTGCCTTATAATGTAGTCATTATATCAGCTTTTGGGGGGTTAGTGTTGCATGTTATTTTGGGGGTTGTTTTATACTTAACATTTGCACCTTGTAAGAAGTATACAATTGGATTTTGTTTTTTTCTATATGCACTCTAGCAATCTTTGTCATTTAATTAGTGTTTTTAGCTCATTAACATTTACTATAATTACTGCTACATTTGGGTTTAAATCTACTATCTGATTATCCTATATAATAAAAGCCCAATATGCAAATCGACTGAATGGCGGAACAACCAGTCACTATGATGCACACTGACCACAGGGTGCAGATCAATGCAGGAGCTGCCCCCTGGTGGTCAGTGTGCTCACTAAGGAGCAGTGAGCCAAGCAGTAAGGAGCAGCGAGCAGGTGGGCCTAAGGTGCAAGGGGTCCCAAACTGCGAGAGGGCGCAGGCCGGGCTGAGGGACCCTCTCCCCCCAGTGCATGAAATTTCATGCACCAGACCTCTCATTTATTTTATATTTATTGAATCTTTCTTTGTTACTGTTATTTATTCTTGTCTTCTTTTGAGTCAATCAAGTATCTTTAAAACTATTTTTCTATTTTCTCCCTTAGTAGTGATTTTAGTGATTATCTTAGACATATCTAGATGCAGTTTTAATTTTATAAGTCTTCCTAACATTAGTTCTTTCATGCTTCCCAGACAATGCAATCTATAGCACTTCAATTCTCTTTATCATCCCCCATATCCTTCTATATTATTGTTCTCATGTATTATAACTCTCTGTATATTTCAAACCACAAAATATTTTGTCATTATTTTTCTTAATCATCAATATTTGTTTAGATTTCCCCACTATCTCTCCACCCACAGTGATCTTCATTTCCTTCCTGCATAATTTTGTTTCCATATGAAATCATATATTTCTTTTTCTGAATAACATTTTCTTTTTAGTAGTTCTTTTAGTGCAGGTCTTCTGGAGACAGATTCTCATGTTTTATTTGTCTAAATCTGTCTTTATGTTGCTTTATTTTATAAGGATAACTTCACTACAGATAGACCTTTAAATTGGCAGTTATTTTCTTTCAATACTTAAAAAATATCAACCAACGTATTGAATTCTGGAATTCAATATTTCTATTAAAAAGTCAATTGTCAGCCCTGCCTGGTTTGGCTCAGTGGATAGAGCGTTGGCCTGCGGCCTGAAGAGTCCCGGGTTTGATTCTGGTCAGGGGCATGTACCTTGGTTGCGGGCACATCCCCAGTAGGGGGTGTACAGGAGGCAGCTGATCGAGGTTTCTCTCTCATCGATGCTTCTAACTCTCTATCCCTCTCCCTTCCTCTCTGTAAAAAATAAAAAATATATATATATAAAAAAGTCAATTGTCAGTCTTGTTTTGAAGGAGGGTGTCTTTTTTATTACTTTAAAGATTTTTGTCTTTGTATTTTGTGTCTAAATGTGGTCTCCTTTGTGTTAATCCTTCTTGAGTTTTATAGCACTTCAGTGTCTTGTAAGCTTGATGTTTTCCAACTTACGGAAAATTTCTGGCCAGTATTTCTTCAAGTAAATTGTGTCTGTTTCCTTTTATATCTTCTTTTCCTGGAACTCCAGTGATATTTGGTAGACATTTAACCATCTACAGTATATTTCCTACACTCATTCTGTATATTTAATCCTTTTATTCTATGTATGTTTAGATCTGGATATGTTCTATTAATCTATATTTTAGTATAATTATCCATTCTTATTTCATGTTTGATCTGCTGAAGTCATAATAGCTGATACTTATTTTTTTAAGTTTTTGAATTTTAATTTGACTCTAATATTTTTAAAGATACTAGTTTTCTAGCAAAACTCCATCTTTTTTAAAAAAAAATTCTCAATCATGCTACTCATACTTATTTTAAATTTCCTACATTATAACTCCAACATCTGGACCTGTTTCTGTTATTTGTGTTTTTCATTTTCTTTTTGATCTAGTTCTATTTCTTGGCCTTCCTAGTAATATTTCATTGAATGTCAAACATTGTGTATGAACAACTTGCAGGATCTCTGGATGATGTCATCTTTCCCCTTGGAGAACTTAATTTTTTCTGACAGGCAGATGAGTACGTAAAGATCAACTTCGTCCAGTCAAGGCCTTGCCTAGAGCTTTATTAGAACTAGTTTGTGGCGTATTAAAGATGACCTTAAATTCTTTGACACTCCCCCCATTGAGCTGAGGGAGTTGGTCTCCTGCTCTAACAACTGGGTGGGCTCTGAGACTGCTTTGACCAATATAATACGGCAGAAGTGATGCTGTGCCATCTTGGAACCCACGTCTTAAAAAACTTCCCGCTCTACTCGTTTTTTTGAAATGCCCAGTCTGGAGGTAGCCAGCCACCATATAAGAAGTCCAGCTACACTGAGACTTCTGTGTGTAAAGAAGCCCAAAATATTCACATGGAGAGGACTCCTATAAACATAAATGCTCAACTCAATCACTCCCCAGCTATTCCAGACCTCCCAGCCCAGGCTACAGATACTTGACCGAAGAAGCTTTCAAATGAGTCCAGTCTCAAATAAAGGACACCAAGCAAGCACCACCCAACTGAATCTGTCAACCTCTAGAACTGTGAGAGATAGTAAGTTATCGTCTTAAGCCTCTAAGCTTTGTTTTTTGTTTTTTTTGTAATCATCAATTTTGACTTTATTTTGAAAACATTGGGTATCTACAGGTTTTTTGTTGTTTTTTTTTTAATTAAATCTTTATTGTTCAGGTTACATTTGTTCGCCAAGGGATGATGTGGAAGTAAATGTGGGTTCTCCCCAGTGCACCTCACTTCTCTCAGAGTTCCTGGCTGACTTGCCTGGTCGTCAGTGCTTTCAAACTGTTATTTTACCCAGCTTTTCTAGTTTGTCTTGGCAGGAGAGTTAGTTTGATACAGGTCTTTCCATCATGGCAGGAACAGAAGTCCTAATGATGGAGAAATTCTTGCTTACCCAGTGCTTGTGACCAGCAAACATTCATATACTCTTAGTAGTCTTAGATACTCTTCAGTCCTTTCTTTAAAACCCTTACAGACTCAACTTCTGACCCTGTGGGCTTGTGTCTTCGCCCCTCCACAGAGACTCAGGACTGGATGGTAATTTGGGTGAACATTCCATCATGACAGGGATGAAAAGAGAGACAGGCTTATCATGTCTCACTATTCCTTCTCATGCCAATGCATTCTGTGATGCTTTCTGCTTTACGAGCCACCACACCACACTGGAGGACTATTCTGAATCCATAGAAACTCTTCAGTCCTTTCTTTAAAACCCTTACAGACTCAACTTCTGACCCTGTGGGCTTGTGTCTTCACCCCTCCACAGAGACTCAGGACTGGATGGTAATTTGGGTGAACATTCCATCATGATAGGGATGAAAGGAGAGACATGCTCTCACTATTCCTTCTCATGCCAATGCATTCCGTGATGCTTTCTGCCTTCCAAGCCACCACACCACACTGGAGGACTATTCTGAATCCGAATGCCATTATCTTTCATCCATTTTGTGCAGCAGGAAACTGTGTTCCAAGAATTATTCAGAAAAGTCTTAATTATTATCATCATCACCATCAGCAGCAGCAGCAGCATCCCTAGCATCATCTGCTCACTGAAAATGTGTGGAGACTACAAACAGCTTTTTCTGGAAATGACTCAGAAGGAGGCCTCCATTGACCTCATCTCACCAGAAAGGAGCTGAGCCTGCTCTGGCAAGGCAAACAGAATTATGCAACATGTGATTTTTTTTTTATATAATTCTGGCCTTTTCAATTTTGGCAAATACAAACATCTCCACCATGTGACTTGTAGAAAGCAGAAGCCCAAAAGACTAGGCTTCAAACTATACTCAATTCTACAAGTGGTTGAAAGAAAAAACAAATGTACTCTAAAATGTTTTTACTTACCAAAAAAATAAAAAAAGAAAGAAATCCATGATATTCCATTTTAAGGGACTTTCAGTTGGCACATAGGACCTGATAAATTGTTTTGCCTTTAGCTTCCAATTTAAAAAGTGTTTTTCCACCACAGTAACATCTGAGTATTATGTTATACTTTCTTCTTTAAATGTATAAATTTATTCAGTGACACAAATTACCATAATTATGTTTAGAGCTCGTGCAGAATCTATTACAAAGAAAGGATGGTTTAGGAAATGTTACAGAGGTCATTATATTTAAATTTCTATGTTGCTCCCATCATTGAGAGAAAAGAGTAAGCAAAAAGAAATAGACTTTAGCTTCCAATTTAAAAAGTGTTTTTCCACCACAGTAACATCTGAGTATTATGTTATACTTTCTTCTTTAAATGTATAAATTTATTCAGTGACACAAATTACCATAATTATGTTTAGAGCTCGTGCAGAATCTATTACAAAGAAAGGATGGTTTAGGAAATGTTACAGAGGTCATATTTAAATGTCTATGTTGCTCCCATCATTGAGAGAAAAGATTAAGCAAAAAGAAATAGAGAGAGCAAATGAGGGAGAAGGAGAAGGAGAAGAAGGTGACAGTTATAGGGGAAAAAGGGAAAAAATAAATTGAAAAGAAATAGAGAGAGCAAATGAGGGAGAAGGAGAAGAAGGTGACAGTTATAGGGAAAAAAGAAGTTAGCTGGTTTAGAACAAATGCATGTTCAAATTTTTAAAGATATCTCAGGGCTTCCTGGATTCCTTGCATTATTTCCTCACTACTAACCAATTATGTGTTGTTGTTGTTTTTTAGTTGATCAAAATGTGTTTACCTAGATTCTATAACTACTTTCCTGTTTCCATGTCCATATTTATTCCCAGGCCATGCAAAATGTGTTTACCTAGATTCTATAACTACTTTCCTGATTCCATGTCCATATTTTTCTGGAACACCCTATATTTGATCTTTCACTGACGTGAGAGGTAAAAGATCAAAGATAGACTGAGACTGGGATCGAGAAATATAGAAACTAGCACGTGCAGAGACATTAAGGAGAGAGAATTTACAGGAGGTTCTGGGACCATGGAGAGGCAGTCTTTTCTGGACGTACAATACCCCCTCCCATGCTGTCCTCAGGCTTATGACTTCTGCTGAGAGGAATGACAAACGTTCCTCCAGGAAGCCTTTAATGCATTCTTCTCCTTTTCTGATCTATCAATGTAGTCTCATGTGGCCTTGGCACTGGAGTCAGAATGTCTGGGTTTAAGTCCAATTTCCCCACCTACCATCTGAATAGGCCTCTTTGTAACTTAGTTTCCCCCTCCGTAAAATGGTGATGACAGCCTAGAGGGCTGTTGTAAGAATTTATTACAATAATGCATATAAAGTGTTTAGAGCAATACCTGGCACTTATACATATTAAGCTCTTATAAATATTATTGGCTTTTAATGTTGTTATTAATATTGTTGTTATTATTATGGCAAAGTGCCAGTTTGCAATTCTGAATGCAACTTGTTCTATTTGTTACTTTTCATGTGTTCCCTTCTCCCTTCCTGAACAAACAAGGCCCCAGACACTGGATCTCGGTGGGAGTGGAGGAGCCTGGGGTGGGAGTGAGAGTGGAGCAGAGTGTGGGCCAAGGTAGATCCAGGAGCCTTCCTGTGGAGGAAATAGAGACTGGGATCAAAGTGTTACTATCAAGAGGCCTGTTTGAGATACATTAAAGCAGGAACTGCTGCCTCTGGGGTAGAGCAAATGTGTTTGAGAGGGAAAAGATCCCCTCCATAGCTGTGGGGCAGGCTCAAGGACTTTTTATAGGGTAAGGTTAACTGACTTCAGGTGCTTTCTCAATTAAAATAAAACTGCTTTGAAGGATGGAGACGGGGCTACACATTGAGTTCAATCCTGAATGACCCATTATTTATTTAGTCAATCATTCCTACATAAAGAAATGCTCATAAAAAACAACTCCTAAGTGATGGGGTTCTGAGTTGAGGAACACATTGAGGCATGGGGAGGGTGGCGCCCCCCAACTCCAGGAAGACAGAAGCTCCTGTGTTTAAGACCTTTTTGGACCTCACCTTATATATCTCTTCATCTGGCTAGTTATTTTTATTATTAATAATAAACTATAATAGTAAGTACAGAATTTTCCTAAGTTCTGTGAGTCCTTCCAGCAAGCTAGCAAATCTGAAGAGGGGTTGTGGGAATTCCCAAATTTGTAGCCAAGATGGACAAAAGTGCAGATAGCCTGGGTACCTCATTACAACTGGTATTTGAAATGGGGGGGGGGGCAGTCTTCTGAGACTGAACCCTTAACCCAGTGGTTCTCAACCTTCCTAATGCCGCGACCCTTTAATACAGTTCCTCATGTTGTGGTGACCCCCAACCATAAAATTATTTTTGTTGCTACTTCCTAACTGTAATTTTGCTACTGTTATGAATCGTAATGTAAATATCTGATATGCAGGATGTATTTTCATTGTTGGCGACCCACAGGTTGAAAACCGCTGCTGGGGTCTGAATTGAAATGTTGGACACTCGGTTTGTGTCAGGGAGACCCGATTTAATTTTCTTGTCAAAATATGAGATCTTCCACACATATTTAGGCCTTCCACTGTTATCGGGGGGAGCTCTCCACGTCTCCACAGGTTGCTAGTGGGAGTGGGTTTCTTGCAATATCCCATGGAAAGGAATTTTCTGAGACCCACATGGGAGGATGAGATAGTGTAGAAAGCTTTATTTCTGTGGACTTGCACCCCTGAGTTTCCAAGATCCCATTTCCCTCTGTCCTGGCAAGGAAGAAGTCCCATTTTGCCTTCCGCAGAGCTACAATCAAAGCCAAAGTCCAGAGTTTCCTTTCCATGTGGGACACAGGTTAATCCAGTGGCTAGCTTAGTTTGTGTTCCCAGCTGCAGTCTATTAATCCATTGTCTGTGGGGCCCATATGGCCACATGGTCATGGAGGGAACATAGATGAATGCAAGGAAGCAGGAGGAAAGCAAGCCAAGAGAGGGGACTCCGTGTTTAGGGGATTATGTATTCCCAAATTTTCGGCGGGCTTGCAATGGTCCTGCCCACTCTAGCCAATGATCTCTGTCCCCAGATTTGAGTGAAAGACGTCTTCCCTTTGCCACCCTCACTTCCCTGCACTTGCACCCATCTTCCCCTTTGTCTAGTCCCTTCCCCCCATAATCCACAGGGAATGGGCCAGGGGTTCCCTGGAGCATGCAAAGCTACAGCTTCCTGGTGAAGCTGCACAAATGACATGCCTATAATGTCTGGCCTTTCCTTTGCTCCTTTCCTATTATTAATTACAATGGTATCATTATGATGGATCAAGATTATCAGAGTATTATAGATAAACTTAATGTCCAATTATAAAAGAACTAGTAGCCCTGCGCATGAATCTGTGCGTCACAAGCTCGCCAGTAGCTCCCTGCCGCCCTCCGTCTGCTGCCCCGCCCTCCTGTAGCTCCGCCCACTGCTCCGCCCTCCTGTAGCTCCCTCTGCCACCTCTCCCCGCCCCTCCTCACTGCTTGCTGCCCTGCCCCCTCCTGTAGCTCTCTGTGCCTGCTTGTAGCTCGCTGCCCCACCCTCCTGCTGATCAGTGATCCAGTTGTTACGCAGTTGATCCTTACGCTTCACGGCGTAACGACCATTTGCATGTTACATCTTTATTATATAGGATGGTTAATTAAATTATAATGCATAAGTAAAGGTAGCATTAAACAAACATTAACTTTATGTTTGTTAAACATTTTAATAGCTTTGGGAAATGTTTACAATTCAAGATTTAAGGTTTAAAAAAGGCAGCATACAAAGCAGTGTATAAAATATGATGCCAAAAACAACATACATGCACACATAGAAAGCAGGCTGGAAGCATATGCATTGAAATGTTAGCAGTAATATTAATTTTCTTTTATAATTCTGTATATTTTTCAAATTTGTCTGTGTCAACATCTGCTCACTTCCTCATGTGGGTTAATTTTTTTCTTTAGGAACCACCAAGCAAAATACAAATGCCTAGCAGTTGGCTTGAACCGTGCATAAATTTGCTAGTTAAATTGGACTCTATCGGAATAATAGCAAGCAGTCCATTCTTTTTATAATGAGTTCTTTCCTTTTTCTCTAAGATGGGCACAATCTTAAATTTATCTTAATCAATTTTCTCAAATTAAGCTGCAGCAAGACCTACTTTCCTCTGGCTTGTTACAAGTGTTATCTCTAATGAGAAATACAATTTAACAAATGCAAAGGATGGGATGCCTGAGCAGTAGCAACTGTTTGGCTGGCTGGCTTGAGCTCCCAAAACTCACAATAGGATTTTCTAGAATCACACTCCTGTGTCCTCCATTGGAACTCAACCAATAGGCTCATGCATGACAATGAGCTTCACCCTTCTAGAAAAGGCACCAGAGAGCTTTTCAACACACATTTAATTTTTCTTCTATTATCTGAGACCATAATGCCATTCCCAGTTGTACTTAGCAAAAGTTAAATGGTAAATGAAGGAGAAAAGAAAATTCATTTGATGGGGAAAGTATTTAGGGGGTGGATATAATGACAGTGTTTCCCACAATTCATCACTAAAGAAACGGCTAAAATCTGAGGAAAAGGCAAAAGTTATATTGTGGTGATAACCAAATTGCCTTCATATTACCCCTTGCTGGTTTTATAGTAATTGCTACAAACATGTGAGAAACTAAATTGCTTTTTATACTACTCTTCTAAACAGCCAGAATATTTTCACATTCTATTAGGACCATAAGATGAAAAGACATAACAAATATTCTTGCCTTCTTGATTTTGAATATAACTCAGTAAACTAAAACAAAATGGGATGTGGGCCTTGGCCGGTGTGGCTCAGTTGGTTGGTGTCATCCTGTGCACCAAAAGGTTGGTTGGTTCCATTCCTGTTCAGGGCACATGCCCGGTTTCGGGCTCAAGCCCCATTATGGGGCGTGCAGAAGGCAGTCGATCCATGTTTCCCTCTGACATCAATGTTTCTCTCTTCCCAATTTCCTCTCTCTCTAAAAATCAATAAACTATTATTTTTTTAAACAGAAAAAGAAAAGAAGAAAGAAAATGGGATGGGAGGAAGAATGGGAATGAAAAGGCTCCACTTCAGGGCTACACATTGTGGTTTCTATCCAATGCTTCAAGCGAGAGATCCACATGGCCACCCAGGGGTCAGTGCACATCCTAGCTGCAGAATGCAATTACATTAGGTACTTCATGCTTCAAAGAGACTGGCGTTTACCAAGTGAATTGCATTTGTGGACAGAATATTAATGACTATTATCATACTTGATGCATAATAACTCTCCAGTGAGTCATTTTGCAGAAGTTGTCATTGATTAAAAAAAAAAAAAAAGGCAGTGAAAGGGAGGCTCATTTTCAAAGCTAGAATTTTTCCCCTTATATTTTAACCAGTTTTATTTTGCCTCAGAATGTCTGTGTTGGTGAAACTCAATATCTGTGCTGGTTTTCAGTTACAGGATACAAACATGCAAAATTCTCAGAGATGATTTCCTTACCCAGGACTATTAAGGGGTGTTCTATGGCCCCAGTTTTCCCATATTAATCACTGTTATTTGAAATTCTCTGTTACGGAAAGGTACTTATTTAAAAATATAAGTTTGGGGGATTTCCCCCAACATTAACTACACACAATCTCTGTGGTTAGGAGGTTAAGAATCTATTTTGAAAATACAATAACAAAAACATGTGTTCCTTAGATGATTTTCATGCCTACTAAAATGTGAATATCACCACTCTAAAACAAAATTTTCCTTGGAAACAAACTGGTGGGCAAATCATAAAAATCAATGTTAGAAGAATTAATTTACTGCAACTTATCCACCTTCAGTGGATTTGCCTGAAGTTCTATCCTCAATGAAAAAGACAGGCCCGGTTGCTCCTAGAGAGATGCTCAAAGGTGTATTAACTTCAGTAATTTAGAAGTTACACAGACATAGAGAGATGCATTTTCATTTAATAATCTTTTAAAGATAATATCAGTGTTTTACACTGTATATTTTGCCTTTCATGAGAGATACCTGCCTAGTTTCTAAAGCCAAATTTAAACTACAGGTGCAAGAAAGAATAGAATAAATAGAAGTTGCAGAAGAACCAGAAGTGAAATATCAGTCCAAACTCCTTCAGGCTGCCGATGCACACACCAGAAAGCTACCCAGGTTAGAAGGAACATGAATGACTGAGACTGGAATTTATATTTATGTCTCTTAGCCAACTTTAGTGTAAGACAGAAGGAAAGTTATGTTTCTCAGAAAGTGACATAGGATTTCATGAAGAGAGGTTTCCAAATTTGGCTGTATGTTTGAATCACCTGGAGAGCTAACAAAAAAAAGGGGGGGGCTTTTTGTTAAGATTTATGAATTATGTGTTTTCTAGATACAGGACCTTTGTCAGAAATTTGATTTGCAAATATTTTCTCCCAATTGCAAGTTTATCTTTTCATGCACTTAACAATGTCTTCACAGATCAAAAATATTTAAATTGGATAATATCCAATTCATAATTTTTTTTTCTTTTAAGTATCATGTTTTTGGTATAATGCCTAAAAAAAATCTTTGCTTAACCTGAGGTCACAAATATTGTTTTCCTGAATTTTCTTTTAGTTTTATAGTTTTATGTTTTGCATTTATATCTACAACACATTTGAGTTAGCTTTTGTATAAGACATGAGATATGGTTTCAAGTTGTGTTTTGTTTTTGCCTTGCAAAGTAAAATTGTATGTCATGCATTTCTTTTAACTTCAAATTTTCTCTTTTGTTTTCAACTGTTTTGTCATGATATGCATAGGTATGTGCTGTTGTTTGTTTGTTTGATTGGTATTTATCCTGCTTGGTGTTCTCTGGACTTAAATCTGTGGTTCGATGTCATTAATTTTGGAAAATTGTCAACTATTATTTCTTCAAATATTTCTTCTATCCGTATTTCTCTTTCCTCCTTTTGGCATTCCAATAATGCATATAAACAATTTGGGTTTATCCCACAGTTCTTGGATATTCTGGTTGTTGTTATTTTTTTGTACCTTTTATTCTTTTGTTTCAGTTTGGGTAATTTCTACTGACATCTCTTCAAGTTTACTAACTCTTTCCTTGGCTATGTCCAGTCTACCATGTCTCCACACAGGGCAGTCTTCAGCTTTGCTTTGTCTACTCTCAGTGCATACCAGACTTCAAATGCCCCTAATGACAAAGTGTTCAGATTGAGGGCTGGTTGGCCAGTGTGTTTCCCATTATCTGTTCCACCCTCGGCTTTCACTCTTCCCTTTATACTGTACTACAGAGAGGGTCTGCATATTGCAGCTCTCCCACCAGTGGCCCACTGTCTCTTTTACTTCATGCTTGTTCATGTTGTGGAGGGAGTGGGGCAGGAGTGGCATTCTCTGATGTTCTCTTTAGTATATGTGCTGCCACAGCAAGCACTGTAATGCTCTGTTTAAACCTCAGTTTAGATAGGTACTATTTCCCTGGGTTTGGGGAGTGTAACCTTTAAAATCCTTGTCCTCTCCTCCAGCTCTGGTTCTGGGCCCAGCATATATAGTAGTCTCAGTATCCATGGGAGATTGGTTTCAGGAACCCCCATGGAAATCAAAATCTGAGGATGGTCATAGTACAAAGCATAGTGTTACAGTTCCTCCCTCAGGAATAGAAGGTATTTTCAGGTTTCTTTCCTCCAGTTGCAAAGAGTTTTTATCATTACCCTAGAGACAACAATTTGTGTTTCCTTCCCCAACTCCATATATTAAGACTTTGTTTCATAGAGAGAGATAGAGGGGATAGAGGACAAAGCAGGGATAGAGGAGAGAGATCTAGGCAGAGTCTTGTGCCCTTTGCACAGCACCTTCTTCTCTTCCCCATGAGGTCTACCTCATGAAGAAATATTTCTCAGGATTTTCTCTAGTGTTCCCAGTGAGTACCTATGAAAAAATTATAGGGAAAAAACTTGCAAAAGAACGCAAACTCCTTCCCTCTCCCATATCTGTGGGCCTCATTCCCTGCCCTGTCTTTCATTGTTTCTGTTCAGAAATTAGCTATTAAACTTGCTAATTCTTGCAGTTAATTTATCTTTAAGTTCTGACAAGTTTTAACATTTTTCTTTACCTTTGATTTTTTGGAATTTGACTATGATATGTCTAGGCTTCTTTTTCAAATCCTGCTGGACATTTCCTAAGCTTCTTAAATGTGAAGTTGCTGATTTTCATTAGTTTAGGGAAGTTCTTGGATAAAATACCTAAAAATATTGCTATCATTCTACTCTGCTTTTCTCTATTTGGAGACTCCAATTACATGTACATTCGACCTTTTTAGTGTGTCTCACCTACTTTTGTGTCATGTAGGAGTTTTTCTCCTTTTTTCTCTCTTTGATTCTGTTTGGCCATTTCTGCTGACCTATTTTATTCATTGATCCTGAGTTCTTTGTCTAATCTGTTAAGTCTATTCATTCAGTTTTTAATTGCAGTAATTATATTTTATAGTTCTAGTTCTAAAATATACATTAGATTTCACTTTTTTAAAATTATAATAC
The DNA here is from genome assembly GCF_000412655.1 of Myotis brandtii. NCBI lineage: Eukaryota > Metazoa > Chordata > Mammalia > Chiroptera > Vespertilionidae > Myotis > Myotis brandtii. Next base: position 2,494,632 of record NW_005357311.1, on the reverse strand, counting down.
TCTGGTGAAATTTTCCATCTTTTCATCTATTTTATCTCTTTTCTCTCATTTTTTGAACATATTAATTATAGTTAATGTATATTCTCATCAGCAAACTCCAGTACCTGACCTTGTATTGTCTGCTTTTTTTTTTAGATTACCTATTACATAATATTACCTCTTCACACGTCTCATACTTTTTCTTGTATAACACAGGTATGTATGAGGGAACTATAGCATCCCCAGATGATGTTATATCCTGCCATAGGGGAGTTTTTCTTTTCTTTGTTAAATAAGGCAGGGGACTACTTACCTGAATCTATTCAGAAATTGAGGTGGGTCCTCATTGGACTTCAGTTTTGCTAAAGATTTCATGAGTTCTGTTCTTCAGAGTTTTTCAGTGTCCCACCTTAGCCTCCTGACATAGCTGCAAATTTGTCAAATGGTTGAGGAGGGACACTAGCAGTGTGCTTGAGGCAGCTTGACTTATGTGCATGAATACTGAAATCTTTGGTGCTCTTCCCCAATAGCAGTCTTTTGCCAGGGCCAACCCTGAATGGATGGATAGATAGATGATAGATAGATAGATAGATAGATAGATAGATAGATAGATAGATATGGATAGATAGATAGATATCCAATTGTTCATGCATCACTTATTGAAAAGACTCTCCTTTATCTTCTGCATTGCCTTGATATCTTTGTCGAATATCATATAGATTAGTTTCTGGATTCTATTCCTTTCTATTGATCTATATTTCTATCCTCATGCCAATCCCATTGTATTAATGCTTAATATTTTTAAATGAAGATTAAAATATCTATAAATTAACTTTAAATATATTTCACATAATTTGAAATCAATACTTTATTGAGCTACAAAATCTTAAGACTTAAAGATTTTTTTAAAAATTGAATTCAGAGAAAGGAAGGGAGACGAGAGAGAGAGATAGAAACATCAATGATGACTACTTCCTGCATTTCCCCCACTGGTGACGAGCTACAAAATCTTAAGACTTAAAGATTTTTTTAAAATTGAATTCAGAGAAAGGAAGGGAGAGGGAGAGAGAGATAGAAACATAAATGATGACTACTTCCTGCATTTCCCCCACTGGTGACGGAGCCCACAACCCAGACATATGCGCTGACCAGGAATCGAGCCTCAATCTCCTGGTTCATAGGTTGATGCTCAAGACCAAGCCACACCAGCCAGGCAAGACTTAAAGATTTAAATGATTAAAATAAAGTTTTAAGAATTGCTAAATGTAAAACTCTGATAACCCATAAACAAATGTTATGACAAAACAGAGAAAAGAAGCTTTTAAGATAAAGATAAATCTCGATGATTATACAGAACAGGAGAGACTCTGAAGAAAAAAAGAAAATTATTGACATTGTGAAACGAGGAGAAATTATGGAAGACTTACCAGAGTTTGGCTACATTAGTTGTGCAGGAGAAATTGGGGAAACTTTTCAAAGTACCAATACCTGATCCCCAATCCCAACGATATGGATTATTTTGGAACAGAGCTAGGTTTGAGAACCACATAACAATCAAATGTATATTCCAGATATAAGTGATCAAACATGCTTAGTCATTGTGGAAGGAACATAAGAAAATAAATATGCCATACAGAAGTGAGGACTGTAATGTAAGATATTTGGAAATGAACTAAGTTTCAGAGAAATACACTGTTATTTTTAATAAGTCTTAATAATTATTAACAAAATGGCACACATCTACATAGACTCAGGTGTTTGATATTAAAAGGTCTGACTTCTACATGGTAGGCTAGAAATCTTTATAAATTAACAACTACCATTTCTTTTAAATATCTCAGGTTGAGTTCCTCCAGCAGCAGATCCTGAGACAATGACTCAATATCGTTACTTTATTTAGAAACCACAGTAGGGGAGAGGAGAAATGATAAAGGAAACAGAAGGCAGCTAATAAATGTGTTATTGAGCTAGCTACCACTGTGATTGGCTAGAGCTGGCTCCTGTGGAGAAACCGGGGAAGGATGCAAATAAGCCTCAGAATTATCCTGAGGGGGTTGGGAACTGGGGTATTTATGCATTAACACCCGAAAGTCACCATTGAAGGGCTTCTGGCGTGAGGGTGTAATTTCCCAGGCACCCTGGCCTTCCAGGACTTAAGAAATAGCCCTCAGGCAAAGAGCAGCATGCACTGGCAGCTAGAAGTCCATCAGAGTCCACACAATTGGTAAAGTCTGGCGGGGTGGAGGGTGTGGGTGGGGGGTGAATGAAACAGACTCTGCTGCAATGTGCCAGGGAACTTAGAAATTGCATTTAGTACATTATTTATAATCTTTACAAACACGGCAAGGAGGTTTTTTTTTTCTATCTTCGCTTAGAGAGAGAGAAACCAAGACACATCTGATAATTACCGTGTGCCTTTTATGTACCAGGCACTGTTCTAGACACTTGAGACAGAGTGGTGAATAAAACAGACTAGATATGTGGCCCTGTGGAGTTTATATTGTAGTAGGGGAGACTGTCAGCAACATAAACCAACACAGCTTCAGACATAGATAAGAGCTGAGAAGAAAAGTAAAGCAAAGTAAGGGAATTGAGAACGGCAGGGAGGACCTTTTTAGGTAATTAGTTTTGGGAAGCCTGGTCTTAAGAGATGAGATTGAGAAAATCAAATGCACTGAAGGCACCAGCTGAGTGACTAAATCCAGGTAGAGAAAATAGCAAGTCCATGGCCCCAAAGAGGATTTTTACTTGGGGTGAGTATAAAGAACAAAGAAGTCAGTGTGGCTAGAGTAGCATGGGGGAGAAGGGAGATAATTAGGAATAAGGTTAGAGAAGTAGAGTCACACTTTTAGTATGACATAGACCATAGTGAGGACTTTAACTTTTTTCTTTTTTTATCCTCATCCAAGGATATGTTTTTATTGATTTTTAGAGAAAGAGAAACATCGATAAGTTGCCTCCAGTACACCTAGACTGGGGATCGAACCCACAACGTAGGTATGTGCCCTGACCAAAAATCGAACCCACCACCTTTTTTGGTGTATGGGATAATGCTCCAATCAACTGAGTCACCCAACCAGGGCGATATTTAACTTTAGATTTAATCTCGAAAGTGTAACTGGTAAGAGTAGAAGGAAAACAAGTTGGGAGTCCATTGCACTAATTCAGGAACAATGATGGTAGGGGAGTGGAGAAATGAGAAAGGACTCTCCCAAGAAGATAAAATTATTAATCATTTAGTCCACTATTCAAACACAAGTCTGTCTTCCTTCTGGTGTGATGATCTTTGCATTGTTATGCTGCTTTTCCTTAACAGCATAACATTTCCATCTCTCTAGAGCTCTTTGTGAATATGTATAATCCGTGGTGTTTCTTTGTCAAATTAAAATAAGAAAAACAAGGGAAATCCCCCCAAAATTGATAACAAGAAATCCCATTGATAGCCTGAATCTAATAAGCGTATGGCTGCCTTATTTTTGCAAACCCTGGGAAGTATGTATGTTTTATACTTGCAGCACTAATACTTCACAGTACCTTTGACGGCCACCCTTCAGCATTATCTTCGTGAGACTCCCAGACTCACTGGAATTTCAAATTGCTGCTTTTCTACCTGCTGTGTGCTATTAGTTGGAAAGAACCAAGCCATTTGTTTCCTCCACAAGCCTGAGATATTTCTTGGATCCACATTTATTTCAGGGATGCTTTCATTTCCTTGTGGGGAGACTTTAAGTCTCAAAGGTCAATAGAAAGCTTTAGAATACACAGCCTTTTTCATCTTGCTAACAGCAGGGAAAGAATAAAAAGACAGAACCTAATAGTAAGAAGACATAAAGAATAAAAGGAATGGCAATGTGCTTTCATTTATGTTTTTCAGACGAAAAAAAGAAAACCAAAATAGCCCTCACACAGTAATAATTACCTGGTTAGCATTCTGCGTTTGTCATGCTGCAAGGATATTGATGGGACTGACTGTGGGGACTCTGGTCTACCAATGACAGGATCATGACTTCAGAAACTGCAGTTGGCTTTTATAGGCTTCCTGGGTCAGTCCTCACCACACTAGCCCTCCTGAAGCGCTATTCAGGTATTAGTATTAGGGAGGTGCCTACTTCTCCTTTTTTCTTCTCTCAGAGGTGCAATCATCTTCTTTTGTTACCTAAATCAATAGTAAATCCCTCTGCCATTACCAAAATACTTGAAGAACTCTGGTGGGAGGGTAAATACATGATCTGTCCTTGGTTGCCATAGGGTAGAGGAAGATAAAAGGGGCAAAAAAGTAAAGCCAGGCTGCCTGGGTTCGAATCCCAGGTCCTCTGCTTACTTACTAGCTATTTGAGCAAATGGCTCAACCTTCAGTGCCTCAGTTTCCTAATCTGAAAGCTGGGGGTGATAATAATATTTGCCTTGGAATTTTAGTGAGTTAGTACAGAAAATTTCTGGGATATCGCTTCCTATGATAATGCATATTCACATATAACTTGACTCATTCCTATTCTTACAGCCAGCCTGTGTCCCCACAAATCTGTTGGCCACATACCCCAGGACTGGGCTGAAGAAGTGGTTGTCAGCTAATTGGGAGCCTCAGCCAGGCTTTTAGGACCCAGAATCATTGCTACCAGATGGCATCAATCCATAGCCAGCACAAGGATGTCCTAGGGCCATGGTCGGCAAACTGCAGCTCGAGAGCCACATGCTGCTCTTTGGCCCCTTGAGTGTGGCTCTTCCTAAGCCTTAGGAGTACCCTAATTAAGTTAATAACAATGTACCTACCTATATAGTTTAAGTTTAAAAAATTTGGCTCTCAAAAGAAATTTCAATTATTGTACTGTTGATATTTGGCTCTGTTGACTAATGAGTTTGCCGACCACTGTCCTAGGGAATTCCTAGCTGGCTAACAATAACCATTTAATAATGTCTCTCTGGCATATGGAATTATTTGGACCCCAATAACTGTATTAGAGAAGGGTTTGAGGGTTATATTTAAACTAGAGGCCCCGTGCACAAAATTCATTCATTGGTAGGGTCCCTAGGCTTGGCTGGCGATCAGGGCCAATCAGGTTCCCCGCCTCCCTGCCTCCTCCTTTCCTCTATCCCTCAGATCCCTGCCGCCACTGCTGGTTGCCCACCATGTTCCACACCGCCTCCTGCTGGTCGACGCACATCATAGCAAGCAATCAAACTCCCAGTCTCATGGTCGAACTCCCCAGGGGACACTTTGCATATTAGCCTTTTATATATATAGATAAAGCATAACAATAAAAGAAAAACAATAAAATAAACTATTTTGTAATACTCAGACTGAAATGTGGTTCTTACTCTATAAAATGAAAGAATAATAGATGGCTGTTTAAATGTTCACATTTTAGTCTTGGGGGGTAAAAAAGGGAGAATTAATTACAGCTTGGAAGAGAATGTGTATGAAGCTATATCTTAACTGAATGTACATCTTGTAAAAAATGAATTTTTAAATGACAGTCCTTGCATCTTATTCACCTATTCTGAGTTCAGTAAGATAATGAGACTATCTCCTAAGGTATCAGTAGAGTTGTCTTTTTTTTTTTTCTTGTTACATTTATCACATTCTTGTGGCCAAGATTTTTAGCATTAACTATTTAAAAGTTAGCAGGGAGGGCGTGCCTGTCACTCTCCCAGGTGATCTTTCTGCTCCATGAATGCAGGGACCTCATCTCTCCAACATGAGTGTCCTCCTATGTAAATAAGGGTGCTGTGTGACATACCCATGGAGTTAGTGTAGGTTACATATCCTGCTGTTTGGTACTCAAAAGAAATCACCTGCTGTCTTCCTCAGATCTGTAAATTAAACTTAGAAAACAAAGCATCACTTGGCCAAAAGACCAATACTTACAGTGAATAGTAATCCCTTCAAGGTCAGGCAAGAGGTGAGATCAAAGCCTCTTAAACCCAAAGAAAAGATTGACTTCCAGGAGTGTAGGAAGCACTAATGTACTCGGTGAGGTCTGAATGACAAGAACTGTGCAGCTTCATCTTATCAAAAATAAGGAGGTCTTTGCCCATTTGAATTCAGGTCTCTTACATTGTACTGGGTTAGGGTCAATAAGTAGTATTTTCTGGTGTTTGTTGTATGATTGGTCTTCTAAATCAAAACCATGTTTTTCATTTTTTAACCTTCATTACCATAAGCCAATATTAGGTAATTTTTCATTCTGACTTTTTCTGTCATTCATGATAGCAGCCTTTTCATTACTTATGTATCACCAACCATACACACATTTGCTTATGCATTTAAATATTTTTAGGCATGAATTGGTTTTATATATTCAATCTTGTACTCTTGGTATGCAGTCCAAATCTCAAGAAATAGCAGTTCAGCTTGAAATTTCAGGTGCTTATGAAAAGAGAAAACTAGCTCATTAGTGGGCAGACGAGAGGTCAGCCAAAAACACATACAAAGGATTTTGTTTTCCAGTGAAGGCTTCAACACTTAGCCTAAACTATCTAAATCTGGGAAAGCTGAAATCTGTACTTCTAAAACTTTTGGTAGTCAACCCCAAATACACACTATAAAATTTAGTTACACTATACAAATATTTTAATGTATATTTAATTTAAAATTAAAATCATTTAAACTCTTTTCTAAAAAGAGCTTTCTAAGAAGAAGCCATATATATATGAGCTTAATATGCAAATTGTCCACACAGGAGTTTGACTGGGAGACCAATCACTCGCTATGACATGCGATGACCACCAGGGGGCGGCGCGGAATGTAGGAAGGCCCCAGCCAGTGGCCGGCAGCCGGGGAAGGAAGGCTCCAGCCGGCAGCTGGAAGACCCTGATCGGCCCTGATCGCTGGCTAGGCCTAGGGACCTACCCTTATATGAATTTCATGAACCAGGCCTCTAGTTTTATTATAATAAAAAACATATTTATTAATAACATCTAGTATCGAGGAAGCTACTATTAACAATTTTCCACAAGGGTTTCTTGGGTATGTGTGCATATAAAATGTCAGAATAACATAGAGCTTAAGAGCATGAGTTTTAGAGGTAGGACCTAAATTCAAATCTTGACTCTACCACTTACTTATCTTGGGTAAGTTACCTTCTTTGTTCCTCAGTCTCCTCACAGACAAAATTGATAAAATAATGTAGCTACCACACAGTGTTATTGTGAAAAATAAATTCAACAAGTATGAAAAAGATTCTTACCATAAAACAAGTACCCAATAAACATCATCTATTCTTGTAAGAGGCTCAGCACTGGAAAGTCTCCTAATTACCTGTCTGATTAGCAAAGGTAAAAAAAAACAACTCTCTCATTTGTTGGAGTGGGATGCATTGTGAAAAAAAAAGGGTTCTCTTCTGCTGTTGCAAGGAGACTAAATTGGCCCAAACTTTCTGGAAGGTAATTTGGCAGTAGACAGCCAAACCCTTAAAATGTATATTCCCTTTGATCCAGGAATTCAACATACAGAAGTTAAGCCTAAGAAAGCATTGGAAAAATGGGCAAAGATGAATAAACAGAATGGTCATGGTCACTGAACTGGTTTTTGTAACAAGTTCAAATTAGAAGCTACTTAAAAATGGGTACAAGTTAATGATATTGGACCATGGCCATAAAATAGAATTCATGAAAATGGTAGTTTTGATATAGAAAGATGATAAAGTGAAAATAGCATTATTATAGTCTGATTCATTTTTTTGTAATATGCATAAATGTACATGTGTACAGCAAAAGTCTGAAAGTCTACATACCAAACTATTACCAGTTGTTATCTCTGAATGATAGAATTACAAATGATTTATTTGATGCGTTTCAGTAAACTACAGTTGGCATTGAACAAAGAAAATATAAGCAGTCAGAGAAAGACAAGAAAGACAAGTCTCACATGATCTCACTCATATGTAGAATCTAAATAACAAAACAAATTGATGAACAAAATAGGTCCAGAGACATAGAAGCATGGAACAGACTGTTGAATCTCAGAGCGGGTGAGTGGGAAGAGATCAACCAAAGAACTTGTACACATACATGTATAACCCATGGACACAGAAAATAGGGTGGTGAAGGCCTGGGAGGGGGGTGGCTTAGAAGAGGTCAATGGGGGGAAAAGGGGACTTATATAATATTTTCACCAATAAATATTTTTTAAAAAGAAAATACATTACTTTTATAATCATAGAAACACCTGTGAAACTGGTTAATAAAAGTTTGATTTAAAGAAACCCCTAAATCTACAGAAAAGCATTATGGTGTTAAATTATTAGACAACAGAGAGGCATTAAAAATATGGCTTTATATGTACTTTAGCTTTTTTATTTCCCTAATGGTCTTTAGCATGGGCAGAACAACCTGGTAGAATTTCAATCAAGGAGGCTCTTTGCACCTCTACCTGGAATAGAATTGTGACTTTTTGTTTTGTCTCCCCTATAAGATCTATAACCTCAGGGCACTTTATTTCAGTTAATGCTCTTTCAATCTGGCTGCTAGGTATAATTTGGAATTCATTGAATTGCTGACATAGTTGACCTGGCCAGTGTGATTCAAGGTTAATGGGCCTAAAAGTAAAAATGAAAAAGTTCTCTGGTAGACATGAAAGGCAATCATAGAAGAGCTAGCTATTCCAGAACAGTGGAGTTAATGAAAAGCTATTTGTCTTCTGTCACTAATACCAGAATTCTAAAGATCCATATATTTAACTAGTCCTAAATAGTGGTTAAAACTGAGAGGGGAAGATGTTTTAGAAAAGGAGATTGTCAGCCAAAAATCAATAATCCGAATTTTATGCTTGGTATGAAGGGTCATCAGGGTTAGGCAAGTAAATAAAAGAGCACTTTAGTTTTGGTAACTTAATATTACTCAATATTAAACTTGTAAAGATTAGTTAATATAGTATCCTAAAAATAAAAAGCAAAATATTATGTGAGGGTATTATAATCAAAAAGCACATTAATAGTTTTCTGTGAGTAGACTATTGTTTTTCAAAAAGCCACATATAATTCCTTGTATAGTATTGTATATTATTTATAAATACTGTATATTTATATTATGATGGCCAGGGAGGTCTTTTTCAGAAATATTTCAATAAAAAAATTACCTGAGTTACTGATTTGATAAGGCCAAGTTAGAATGAGCCAAGATAAATGTCTTGACAGAATCATCTCAGTGGTGATGTCTACATTTAAGGGGGAATGCAAATGAGAATGAGTTGAATAGAGAAATATTTAGAGGATAGAGGAGAGATTAAGATAAGAAAGATAAATTAACCCAGGAGTTAAGATTCTGAGTTCTTCTCCAATCCCTGTGAGTAACTACAGATCTTGGTCTCTCATTTATCATTATAAATAAAAGATGCAAACTATACTAGTAGATGTCTAAAGGTCTTTATCAGTCTACAGTGTCCTTATTCTCTGCCACCCTCTGTGGCCTACCTTATCATTTGAGGTGGCAAACTACAAAATGGCAAATTTCAATTAGAGGGTGCAGAAATAGGGCATTCATGAATATGCATTCTCTTCAGCAGACCACTCAGAAACCCACATTAACATGACACATACAGACAGGTCCACACTAGGTGATTGAAGTAAGCTAAGAATATGCAAGTGACCAAATAGCTGAAAAGAACTCTGTCACCCACCCACTGAAGAAAACCGATTCCAAAGAGTAATATCCATACAGGTTTAGCAGTTTATCGCTTAGATCACAGTTTTAGATGATCAATAATTTAAATGGTTGAGATTAGAGAATATGCCAATTTGTACCTCCTAATGGCATTTCTTTCAATCATGTTCTGTCTTTTCTCAGTTTAATAGTATTCAGGCAATAAAGGGCTGCATTTTAATTTTTTTAAAGATACGCTTGGGCACAGAAGTGTACATTTTGGTACACTTATTCCTGGAATAATTTGAAAAGAGAAAGCTAGTCTACCCTAAAAAGACAGAATCTTTCACCAGATGTCTCTTAACCAAATTCCTGAATATTGCCTAAGCAAAACTAGCCACTAAAGGTTAAATCTTCTAAATGCAACCTTAATACATAATGACCAACATACAGCCACACATAAGGAAACTAGCAGGGACTTGACAGATTCCACATCAGATATAACTTTATCT
>NW_005357311.1:2450435-2484368 GCF_000412655.1 Myotis brandtii | reverse complement strand
CCCTATGCCTACCTATGATCCCACTCTTCCCTTCTCTATCTTTCTCTCTTTTCCTTCCTCCCTTCCTTCCTTCCTTCCTTCCTTCCTTCCTTCCTTCCTCCTTCTTCTCCTTCCTCTCTCCCTTTCTTCTTCCTTTCTATTTTATTTTTTCTTTAAGCAAAAACTGCCATTAAGTTCAGGATATTTATAAAGGAATACTTAATTCACAAATTATATATTCTACAAGGCTTTTTCATATATATATGTATATATATATTTATTATTGATCTTTTACAGAGAGAAAGGGAGAGGGATAGAGAGTTAGAAACATCGATGAGAGAGAAGCATGGATCAGCTGCCTGCACACCCCCATGGATCAGCTGCCTCCTGCACACCCCCTACTGGGGATGTGCCTGCAACCAAGGTACATACTCTTAACCAGAATCGAACCTGGGACCCTTCAGTCCCCAGGCCGACGCTCTTCTAGTGAAGCCAAACCAGCTAGGACATACAAGGCTTTTTCACTGGAAAAAAAAAATGAAGAAAAGAAAGCAAATCTGCTCACCTGAAAACACATTGAGTCTTGCAGCCCTGGCATCTCTGGAAACAATATAAAAATATCATTGCTTCAGTGTGAAAAAAATTATATATTCTACATAATATGCAAGCCTGAGGAATTGAATTAATGGGGTGCATATTTTAAATATATGATGAAGAACCAATTTGGCTAATGAAATAATTTCTGTAATTTCTAATAATTGTTTTAGACATTGACCATCCTAAATTTCAATAAACCATTTACTGTTTTACCCCCAGAAAAGCCTAGTAAAAATGCACAGAAAGAATAATAACTAGATTGAAATTAATTTATTGTAATTGTAAAATGATAATAGATTATAAATAGGAATGTATTCAGCCAGTGAGAAAAATCTGGTGAAGCAGGTTAGAGATGGATGCTAAGTGCCATTCCCTTCATATCCTTTTATAGATGAGCTGTGAGATACAGAAGAAATACAAAAAAGTACTCTAATTTTATCTTTCAATGATAGAGGACTAAGTATTGTCATAAAAGCTACACACATAAAGGAAAAATACAGAGAAATCTTAAAATGCACTGAATGATTTATCTTGGTGACTGGAGTTGCCTATGAAATTTTGTGCAGGTAGGGGGGTAAATGATTGAGCTAGGAACGGTACATGGCTACCTCTAAAACCAAAACATTTCCAAAGCCGCCTCATTTCTCATCATAGCCAATCCTCCACTACTCTTCAACATACACTCCACCAGAGTTTCTAGTGGAATCTGTTTCCGCTTCGTCCCTAAACTCCTCAGGCTCAACCTTGCCTCTAGGTGTTCAATCTAGTTGACTCCCCACACCCTATATACCTAAGCTATTTTCAAGGTGCTAAATACTATATTACTCAAAAGTGCTCCTATATAAACTCTCCCTTACCTGTCTTTACCTTCTTCTCTGCTTGATCCAGCAGCCTCAGAATTCAGTCCCCCTCATGTTCTCCCAATTCCTGCTGGCACATGTTGGCTAGAACCTGCAGTTCCTCATAGTATAGCCCTTTTCAAACTCTCATCAGTCCCAGCACTTTCAGAGCTGGGCTGAATGGTGACTTAGCCCTAGTTACTGACCTGGTGGCCAAGGAGGGAAGTGAGGGCAAAGCAGAGTGGAGAGAATAGAACTTTAACAGAGCAAATTGGACTACTTTTTCAGGTCCAGAGGGTTGAGCATCTAGGGATGCAAGATTTCTGAGAGTTATCAAACCAGATTTCCCCTTGCCATATCTCAGAGTCACACTTTTCCAAATATATCCCCGTCTTTAGCATAGGAAACTTGCCAAATTTGAGAACTTAGCCTCTTCTATAATTCTGCTAACTTTTCTAACTAAGTTCTGGGACCTGATCCTCGGCTTTTGGGGAGATGGGAGTCTCTTTATTTACTGCCAAGGAGAACCTCTGGCTTTCACACTCACTTTTTAATTGGTGATTAAAACATCCTGTTTTCACTATCTTCTTCAATATATTGTTTGCCTCCAGCTATAGTCATTCAATTCCATAGTCATTATAGTTACTATTTTTCCCTTTCTCTGGTTATCTATAACTGCATTAAAAAAAACACCCCCCCCCAAGTGCTGCTGTAAAACAATAAAAACTTTTGTATGTTTACAGATTTTGCTAGACAGAAATTTGGACATGGCAGAGTAGGGGGGGATTGCTTTTCTCATCTTCAAGATGTCTGGGACATAAGCTGGAAAGACTCCAATATCTTGGTGTTACTCAAAGGGCTGAGAGCTGAATGTAGCTGAATAAGTGGTTCCTAATGAAGGTTGGTGTTTGCCCCCAGGGAACACAGCAATGGGAGTGCTATTGGTATCTAGTAGGTTGAAGCCAGAGATACTGCTAAATGTCCTGCAATGTTCTAAAGACACCATGCTCCAAATCTCTTATACACATAAGATATTACACCTCTCAGTACATTTTCTTCTACCAGTCTCACCTTCCAGTTCCCCACCAATGAGATGTTAACAGTTGCATTCCTATAGTGTGTCAGGAATTAGTCATCCTCCATCCACTACCAGTCTTGGAATTTTCATTGGTATTCAACTGGGTGGGTGGCTAGAGGGGGAGGAGAGTTATTCAACTCCAACATTTCATTTCAGAGTCTACTTCTCATGATCACTTCTGGTCCCAACTTTCACAGATCAGGGTTCCCAGGAAACAGACACTGAAATTCAGAGATTTGCATGTGAGAGATATTTTTGAGGAATACATTCAGGAACAATAACTCTGAGGGCATAAGGTCAGAAGGTCTGGACAGAGAAGTAAGTTGAACTGTGATGCAATTGCAACACCCCCAGTGGATCCTATTGAGCAGTGGTTCTCAACCTTCCTAATGCTGCAACCCTTTAATACAGTTCCTCATGTTGTGGTGACCCCCCAACCATAAAATTATTTTCGTTTCTACTTCATAACTGTAATTCTGCTACTGTTATGAATCATAATGTAGATATCTGATATACAGGATGTATTTTCATTGTTACAAATTGAACATAACTAAAGCATAGTGATTAATCACAAAAACAATATGTAATTATATATGTTTTTTCCGATGGTCTTAGGGGACCCCTGTGAAAGGGTCGTTCGACCCCCAAAGGGGTCGCGACCCACAGGTTGGTGACCCACAGGTTGAGAACCGCTGCTATTGAGAGTCCAAAAGATAGGATGACCCTTTAGAGGTGCCCGTAGTAGAAGCAAGAGTTTCAGGCTTTTGTATCCCTGCATGGGCCAGCTATTGAATGCAGGCTGCTCCCTTGGAGGGGGCATAAACGTGGGCAACACAGTTTCAGTTGGCTGCAATTCCCAAAATAGGGACATAGTCATGAGCCTTCAGTAGCTAACACTCCTGCCTGCTAGAGGAACGAAAACCTAAAGAGGGATCTGGATCTGGTCAGTGTATTCATTATAGGTCTTATTTGGCCAAAGAAAGCTTTTAGAAACCACATTTAATTTACTGGGGAAGAAAATTGTCATTTGTGTGTAGTGCTTGCCCTATAACTGCCATTTGGTTTACTTTCAAGTCCAATATGTTTGAGATGTGGCCCTGAAGCTGTCATATAATGGCTCATCGTTGGAGGAACTCAACAGTTATAGCCAAAAGCTTATGGCCTAGATGCAAATAATTCTAGTTGCAGACCACATGATTCAAATATTTTCTTTCTTTATGTTTCCATTGATTTTTAGATAGAGAGGAAGGGAGAGGATAGAGAGATAGAAGTATCAATGAGAGAGAAACATCATCTATCGGCTGATTCTCACACGCCCCCTACTGGGGATCGAGCCCATAACCCAGGCATGTGCCCTGACCAGGAATCGAACTGTGACCTCTTGGTTCCTGGGTCGATGTTCAACTACTGAGCCACACTGGCTGGGCATGATTCACATATTTTAAGCAATCCATTGGGAAGAAATTATCGTTGTTTTTCTGTTCTGTGAAGAATATTTGACCCTTCACCCACATGATATTTCATTCTTCACCTCTGCAAGAGAGTTCAAGTCTGTGCAGTTCACTGGAGCTCAGCTCAGAAAATAACTAGATGGGCTATTTGCCATATTCCTTTCAATACAGGAGGAAACAGCATTGATGGAAAAATTCCCAAACTGTCTTTTATTGTTACTTTATTTCACTTTTCAAGGTGAACTAAAACCTGTGTTTGGTCATCTTTTTTTTTTTTCTTTTTTTCTTTTAGGAAGACTTACTAAATGCTACCTCTCCATATAAAATGCAACCCTATGGACAGGTTTGTTGTTGTTTTTTAACAACTTTTGGATTTTTATATTAAAAATAGCAGTGTTAGTGGTAGACACATCTCTAAAATTCAAGTAATAGAAGGTAAAAAGGAAATCAAAACAAAGGGATCTGCCTCTCAGTACTAGGGCCACAAGTAGGGTGAGGCAAATGAAGTGTCTAAAGTACAAAATTTAAGGAGGCATTCACTCGTAGGTGCCAATTCTACCCTTGTATGACCCTGAGGATGAGTGCCTCCTAAAATTCTGCACCCATGCCTCTCTGGACTCACCCTCATCCCATTTCTGCTCAGTAGGACAGCTGAAGAGCAATCAAATATGAAGAAGGTGGAATGGGCTGTGTCTACATGGAGTATGTATTTAATAGTTCATACTAAGTGCCTGTCATTCTTAATAAGTCCTTTTTTAGTGATTCTTTACCCAAAAGTCACCCACTTGGTATCATGGGTTCTAGCTAGTCTGGTCATATCCAATTTGACCAGCAGTTGACATCTGAGTAGAGACAGTTATCTATGACCTGTGCCTTTGACATGGTCTACCTTGAGACCTCTTCCCAGCAGGGGCATTTCATATCAGATGGTAATCATCTTTTGGAGAATTCAATGGGATTTTAAGCAGAGAGCAAAGTAGTATCAAGTAGGAAATCCCAGAGAGAAAAGGTGTAAGGAGAGACAAGTATCGAGAAAGAGGGTCAAGAGAGAATTCATTGGTAGCAGCCCATGGAGAGTGGCAAAGATTAAAGAGTTCACTAATGTTGTGGCCTCACCCCATAACAAAGAAACAGAATTTCCGGAGGATGAGGCCCAGAAATCAGGATTTTAAAAAGATTCCCAGGTGATGTGCAGCCAAGGTTGAGAACCACTGCTCTACAGTGTTGAACACTATTTGAGTCATAATTAGTACTTTATTTTAGAAATCATAGACATGTTTAGATCATGGCACTGGCATCAGATTCCTGTGGCACACATGTATGTTTAATTTTGAGGTTGACATCTTTACTTTGGTTGAAGCCTAACTATTTAATCCTGAGATGTTTCTCATGTCTCCTTGTCCTTTTAACAAACCACTATTAATAGAAATAAACTATACATTTTCCTATATATGTCAGCAGTATGATTCAAGAGGCTCTCAATAAAAATATTTTCTCCTAAAATATTTTCCCCAGCTGCTGATCATAGTTTCTTGAATTTTTTGACAGGTGATTCATCTGTTTGTGTCCTGAAGGTATTTCAAGCTTGATGAATGCCTGTTAAAATGTAAGTACATCTGGAAGGGGGAAATTTTGAGTTCCTGCCAAGCAATCTCTTATTTTGTTTAGTTGCAGGTTAAACACTTGAGATTGAGATAGAGAAAACCCTTTAGATCAGCTCCATCCTATAAACTTTGGCCACACCAAACACAGGGCTCTGCCCACCTGCAGGTCATATTTTCACCTAGTTTGCATTATCTGTCTTAATATACATCACCCTCTTCTAAGAGTTAACATCTTAGCTTTCAAAATAAGGTGTTAAAGTAACTGCTAACCAAACCAGAGCTGAGTTGCCACTCTGTGTCCTGACAAACACAAAGAGCACAGGATCAGAGCAAGACAGACCTGAGTTCAAATTCTGATTCAGTTCTGTATGTGCTGGGTAACCTTTTGATGATTTTTTTTTTTTACCTGAGGTGTTTCCTCATTTGTAAAATGATGATAATAGGATCTTTTTGGTAGGGCTATTTTTCGGATTATGAATAACACTAGTGCCCCAGTGCATGGATTCATGCATGTTAAAAGGAAATTAATTAGAAGGTGGATGGTGGGATGCGACTGGGCAAGAGGGGCTGGATCCAACCCTGGATCCAACCTCCCACCAGTCCCTCCCCAGCTGGCCACCCTGGGGCAGAGCCGTGGCTTGAAGGG
Organism: Myotis brandtii; assembly: GCF_000412655.1. Lineage (NCBI taxonomy): Eukaryota > Metazoa > Chordata > Mammalia > Chiroptera > Vespertilionidae > Myotis > Myotis brandtii. The sequence goes on along the minus strand of NW_005357311.1, from coordinate 2,478,174 downwards.
CATCTGCGGAGTAAGTAGGATCCCTCTGGCAGCTGGGGTCCCTTGGCCTGGCCTCCAACAAAACCAGCCCTCCGACATCCCCCAAGGGGTCTTGGATTGCTAGAGGGTGGTTCTCAGGTGATGCACCCCAGAATAGGGCTCCCTCCTCTCTGGTTCTGGAGTGCGTCACCCAGACAACCGCTGCTGCCAAGTCACCGCAGCTCAGCAGCTCCTGCATTGAGCGTCTGCCCCCTGGTGGTCAGTGTGCATCATAGCGACCAGTTGTTCTGCTGTTCAGTTGATTTGCATATTAGCCTTTTATTATATAGGATTCCTTTAAACAGAGCATCCCTAATGTACTGTGGTAATTATCTACCTGTGGGCTTTATTTAGCTATGAGGAACTTCTTCCTATGAGCACAAACATTAACAGAAAAAACTGATGTTTGGGCAAGTACCTGAAGATGAATAATTTTAAAGTTTTTAAGTGTGATTATTCTTTTGGCAGGAATAAAGATTAAAATGCCATCTGCTTGTGCTAATAACTGAACTTCTGCCCTTGCTGTAGTGCAGGACCAATATGGTCACCACTTGTGAGTGCCTGTTTCAGACCTGGCATTCCCTCCTGGTGCTCCTTAACTAGCTCATCTTCTTCCTCCCCTGATGAAACCACATGGAACAAAATAATCGACTTTCCCATTTTGCTGGCCCAAATCTACACTGTGCATCATTTCCCTCTCACAGATGCTCTATCCAGGTGGCAGAAGATCAGCTTTAGAAGCAGAAATACGGTTTCTTGTTTCCTTTATTTCCTCAATCCAACCCACAAAGCATTTTAAGATTCCTGTAAATCCGATATTGGAATGTCCAAATTATAGCTTCCAAAGTATCTTTGTGCCAGGAAGAAGAATAAAAATCAAATTGGCTCTGAATGTTTTCAGGAGGAGCCGCAGCTGTTATACTGTTACTCTTCGTGGCTTTTGATAGCTCCAAATTTGGGGAAGCTGTGCCGTGACCATCACAGTAAGTGTGCAGGCTTCTTCCTGGGGTTTCACTAACCCAGGGAAGCCCTCCAGACAAGGAAAAGGAAGTTAATTTCATGGCCAGACTTCCAAAGAAGTTCTGAGTTGTTTCAGATCAACCCACCAAATCTTTATAATGAGAGTATTTATTATTCTCAGTCCTTAAAATTTACCTATATTACTTGTGAGATATGAATTTATTATGAAGGTTTATACAGTCAGAACCATGAGCATAAATTCTATTAAATGATTTATTTTCCATTTAATTTTTTTATTGAAATAATGCTTAGCTTATGTCTGGGAATATGTACCCACAGAGATTTACAAGGAAATTAATGCTAAAATGCTTGTGTGCATATCAGAATGTTCTCTTTCATTTTCTAAGAAAGAAGATTTGTAAAGACGATTTGTTTACCCACACATCTTGTTCTCCCTAGAGTGCCTTTCTGTTCAGCATCAGACAGGACCCAGGTGGTAAGGTGGCAGGTTTTCTACACTGAGGCTGAATAAGGTTCATGGGAGATATGAAAAGTCTTGTCACACTGAGAGATTCTTGGACAGGCAGCCTCAACATTGCGCTTGTTATTTACAGTGAATTCTTTGTCCCCTGTCCTCCTTTATTTCCTGCCACAGCACCTTCCTCCAAGGTAATGCTACCTAAGTCACCTGTTGCTCCACTGCTAATTACCATTCCCTTCATTTAGATGATTTGCTCGTAACCAAGACAACCAGGAGTGGCACTTGCGCAGTCAGCCAACCGTTTCCTCCATCTGGTCAGGCTGCAAGAGTGGTCTAGTTCATGTCACTCTTGTGGTGGCAAGAAGTAAACATTCAGCAGAATCCCTCTCCCCGTATTATCAGTTTCTCCCCAAGGATTCAGGGACTGTACACTTTTCTCCAGATTTACTAATTAACTTATTTTATTCCTTCTAACAAATCTCAATATATTTTGCTCCTTCAAAACATTATTACCCTTCCAGTCAGTCTGGTGCACTCAACATCTTAAAATTAAATGTACTGACACACAGGCAAACACATTCCTTTGCTGGGATCACTTCCAATGAAGGTGTGGTTCCCACTCTTGTACCTTTCCATCTTTGTTGCTCAGGCATGGCTAACTGTGCGGGCCTCTTAAAATTGAATGTTAAACCTGATCAGCATCCTCCAATGGCTTTACATCTCACTCAGAGTGAAAGCCAAAGCCCTTACATGCTTCCAAGGTCTCCGACTTCATCTTTTCCGCCCTTTTGTCCTTGCTCAATTCCTGCCAGTCATGCCTTGCTTCTCTTCAAGGATGTGAACTTGCTGATTCCTCTTCTGGAAAGTTTTCTCACCAGATACACATTCATATGGCTGCTCTTTTGTCTCTTTCAGGTCTTTACCAGTTAAAGGAGAAAGAAGGAAAAACTAAACTAATGTAATTTCTTAGGGAAGGGGGAAATGAGCAAAATTATACATATATATGTTTAATTTAGTAAAATTGGGCAGGTATATAACTATCTGGGAGATAATGTCTAGGATATATATAATTGTCTAGGGCGGTGGTCGGCAAACCGCAGCTCGAGAGCCACATGCGGCTCTTTGACCCCTTGAGTGTGGCTCTTCCACAAAATACCACATACGGGTGCGCATGTACAGTGTGATTGAAACTTCGTGGCCCGTGCACAGAAGTCGGTTTTCGGCCTGGGCGAGTCTATTTTGAAGAAGTGGCGTTAGAAGAAGTGGGGGTACGTTCACTGAGGTCAACCCCTCAGATTGAGAACATTTTTAGCCAAGGCCAGCTTAGGAGTACCCTAATTAAGTTAATAACAATGTACCTACCTATATAGTTTAAGTTTAAAAAATTTGGCTCTCAAAAGAAATTTCAATCGTTGTACTGTTGATATTTGGCTCTGTTGACTAATGAGTTTGCCGACCACTGGTCTAGGGTATATACCATTGTGTAAGTGGTAGGCAAAACCCCGAGAAATGAGAGAACTGGGAGAACAAAAATGGAAACAGAGTAAAATTTAGGAGTGTGAATAAAAATAAGATGCAGAGACTTTATCTCCAAGGCCATGAGGGTTCTGGGTAGCATAACATCGGAAGTTCCCTTCATGTCCTGACGAGTGTTAAATGAGAAAACTGCACTTACATAGCCATTTCCATAGTTTTGACTAGTTCTGTCTGGATAAACTTTTTACTGGATTGGAACTGTGGATAATCAAACAGAAAAATATGATCCCAAAGATAAGCCCCAAAGTAGAGATTTCAAAAGGTTAGGCGACGAATGGAAATATTGAAACGATTCAGGGGGATTTAAAATATTTTTCCCCAAAGAAACATTTCAAAGACAAGAAGGAAGCTCATTGTAAATGTAAAAGTAGTGGCTATAGGAGTATTTGTTAGTTCACAGCGTTCTGCTGCCTTCTGAGAAAATTATTCCAGAATGAAATCATGTGCTTATTCCTTTCCTCCTCCTGGATCCTAACTCAGAATGTTATGGAGACAAAGTAGGCCAGAAAAGCACCCCTTTTATCCAAACATTCATCTTAGTGGAGGATCCTTAGCCGGAACCATTCAAATATGCCTTCGAGTTGTTTGAAACTGAACAGCCTCTTTAGGTCTTATCTGATTTATTTATTAATTTATATATTTCTAAAGAAGGTGTCAGTGGAGGATAAAAATTTAAATGATCAAAGCTAGAGACTGCTATTTTGAGTGCATTTTTTAAAATTCTGTAGTGAAAAACAGAATTTGTCACTGGGAAAGAGCATTGGGCAGGTGCTTGTCATTATGCAGATATAACACAAGTACCCACCCACTTCTGACTAGCAATTCATAATATAAATTATAATTGTACTTCTACAGATTAAGGCTTTTTTTGTTTTTATCTAGATATCCCTATCTATAAAAAAATGTATTAGGTTGTCTTTGTGGTGTGTGTGTGTGTGTGTGTGTGTGTGTGTGTGTGTGTGTGTGTATGTGTAGGACAACCTACAAGAATTGGAAGCTCAGACCAGTTGATGCCAGGAAAGATGAGGCACCAGATCTGGCGTGTCCTCACTTCATGCTGGTGGCTGGATCATAGGACAGCCTGAGTGGGATTTGCCAGCTCCCACCCTCTGTTAGTCTAAAACCTTTCAAGAGTGGCATACTTCTCACTATAGCTCTTATCCAGTATTTTGCTTGCCTTATCCCATGGCTTGGGGACCAGACCACATCCTACAAATAAGTGGGACATTCCCCTAAAGAATATCTGTGTCTTCCCTGTCAGGCATCTGAAGAGAGAAAATGGCCCGGGCCTTAGCCCTGAGGAGGGAATGACATTCTCCTCCCTGGCACTCCTCCCTGGCGCTCTGAGCTATTGAGCCTGATATTGGGAACTTCTGATCAAAGGCATTGTTCTGAGAGAAGGTAGGCTTAGCTTGAAACCTGGTGGCCAATGTCAAGAAAATAACCCCGTGGAGGGTCATTTCCAAGGGCTCTAGAAAGAGTGATGTCTATATCCAGGTCTAAGCTTTCATTTCTGCATTATAGCTTCCTTCTCAGGTGACCATTAGAGCCAGATTTCAGAGTATTTAGGTGTTCCTTAGAAATTCCCAGGTAATGCTTGGAAATAGAAAACCACTAGGAGGGGAAAAGAGGATTTCCTCTGGTTCACCAGATGGGAACTTAGAATACTGGTTTGGGGAAAGGATTCTTTCTGAAGGCTGGGGACCCATGGAAATCTTGAGCACCTTAATTATATATGCCGAGTTTAGAGCCTTGAAGCCCTGCAGCCTCATGTATGATAAGAGGGGCAGTGCCCAACAATGAGTCTCATCTCTGACATGGAATGCCACTCCAGGACAGGGTCCTTGGGCAGGTACAGTTTCTAACCTCAGTGATTAAGTGTAAGGTCAGTGATCACTTTGTGTGAAATTTAGGGGAGCACTGCAAGTGTGTAACAAAAATTCAATATATCACAACAGCATCATTAAAAGAGTAGCAAACAGTATTCTTCAGTTCTCTCCTCACTGGTATTTTTGCAGTGCTAGCCTGCCCTGACCACATCTCTCAGCTTGCTTAGGGAGTGTATTATGTGTTCACTAGCCTATCCTCTAGGCTACAATTTAAGTTCTGTCCTCTCTGTTGCTGTCAACTTATTGAGATAAACTCTTTTGTGTGGCGGAGCTTGCATGGCAGCTGCCCCAACGCTCAACTCCCTGGCTTCTCCCCTGCGGTCAAAATATAAGCTTGTCTGTTCCTTGTTCCAAAGGCCTCCTCATGTCAGGAAGGTCCCCTTCATCCCCACTTGTGCACACTCTGCTGCACAGCATTGACTTCCATTTCCCTGGTCTTACTGAGGTTTTATCTTTAAACTTCCCCCTTATTGAAGCACTCTTTTTCCAGAAACAATCCATGATTCTGCAAGGGATGACCAGAGGACATATTGAGAGGCAGACACTGCACTGTACTCAGAATTACCTCTGCCCTCTAACCCCAACCTATTTTTCTTGTCTTGAACTTACTAGTATGAACCCGCCTCCCTCTTCCAGATGGGTGAGTCTTTCCTACATGGTCCCCTGGGGAGCAGCCTCCAGGCCCTCCAGACATGCTCAGACCATAAGCAAAGCGAAGTTCTGACAGTCCTGGGAGTGAGAGCACTTTCGGTCAGGAGCAAGCACATAAAACAGCCACCACCCTCGACTGCATATCTCACTGTCTGACTATTAATTTTTATTGCATATTTTGAATAACTTTTTCTAGAGCTTTTTTGATGATAATCTTTTAAAATCATTAAAAGATGATGATTTGGGGGAAAGTTTTTTAGAAATGCAATCGCTTTCCTTCTCCCTCCCAGGCTACCCTTTTGACTCAAATTCATCTGTATGCTCAGGCAAACAGCTTGGCTCAAGCTGGAAATCCTGCATAGGAAACAAAAGCTTTTTCTGATTAAGTTTCTGTCTTCTACTGGGCTATTCACTAAGGGATAGCTGTGGACAGCACCTTTACCCTTTAACCCCCACCCCCCATCCTGGTCTTCCAGAAGAATCCATCAGTGTGGATGGGGGCTGGAGTTAAACCTTCAGGTTACATGGCAGAATCGTCAAGCCTTGAATCCGTAGGGCCATTAGATGAGCTAAAGAAAGCGTGAGACGCAGAGAGGCCTGAAGCCTGAGGAATACCATTTTACTGGTCATCGAAAAGAAATTGTGCACTGCACTGTTTAGAAATTGACCCACTATTACATTTTGTAAATGGATATGCCTACATTTATAGATGCACACAAATAATGTATGCTAAGTTATGTTTGTTTTATTGGCAGGGACACCCACTAGGCCCTGGGAAATCCAGAAAACATATTGTAACCATAACTTCAAATCTCTTGCGTTGTACCTTGGAACAGAATTATCTGACAGTGGTAGCAGTTGTAGGATTTTGCCAATGAGAACAGAAAATCCCAGAAGCAAAGAGCTTTATTCTTTGTGAATTTCTGGCAAAACTACATCTGAACCATGTTTTGAGTTCTAATCAGGAGGGTAGTTCATGATCAGAGTAAAACACTTTAAAAACACATGAAAGCATAAAGAAAACAAAGGGAGTTTACAATGTCGAAGTCTAGCGATAAGCACTCTTACTACTTTGGTGTATTTTATTCTAGAATATTACATATTCTTTTATTGATACATATACTTTTCACATTTAACATCTCTGAGAAAGATGCATCTTATAATTGATGACTTGCTAAAGTAGTAATTGGAAGTGTTCTCTCTTAAAGGTAGGTATATGAAATAATGGTGTATTTAAAATCAATAATCACAGATTAGATTGTCATCTCAGATTACATGGAATACAGAGTATGTATATATGCATCTGTGAAGTTCTAACTATATTTAGGAGGATTTATCATGGTTCTTTCCATTACTATTCTGTCAAAGGAAAACACCCTAGCTACCAAAATGAATCACAATCTTTATTCCATTCTCTCAAAGGACATTAATATATAACCCAAACTTACTTCTTAAAGTTATCTTTCTCAATTCTATGCTTTCAAGCCTTTTTCTCAACCCCTCACTATTCTCCCTTTCCCCCCAGATATCCTCATTTCTCCTTTCTTTGGTCTCGATCATTTTTCTTGAAATTATTACCCTTGAAAGTGAAAATGGCCTTTTCTGATGCAGTTCCTTTCATTATTGCAAAGGCCCATAGACCTAGCACTCAAAGAGAATTTTTATTAGAGGCCTAGAGGCCTGATAATATGGAGAGAGAGAGATGGAACGGGCAAATAAAATTTCTTTAGCAGGTAAGGGGAAAAGGGAAACATATTAATTATAATTATTCCTGACAAAAATACACAGATAGAGTTATAGACATAAAAAGTACACAGATAGAGTTCTAGGTATAAAAAAATACTTAGCTTGGTGTTGCTTATCACTTTGAAGTAGAAAAACAAAAGAAACAAAAAACTCTAGTTGTACAAAAGGTTTACATTTCCTTTAATTCTTGCTCTTATACTTGGCTTGTGATCAGGAAACATAAGTTAATAAACATGTATCCTTTACTTGATATGTAATTCCTTCTGTATAGGGAAACACAGGAGAGTAGGTGATAGCCTAACTTACCCACACTTGAACAGAACCTACCAGCACTCCCTGAGAGCCTCTGACAGATGCTGCTTTCACAGACATGAGGTTTTGAGGAGTTAAGCATTATACTCAACTCTGACCTTTTCCTAGGTGCTTTCTCAGAGTCCCAGCTTTTGATACAAAATGAGACATAAGGTCCCAAATGCTAACAGTCTTTCATTCACATTAACGTATGAATGCCTGATAGTAATTCCTTCCAGGCAACAGGTCTTGGTGAGGACAGGAGTACCCTTGGGAAAGAAAGATGAGGTAGAAAGAAAGATGAGGTAGGAACGGCAGACCAAGAGGAAGCAAGCAGCCAAACCTACTACTTTGCCCTTTGAACTCTGGTTACTCCTAATCTGTATTACGGAGAGTTCTCTATAAAATGTGGCTGGTGACTGCATCAGGACTTTATTCTTTAAAAATGGAAATTACATGGATTCCAAACCAAATTTTAGATTCAACAGAAAGCAGCAGAATGTTCCCCCACATCTGTTCCTCAGATTATAGTCATTTTACAGAAAAGTCTCCAGACACCCTCTTCCCATCCCCATTCTTCACCTCTGTTTTCTTCAGATATTTTACTTAGGGAAGAAACAAGAGTGGGAATGAGAGAAAGAGAGAGGGAGGCTTAATGTAGATAAATATCAGACAAATTAGAGCCAAGATATAATTCAAGCAAAAAGGGAGGCAGCGGGTGTAGTATAATTGCTCGGTACACAAAAGCACATTCAGAGATAATAAACTTTAAATATCCTTTAATGTCAAACAGCATTTTCCTCAGGCCTTTTTATCCTGCTGAGCAGCAAAAGGTTGGCCACAAGCCCCTGGTGACACTATTTCTAAGCCCAAAAGCAGGTAGGAGAGACAAAGAAAGAAAAAATACCAAACACAAGGTTGGTGCTAGATACATTTCACCAGCAAAGTTTTTCTTATAATATCGTTATAAGTTTTGCAATAGCTACTGAAATTTAGTAGGATTTTATTATCTATGGTGTTTATATAAGAAAAGAAAATGGGGCATTGTCCATTCAGAGAACTAATTAGTGTAAATCTCCATTTCCTAACTGATATCTGGGAGAGCTGAGAAAGCACCCAAAACAAGGGCTGTGAAGAACTGACCTAAAGATTCATTAAGAGAGCCATACAGCATAGGGAATATAGTCAATAATATAATAACATTGTTCAGTGACAGATGGTTACTAGTTTTATCATGGTGGTCACTTTGTAAGGTATATAAATGTCAATGCACTATGTTGAATATCTGAAACTAATACTTATTGTATGTCAACTATATTTTAATTTTCAAAATTTAAATAAAAATAAAGTTAGTTAGTTGTTGGATGATGTAGATAAACAGAGTTAAGCAAGCCTCAGATAAGAAAACGTCTCCTCAAGTTTCAACTGACCTACAGATTTTAATCAGCCCCGCAAGAGAAAAGGATAAGGCTTTGTCAGAGTTAATTGCGAGATGCAGCAGACTGAAACATGTTTAGGTAAACTCTTAACAAACCTGAATAAGAAAATGAAATAATAAAACAATGATAAACAAAAAGGAAGATATAAAACCATCCATAATCCCCACCCCACAATTATAAACACTATAAACTTTTTCTGGATGGATCTGTCCACTTTTCCAATCCACAACTTACTATGGAGTTTTGTGTCATATTTTTGTAGTTAACCTCTCATTTAAAACTGGCCATCTGACCTGAAAGTCACCTCCTTCTCTGCTTGTCACCCCAAATCTGTTCCTTTATTTTTTTCTGCCACTGATGGTAAGACCACTGATTGTCCTTGTCTTCACATCTCTTCCCCTTCCTCAGCTCCTCCTAGTCATTAATCCCACTAATATTCATAGAGGACATATTATTGTTATAAGGGAGACAGCCTCCCCCCAAGAGCCAGACCACTATCCTTGTTGGTGATCTGAACTCCTGAAGTTGAAGGCACAGAAGGTCCCTACAGAAGAGCTGCCTGCCCTCCACCCCCAGACTCTGCCTGTGCACCAGCAACAGATCCTCAAACAAATGTTGCTACCTCCTTCTAGACTGATGTGACCCCTAGAATCCCTTCAACCAGACTCCACTCCAAAAGCTTTTCATAGCCACACCTGTAACAGCATCACCACTAGTCCTACATTGGAATAACCCAATTGAATACAGTCATGTCAACTTGTAAAATGATGAAGTGGAACCTTAAACCAGAATGGCTAAGGCAGAGATTTTGGGAATGGGGCCCTATTCCACATCATCACAGAAAAAGCCAAAGGCATTTAAAATGGTTTTAGCTTTTGAATTTGGTGGGGCAGAGCTAGAATGAGAAGAGGTTATAAAACAGAAGGTGTGGTTACTTTTCTGTGGCTCTGGTGTCAACAGGGCTTTATATGCCTGGAAGATGTGTGTGTTCCGTTGGCCTGGTTTTTATTCAGAAAGACAAAAAAAGGAAGGACCTATGTGGGTGGCAAACTGATCTTGGTAGTCTGAACATGGGAGAAAACCTAGAATTGTAATGAGGGATCAAGGACAGCAGTGTGACCTTGGGCAAGTCGTAGGACTTTCCTAAGCCTCCAAGACCTCAGTTATAAAGCAGGACGACTATATTACCCATGTCATATATTCAGAGTAAGCATTAAATACCAGAGCTTAACCCATAGTCAGGACAGTGTTCGGTGATATTATTAATGTTAATTAATGCAAGTGACAGTTTGAAGCAAAGGCTGGATGTTCCCTTATCTGAAACACTTTTGCTTCTTAAAGAGAGTAGTGTTAGAAAACTTGACATCCTTTTCAATTCTATGGCCCTCGGATTGCCTGGGATATTTTTTATATGTTAACAACCATAGTGACCTTTACTGGAGCCTTGGTGAGTCAGGCAGTGGCCTAGATCCCTTACACATGTTATTTTTCATTTGAGCCCACCCCCTATGGAGGGTGCATGATTAGCCCCATTTTACAGATAAGGAAATAGAAGCTCAAGAGAGCAGATAAAGTGCTAGAGGCTATACTTCTAGAAAGTGGCAGAGGTTGAATCTTAACCTGATTCCTCTAAACCTCAAAGCCTGTGCTCTTTCCAGTATGCTGCTCTTCCATATAGAAACATGAAATGAGTCGTTCATCCTCAGGTGATTTTACAGAAATGGAGGGTCTTTCTTCCCATTGGTACGCTCTCCTTTGTTGAGTTCCTCTCATGACCAATAATAATATGAAAATGGCATACATCTACAAATGGGTTGACTGGGGAGGGGCTGCTAGTGATGGCCGAGGACCATCTAATGCACTTAGTAGTCTCAGGGAGTCCTACAACAGGCTTGTGGATGGTGAAATGTAAGTAACCATTCTAATACAGTGGGTTTGACATGGACCAATACCGTTTTAAAACTCTTGCAAAAATGAAGGAACAGGGATCTTCAGGGTTATTACCTTTCAATAGAGAAAGAGTAATATTTGAACCCACGTTTAAGGCTGGCTCTACTGTCTATGCAGCCACTGCTTCCTAGGCCGTAGACGCTGGGGATAGATGATCAAGGCCAAGGGTAGCAATGACAATGGATAATATCTTTAAGTCTCCATTAATTTTAGTCACTGCAAGCTGCAGTGTCCTCCCTTCTTTTAGCATGGTCTCAAATGCCCCAGTGTGCCCCTCGAGAGCCCGTTATCTTCGTTTACTGTAGACTTTAAAGGCACATTTTACCAGACCACCTGCCAGCCCGATTGGTGAGACACCAGTTCTGCCAATAAAGATCCTTCAGCTGTGGCTCCTACTGCCATGGGACTGCCGCTCCCTCAGAGCCAGGACTCCCAGGCATATGTGTGTTTATATTGGGCTCTCCAATGTGTGGTTGCCTGTTTTCTTTTAATCCACCCTTGAGGCAATTAGGACAAGTTTACTTAAGACAGGTTTGGATTATATTTGAGTAGCCCAGCCCAGATCATAACCAAAGCTGTACTTCCAAGCTGACCATAAGAGAGTGTCCTGGGAGAGAGCTGTGATACCTCAGAGCAGGTGCCTGCCCCACTCAGAATCTTCCTTCTGGAGTGCGATCTCAAAGTGTGTCTGGTTTTCTTTTGATGAGCTAAGCAGGGTCCTTCTGAGGAGCCAAGAACTGATCACTCCTTTCTTATGGATGAATGGTTAAAAAATCAGTGTACATCTTTATGTACATCTTTTACATCTTCATGTAAAACCACTGTAATTGCTCCTTACCAATAAAACTACTGACTAATGTATTAAAAGTTTGGTATAGAAATTACCCAGTGGTTTATTTTCCCTCTAGAACAGAATCATCGGCAAAATAATAAAAAGGCAATTTCCTTCATCTCCCCCACAGAATTGGTCTTTGTGTTTCCTGTTCTGGGATTCCTGGCTTTAAGCAGTGGCCAACAGCCTTATTGAGTTTTAGAATGTATATAGAGTTGGGTCGACTTAATGATACCACTCCCATCCTGGGCTTGGTTTGGTCAGGCAAAAGGTCCCAGACTCAAGTGCCTTCTGGGGCTTTGTGAGTGATGTAGATGAATGCTGTGTTTAAAGCATAATAAGAACCTGAAGTTCACATGTCCCTTTTAAAAGAAATCTGCAACTGCCACCCACTTTTAGCCCATTATTGCTGTATTGGAATATATATCCTGTGTTGCCAAGTCATCAAATTAAAATAGAAACCTGGAAATAAGGATGCTATAGAAGATATTTTCATTTTTAAATGTTGGTAAGTAATGTGCTTTTTCATAAGCATTTTGTGAGCCAACACTTTCTGGACCAAATAAGATACATCTGTGAGCCAGACATGGCTTAGAAAATTTGGGACTCAGTCCTAGTCAATGTTTCCCAAGGTAAGGTCCAAGGACCACCTGCATCAGTGTCATTTTTTAAATGGAGAGTTACAGACCGACTCCAAACCTGCTTAATCAGACTCTCCAGAAGTAAGATCCAGGGATTAGTCAACATTGTTAGTGGAAATGGCAGGGGAGGGTGGCCCAACATCAAAGCATTGAATTTTCTGGAAGTGGGAGGTCTGAGAGACAGACATGTTCCCATATCACAATTACACATCACAAGAGCTCTCTGGCCTCCATTTTAGGAATTCCTCCTTCTCTTCTTTTTCCTCCTCATTATCATCATCTTGAGCATTTGACCACTTGACAGATATTTATTGAACTACTACTATGTGCCAGGCTCTGTTCTAGGCACTGGGGAATGCCGCACCGAACAAAAAACAATATAACACCCGCTCTCATGCAGCCTAATTCTAGTGGGGAGAGAATAAAGAAGGCAATAAGGCAAATCTAGGAGATGAGATGGTGATAAGTGCTAAGGAGAAAAATAAAGCATAAAGGAAAGATAGGAATTGTGTGTGGAGAGAGTATTGAGAGAAGGGGGTTGTAATTTTAGACAATTTTCAGAGAAGGCCTTGAGCCAAGATCTGAAGGAGAGTAGGGAAGAGCCGTGTGGAAATTTGGGGGGAGGTGTTCCAGACAGGGAATTGCAAGCAGAAGGGCTCTCAGACATTTGCAGTGTGGTGAGTTCGGGGAACAGCATGGAGGACAGAGTGGCTGAGAACAATGAACAAGAGGAGGGTAATGGGAGATGAGGCTAAAGGGAAGGGGGTCAGACTATGTAGGACTTTATGGACCAGAAAAGGACTTCAGCCCTTTTATTCTCAAAGATGCCACGGAGGGTTTTGAGCCAAGAAAGGCAGGATCTCTATGGCTTCTTAGAGGGGGTGAGGAAAGATCATTTTGGAAGATATTCCAATAATCAGGTAGTTTTGACTGTGAGGATAGTGGTGGAGGTGGTGAAAAGTGAATTCTGGATGTGTTTTGAACGAAGGGCTAACATGACTTGCCAATGAATCAGATGTAAAGTGAGAGAAAAAGGGTTCCAGAATGACATCAAGGTTTGGGACCCGAACAACTATAAGAATCAAGTTTATTTTTAGTGAGATGGGAAAGTTTGCAAGAAGAGTAGGGTTTGGAGGGGTAAATCTGAAGCTCAGTTTAGGACATATTAAACTAGGAGTTACTAATAGATATCCAAGTGGAGATTTCAAATAAGCAATTGAATATGGGTTCAATTAAGCCTTCTGTAATAATCAGGGTTCTCCAGAGAAACAGAACCAACAGGGGTGTGTGTGTGTGTAAAAGAGGAGAAAGAGAGAGAGAGAGAGAGAGAGAGAGAGAGAAAGGAAGAAAAAGGAAGAAAGAAAGAGAAGGAAGGAAGGAAGGAAGGAAGGAAGGAAGGAAGGAAGGAAGGAAGGAATAAATTTATTTTAAAGAATTGGCTCACATGATTGTGGAGGCTCACGAGTTCTAATGGGGTAGGCTAGCAGGGTGAACAGCTTCAGTTCAAGTCCAGAAGTAGTATGCTGGCAGAATTCCTTCTTGCTCAGGGGAGGTCAGTCTTTATTTTCTTAAAGCCTTCAACTGATTGGATGAGACCCACCCACATTATGGAAGGTAGTCTGCTTTACTCAGTCCACCAATTTAAATGTGAATCTCATCTAAAATTACCTGCACAGAAAGGTATAATAATGTTTGACCAAATATTGGGGCACTGTGGCCCAGCCAAGCTGACACATGAAATTAACCATCACATCATCATCACCATAATAACCCTAGTTACAATTTACTGGGTGTCTACTATGTTGTTATGCATGATAAATGAGCCTTTGCTGTTTGTCATTAAACTACCCCCCAAGACACCACAAGCTAGATATTATGTATAGGTAACAAAACTGAGGCTTTCAGAAAGTGAGTAATTTGTCCATGGTCACATGGCCAAGAGACAATCCCACATCCCACTTCAGGATCTATAACCTTCCCCTCTATATCACACTGCCTCCCAATCCACACACTCCTACCTCCCCAGACATGCTATTTTGAATATCTATGCCATGTCACATGCTGCTCCTTCTGCCTGAAAAATGCACTCTCTCCTTCATCTGAATAAGCTTTACCCCTCCGTCAAGACTCAGCTCAAGGGTCACCCTTTCTAGGAAGCCTTCCTTGATTCCTTCTCCCACCTGGATTTTAGAAGCTCTTCTTCTATGCTCTCATAAGCAGTGGACTTTACACCTGTCTACAAAAGGAATCATCAAACTACAGTTGCTGGTTTGCTGACCTTTCTTCTTCATTAGCCTATAAACTTCTTTTTTGTTACTTCACCCGAGGATATTTTTTCCATTAATTTTTTTTAGGGAGAGTGAAAGGGAAGGAGGGAATGGGAGAGAAAGAGAGAGAGAGAAATAGATGTGAGAGAGACACATCGAGTGGTTGCCTCCTGCACATACCCCGACCGGGGCTGGGGATCGATCCTGCAACCCAGGTATGTGCCCTTGACCAGAAGTCAAACCCAGGACACTCTTGGGCACAGGCAAATGCTCTAACCACTGAGTCAGGGCTAGCCTATAACTTATTGGTGGAGGGGAACACATTTTGTTCATCATTATACTAGTATCTGCAGATCCTCAGCACTTGGTAAGTGCCCCATAAATGTTTGTTTAATGAGAAATGAACAAATGTGTAAAGGAAAGACAGCAGGGGGGCTGAGAAGGAGCATTAAGAGAGGTAAGGGGCAACCAAGAGAGGACAGAATCACAACATGGGCAGAGATGTATGGTGAATGGTGCTAAATACTAATGGACTGAAAACTAAAAAGAGGCTATTGGATTCACTAAGGGAAAATTCAACGAATGCCATAGAATATAAGTGGCTTGGTGGTTTGGAAGAAACGTTTATTTGTAGAAATTTTAATGATGCTAGCCGGACTAGCTGAGACAGCTTCACCAAGATCTTGCAATCTGATCTGGGATTATAGAAGGGGTAGAATTTGAATAGGGCTTTGTTGAGTGGGGAGAGATGGGACAGAGGACAAGGGCGGGGTGTGGGGCTTGTGATGAAATGAAGGGTAGAGAAGGATCACATCTGAGGAAGGGAGAGAGATAGAGAGTTAGAAACATCAATAAGAGAGAAATATCAATCAGCTGCCTCCTGCACACCTCACACTGGGGATGTGCCCGCAACCAAGGTACATGCCCTTGACCGAAATCAAACCTGGGACCCTTCAGTCCGCAGGCTGACGCTCTATCCACTGAGCCAAACCGGTTAGGGCTTAAATATATTTTATTGATTTCAGAGAGGAAGGGAGAGGGAGAGAGAGATAGAAACATCAATGATGAGAGAATCATTCATTGGCTGCCCCCCTGTATGCCCCACACTGGGGATTGAGCCTGCAACCTGGGCATGTGCCCTTGACCAGAATCGAACCCAGGAGCCTTCAGTCCACAGGCTGACACTTTATCCACTGAGCCAAACCAGTCAGGCAGAATCACATCTTTAAAGTAGGAAGGCTGTTGTGTGATCCAGGTGTGGGAACAAACAATACATCTCAAAACATTTCTCCCCTCTTCCCTGGAAGGGTTCTTTGCCTCCCTGACAGCTCGCCTCCCATCAGCAAATAGGGAGGCATGAATCTCAACGCTCTAATATTCAAATCACCATGGTGTATAATTTCTGTGTCGATTCCTTTGATGAAATGTGTAGTACGAACAGTAATGAGTTTAGACATATTTCAAATGATGTAAATATCAAATCAGATCACAGCTCATCTATTTTGCTCCTGTGATTTCCTAGCCGATGCAAATGTGACCCAGACTCTAAACATTTTTTTCTCTGCTTACTTTGAAGTGTCAGAATAACTTTGCAATGGGTAACAAATGGTCGTTTCTCATTGAGAAATAAAATTACATGACACACTACCCGTTGAGGCTGGCTAACCATTTCGCATTCCTAAGCTTCCTTTAAATATAAATGAGTCATCATTTGATATTATAATTCTAAAGAAATATGCTGCCTTAAATATATGCTCCAGCTTTTAGCTAGACCACTGTATTTCTTTAATACTCTCTAGCATAAGCTATTTGGGCCAACTTCTTTTCATAAGAAGAGCAGTGAAAGAGATTGGAGACCTGTGCGCCTTCTACCAAATTATAGGGCAGGGTTCAATCAATTCACAGTGCTAAGTGGGGTCATTTTTGCAGTACTAACAGAAATCACAGTGTTGTGTTTTTTTAGACCTGGCATTTCCATAGTAACCGCACAAGATCCCAACAACATGCAGATCATAGCAAATACTGGAGTAGGATTCTTTTCATTTTTATCAGATGGCGGCAGAGAATTTTTTTTGTTTGTTTGGGGGCTTTATCTTCTATATGTAATTGTCATTGCTGCAAATATGTAATGCAAAGCTTGAGTTCAGTATGCAAAATAATGTCTAAATAATCTGCTAGATGTTGTAGCTTTAATAGCTAGAACCCAGCAGACCTTTGAGAAGAGAGCTGATTCCTATGTTTTCAACTCTTCCAGCCTGTTGGTCACTTAAGAAAAGAAAACGTTAGACTGGGCTTCTCTTGTAGATAAATGGGCCACAGGGGCTCACAGAGGAATTTTTATCATTCACAGCTGACTTAATGAGAATTAGCACTTCTGCCAGAGTGCCCTTATTTTCTGGGGTGTCTGTCTCTCAGTCTGTTAGGAAATGTAGCTGGTGCCTGGTTTGCTAAGCTTGCAGATGGATGCCTCTGGGCAAAATTGTTTTCTCCAGGTGTGATGAGAAATTTTAAATGCAATTCACATATCACATTCAACTATGACATGACAAACTATTTAAAGGTCTTTTCTAATAAGCCAGTGACTTACAAAAAAAGCATGGCTTACAATCACCTCTTTTCTAAAACCTAAAATGATGGGAAAAGATGCAGCTGCTTCTCATTATTTTCACTGTCTTCAGTTGAGGGCTTGAGAGCCCAGAAATCCCTGTTTTAGGGGTTCAACATTGTTAGTTTTTTGGCTTTACTTTTATTCCCACACCTGTGCTCCCAGAACCTAAAGGGTAAAGTGCTGTCCAAGTGGCCTCAGCAATAGGGAGAAGCACAGGTGGCTCTTGCCGATGTGAAATTAGCTGGGGATACGCAAAGGTTGGTTACCAGGGGCCAAAAGTTAAACAACACCCATTACCTATGGACTGTCCTGCCAAATCAAGTCCCAATTCAACTGCATCTTAACCTGAATATTGTAGAGGGGAAAAGGTGTGGATTTGAATGAACAGAAAGTCTTGAGTTTAAACCTCACCTCACGCTTTCATTTATTGAGATGGTACTGAATTTTTACATTAAATATACTTATATTGAACATACACCAAATTTTTATCTTGCGCAGCCTTTTTTTCTTACAGCTTTAAAATCCTTTCCCACCAGGTGTTGGAAGGAGTGAATGCCATAACACGTTGGAGGCACGAGGCACCTGGAATGTGCCTCCCACATTAGATGCTTAATAAACAACAAGACCCACCTGCACCTCTAAAGTCACTCGGGTATCTGGAATTGCTTACTAAGGAAGAGGAAGCCACAGCTCCATGGCAACATCTAATCAAGGCATTTATAGACTCTCAGTTGGAAAACAGTTCAGATACATCCCAGTCCTTCCTGATGAATGATTTGCCTCTACATCATCTGCCAATTCCTACTCATTTCAGCCTCTCAGGTATGAACATTCCAAATAACGAGGAATTGACACTTCATCAAACAGCCATTTAATTGTGAAAAATGATAAAGGGGGAAATCAACCACTTTGAGGATCAACATGTACTCAGCACTGGACAGATACTGTGATTACTTATATGACTACTCTATAAAGAGGTATTATCCCCAATTTTAGGAACCGGGAAACTGAGGTTCAGAGGAGAAATACTTTCACATGCTCCCACAGGTTTATTTAAGACAGCAGTGATCTTCAAAAGTGATACACTCACTCTAAAATGTCAGAGACTGGTCAAGTTTCTTACCACTTGCACAATTCCTACATGTCTATGTTCTTATTGCAGATAGAGGCATGTGCCTCATCTTTTCATAACTCAGACCTTCTCTCTGAGTATAACAATTTTCTTCGTCCTACCATATGATTAGGTCAGAAGCCCAGTTATGCATTCCCAGAATTCAGAGCTGTGCTTTCTATAGATTCTGAAATGAGACCTAATTCCATATTATTCTCAAATAATCTGCTGCTACTTGGGAGATAATCACAAGCCAGGAAAGCAGAGGTGATGTTCTTTCTCATTTGCTTGGTATCCCCAGTGTCTGAGATCAGTAAATAATTATTGATTAATCAAGCCTAATAAATTCAGAGTAGTATTTAAGTCCCATTGTGATTTAAGGTAATCTTCTCTTGAATTTTTAATCATGCCACAGTGCCTCTTTTTTTAAAAAAAATAAAAAGGGAGATGGGATACTTGGAACAAGGGAGCTGAGTTTTCAGCTTTGTTTAGGAAAGAAATTACTTGCCCTCAGTTTATCCTCATTTGATAAACTGACTCATAGCCAATGGATTCTCGTATTGTTATTCAGATTCCACCAGTAGTTCCATGCAGTTAACAGAATCATTTAGCACTCGGCCCTCCATTCACCTGAGCTGCCTGGCCTATAAAGAACCAGTTATTATTTTTAAATTTTGCTAAGAGGATACATCTTATGGTAAGCGTTTTTTATCACAGAATAATAAATACTGGCAGGAGAAAGCTTTTGGAGGTGATGCATGGGTTTATGGCATAGATTATGCTGATGGTTTCATGAATGTACATTTATCTCCAAACTCATCAAACTGTATACTTTAATTATGCACAGGTTTTGGTATGTAAGAAAGATTTTGCCAAAAGTGAAAAGGAGGAATCACTTATTAGCTATTATTTCTGATAATGAAAGATTTTTCCATTATGGTCAGGATCTGAGGAGACAAATTTTACAATGCTTAGTTTGAGGTTGATAAATACACTCCTTATTCCCTCGGTTCATCCTTGGGTTACATTTCCCACCACTCCGGCTTCCCACATTTTGGGGAATTTAGGGAGTGGGCAGCCTGTGAACACTTCTGGTTGTGGTGAGCCTACCTTACCTCAGCCCTCTTTTTCTCAGCTCAAAACAACAGAATGAAAGGCCCCAGGGGAGATGACAAATCTCAGCTGTTTAACTTTTCTAAAATATTTTCCTTGGAGAGGTCCTGGACCAAATCTTAAGGCATTTTTATTTTTTTTATTTTTTATTTTTTGCCCCTTGTCCTTTCCAGACCTCCTCTTAGGCCAGGACAAATTTCCCTGAGATAGGAACTAAAGGCTGACTCAGTTCCCATCTGGAGCCATCTGGTTCTTCCTGCTTCACAGCTCACCACTCATTCCTAATCACTCCCCCTCCTCTTTCTTTCCTCTCTCTGATATATTTTCAGTCTTGCTTCTTCTCCCACAAAAAGACATAAGCCATGAGATCATCTGCCAAGACGGATTTGGCCTTAAGAATAAAGTTTTTAAGTGCCCGACCACATTTCCCAGGGGATGGCAAGAATTCTTAAGCTCTAAGAAAGTGTATTTTTCACTAAAATGTAACTAGGGAAGGTTGTGCTTTCTGAAAATACCTCTGTACCTCAGGAAGTGAAATTCAACAAATCACTGAGAAATAAAAAGTAGCTTTTTCTCATCTTAGGAGCATTTCTTCTTTTCTCTACGGTACAGTATATAATTATAAAGGTTGTTTGAACAAAATAAATCCAGAGACATAGAAACATGGAACAGACTGATGAATCTCAGAGGGAAGAGAGGGATGGATGGGAGGGAAGAGATAAACCAAAGAACTTATATGCATATATGCATAACCCATAGACACAGGCAATAGTACAGTGAAGGCCTGAGGCAGGGAGGAGAGAGGGGTTCTTAGAAGTGATCAATGGGGGGGAAAAAGGGTACATCTCTATTACTTTTAATGGTAAAGATAAATCAAATAATAAAAATAGAAGAGCTTACAACACTTGGCTGGTAGGCAGTATTTAACAACAACAACAATAAAAGTAATATAATTGGGACATTATTATGCCTCTTTAACTTACGCCAGAACTGTATATCTTTTTTAAAAAAATATTTTTTTTATTGATTTCAGAGAAGAAGGGAGAGGGAGAGAGAGAGAGAAACATCAATGATGAAAGAGAATCATTGACTGGCTGTGGATCAAGCCCGCAACCCAGATATGTGCCCTGACCATGGAATCGAACCGTGACCTCCTTCCTGGTTCATAGGTCGACTCTCAACCACTGAGCCATGTTGGCCAGAACTATACATCTTTAAAGTTTTTAAAAGATATGCTTCCATTTTATGTCATAAGTAATGTGGTGAGTCAGGATCAATAATTTTTTTTTCATGTCTCTTGCACTGGCCACTAGAAGGCCATTTATTTACTAAACATATATTGAAGGCTTTCAATGTGCTATGACAACGAGAGGTTACCTAGTGAACATGCATAGCATACCCTCTCATTGTTTCTCTGGAATCTACTTAAATTGATGAAATGGGCATCTCCTATCAGTATTGCTTCCCACTATAAGCCACTGCTGATTTAATCCTGAGTTCTCCTTCTATGTTTTCCTAAATATGCTTGAAAAACCTATTTAGTGAAAAATAAGATAAATTAAATATCGCAGTCCTCAGGGCTCCACAGCTCTGACATAGATTGCTGGCCTGTATGGTAAGTAGTTCAAAACCTTGTTTTCACTTCCCCAAGCCTCCTCCTCTTTCCACTTCAATAGGAGCAGGAATCTTGAGTTAAAATCAGGCTCCAATTTGATCACAGGATCTAGATTCTAGAGAATGCTTTTAAAGGGGCTGAAACAGTGGTTCTAAATTTGGTTGCAATTAGAATTTGCAACCTGGCCAATGTTTCCAAGCAGTTAGAGCATCGTCAGCCTGTGCACTGAAGAGTCACAGGTTCAATTGGATTCCCAGTCAAGGGCACGTACCTGGGTTGCAGGTTTGATCCCTGACCCCAGTCGGAGTGCGTGTGGGAGGCAACCATTTGATGTGTCTTTCTTACATCCATGTTTCTCTCTCTCTCTCTCTCTCTCTCTCTCTCTCTCTCTCTCTCTTCCTCCCTTCCCCCCTCCTTTTCACTCTCTCTAAAAATCAATGGAAAAAATATCCTCAGGTGAAGATTAACAAAAAAAAATTGAATTTGTTTTCCCACATTACCAGAGCTTTATTTTATTAAGATCATTGTGCACATCTCTACTTGGGCATCACTGGCCAATACTTTATCTGCTTGTTTTGTTGTTGATGTTTAAAATAAAATTTTATTTTGGAAAAATTTTAGATTTACAGAAAAGTTGCAGAGGTAATGCAGAATTATCATACCCCTAACACAGTTTAGGTTTCCTCTCTATTATCATCTTACATTATCATTATTTTTTTTAATCCTCACCCACAGACATGGTTAGAGAGAGAAAGAAACATGGATGTGAGAAACATTAATTGGTTGCCCTCCTTACACACTCTAACTGGGGATCAAACCTATAATCCAGGTATGTGCCTAGGCCTGGAATCGAACTGGCAACCTTTCGGTGCATGGGATGATGCTCAACCAACTGAGCCACTCCAGCCGGCCGGGCTCATCTTACATTATTGTGGTACATTTATCAAAACTAACAAACCAACATTGGTACATTCCTATTAACTATAATTCAAACTTTATTCAGACTTCCCCAGTGTGTCCTTGTTTTCCCTCAGGATCCAGTCCAGGGCAACGCATCGCATTGAGATTTTGTCTCCTAATCTCCTCTGGTCTGTAAGAGCGTCCCAGTTTTTCCTTGTTTTCCTTGACAGCCTTGAGGAGTACTAGAGGATATTTTATAGAATGTTCTTCAACGTGGACATGTTTGATTTTTTCATAATTATACTGGAATTGTGCACTTATTTCACAGAGGTGAAATACCCTTCTCAGCTCTCCAGAGGATCCATGATAACCACATGACACCACAGGCCGTGTTAACCTTCATCACTCGGTTAGTTTTTCCTAGCTTCCTCCACCATAAAGTGACTATTTCCCCCTTCCCTGAATTATTCTTGGGAAGCAGGTCACAAAATTGAGCCCACTCTTTTTTAAAAAAATATATTTTATTGATTTTTTACAGAGAGGAAGGGAGAGGGATAGAGAGTTAGAAACATCGATCAGCTGCCTCCTGCACACCCCCGACTGGGGATGAGGAAGGCCCTACGTCAGTGGTCGGCAAACTCATTAGTCAACAGAGCCAAATATCAACAGTACAATGATTGAAATTTCTTTTGAGAGCCAAATTTTTTAAACTTAAACTATATAGGTAGGTACATTGTTATTAACTTAATTAGGGTACTCCTAAGGCTTAGGAAGAGCCACACTCAAGGGGCCAAAGAGCAGCATGTGGCTCTCGAGCCGCAGTTTGCCGACCACAGGGTTAGAGTGAGCCCACTCTTAGGCAGGTAGGGGAAAACTGAGCTCCACCTCGTGGAAGGGGAAGTATCTACATAAATTACTTGGAACTATTAGTGGCAAGGTTTGTCTGCTTCTAACCCATTTATTAATTCAGTCATTAATTATATCTATATGGACTCTTGTATTTATTTTATACTTCTGTTTATAATCCAGTACTATGTTATTTATTTTGTTGCTGAAATATTTCAAGCTTTGGCCATTGGGAGTTCTTTTGGGTTGGTTCCTGGGTCCCTTTGGCATGACCTCATCCTTTTATTTATGTTTTGCAACACTGCCTCAGTTCCTGGTAGGACAAGATGCTCCAGACTTATTTTGTATGTTCCCTGCCCTGGCCCCAGAACCAGCCATTTTCCAAAGAGAGTTGGTTCCTTTTAGTGTGGAATTGTAATTAGAAACTAGTATCTAGGAATTGGGAATATTCATTGCTATTGGAGTTGTCATTGCTTTCAGCAGACAGAGCTAGGTAATATACATTTGCATATTAGCCTATGTATAAACACATCTGTAACGGGCTCCACAGCTCTGACATAGATTGCTGGCCTGTATGGTAAGTAGTTCAAAACCTTGTTTTCACTTCCCCAAGCCTCCTCCTCTTTCCACTTCAATAGGAGCAGGAATCTTGAGTTAAAATCAGGCTCCAATTTGATCACAGGATCTAGATTCTAGAGAATGCTTTTAAAGGGGCTGAAACAGTGGTTCTAAATTTGGTTGCAATTAGAATTTGCAACCTGGCCAATGTTTCCAAGCAGTTAGAGCATCGTCAGCCTGTGCACTGAAGAGTCACAGGTTCAATTGGATTCCCAGTCAAGGGCACGTACCTGGGTTGCAGGTTTGATCCCTGACCCCAGTCGGAGTGCGTGTGGGAGGCAACCATTTGATGTGTCTTTCTTACATCCATGTTTCTCTCTCTCTCTCTCTCTCTCTCTCTTCCTCCCTTCCCCCCTCCTTTTCACTCTCTCTAAAAATCAATGGAAAAACTATCCTCAGGTGAAGATTAACAAAAAAAAATTGAATTTGTTTTCCCACATTACCAGAGCTTTATTTTATTAAGATCATTGTGCACATCTCTACTTGGGCATCACTGGCCAATACTTTATCTGCTTGTTTTGTTGTTGATGTTTAAAATAAAATTTTATTTTGGAAAAATTTTAGATTTACAGAAAAGTTGCAGAGGTAATGCAGAATTATCATACCCCTAACACAGTTTAGGTTTCCTCTCTATTATCATCTTACATTATCATTATTTTTTTAATCCTCACCCACAGACATGGTTAGAGAGAAAAAGAAACATGGATGTGAGAAACATTAATTGGTTGCCCTCCTTACACACTCTAACTGGGGATCAAACCTATAATCCAGGTATGTGCCTAGGCCTGGAATCGAACTGGCAACCTTTCGGTGCATGGGATGATGCTCAACCAACTGAGCCACTCCGGCCAGCCGGCCTCATCTTACATTATTGTGGTACATTTATCAAAACTAACAAACCAACATTGGTACATTCCTATTAACTATAATTCAAACTTTATTCAGACTTCCCCAGTGTGTCCTTGTTTTCCCTCAGGATCCAGTCCAGGGCAACGCATCGCATTGAGATTTTGTCTCCTAATCTCCTCTGGTCTGTAAGAGCGTCCCAGTTTTTCCTTGTTTTCCTTGACAGCCTTGAGGAGTACTAGAGGATATTTTATAGAATGTTCTTCAACGTGGACATGTTTGATTTTTTCATAATTATACTGGAATTGTGCACTTATTTCACAGAGGTGAAATACCCTTCTCAGCTCTCCAGAGGATCCATGATAACCACATGACACCACAGGCCGTGTTAACCTTCATCACTCGGTTAGTGTTTCCTAGCTTCCTCCACCATAAAGTGACTATTTCCCCCTTTCCTGTATTTCCCCCTTCCCTGAATTATTCTTGGGAAGCAGGTCACAAAATTGAGCCCACTCTTTTTTAAAAAAATATATTTTATTGATTTTTTACAGAGAGGAAGGGAGAGGGATAGAGAGTTAGAAACATCGATCAGCTGCCTCCTGCACACCCCCGACTGGGGATGTGCCCGCAACCAAGGTACATGCCCTTGACCAGAATTGAACCTGGGACCTTTCAGTCCACAGGCCAATGCTCTATCCACTGAGCCAAACCGGTTAGGGCAAGCCCACTCTTCGGCAGGGAGGGGAAAACTGAGCTCCACCTCATGGAAAGGGAAGTATCTACATTAAATTACTTGGAACTATTAGTGGCAAGGTTTGTCTGCTTCTAACCCATTTATTAATTCAGTCATTAATTATATCTATATGGACTCTTGTATTTATTTTATACTTCTGTTTATAATCCAGTACTATGTTATTTATTTTGTTGCTGAAATATTTCAAGCTTTGGCCATTGGGAGTTCTTTTGGGTTGGTTCCTGTGTCCCTTTGGCATGACCTCATCCTTTTATTTATTTATGTTTTGCAACACTGCCTCAGTTCCTGGTAGGACAAGATGCTCCAGACTTATTTTGTATGTTCCCTGCCCTGGCCCCAGAACCAGCCATTTTCCAAAGAGAGTTGGTTCCTTTTAGTGTGGAATTGTAATTAGAAACTAGTATCTAGGAATTGGGAATATTCATTGCTATTGGAGTTGTCATTGCTTTCAGCAGACAGAGCTAGGTAATATACATTTGCATATTAGCCTATGTATAAACACATCTGTAACTCTGTATCTGTGTGTGTGTGTGTGTGTGTGTGTGTGTAAACATGACTTCATACTGATATCTCCAGCTCCAACACCACAAGGTTTATTGTAGCTTATCTGTAGCTTATCCCTTCTTGCTTATCTGTAACTTCTCTCTCTGAGAAATGAGACCGCCATCATCAACATCCATTACCTATTTTTTTACTCTAGTACACAGAAAATGCAGTTTCAGAATTTTTGATCCATACCCCACCTGGGGAGATTTTAAAACCGCCTGATCTTCAAGGCACCTGAGAACAATTACACCAGTCTCTGGGGATGCAGCTCGGGCCTTAGCAGTTTTAGTTTCCCAGGTGATTTCAATGTACAGCCAGGCGAGAACCATGGGGTTGAAAGGTCAGCGTGCGGGGGTGGCGTTTTTCTTGCCTTTCTCTCTGGGCTGTTCGCTTCGGTGGGACAGAAACTGGAAGGGCTGGGGACTGCTTCAAAGTGGAGGAGGTACCAGCTGCTCACTCTCTCCAGGTAAGCTTCCCCCCCACTGCATCCGTTTGGCAGGAGGGGAATTATTTCTCTTTGGGGCTTTGCTTTGAGCCTTCAGATTCTTTGGTGCCCGCAGGTGGGAGTGGGATTTGACGCCTGTCCCACCAGCATGGGTGATATGACTGGCATAGGTAGGAAAAATCAGACTAAGCCTGCCTCACAGCCTGCTTTCGCCTGACTCCCAGGTTATTTAAGGTAGAAAGTGCCGACCAAGTGTGTCACAGCTCAGATAGCGTGGCTGTGTTGAGCAGTGGTTTGCCGAGTAAGACCACAGCTGAGGCTAAAGTGTTACTTTGCCTTCTGTTTGCCTTGCTTTCCCTCCCGTGTGCATACTTCATACCTGTGGACCCTTGGGAAGAGTCGTTGGTCAAGAATGAGATTTGGAGGTTCTTGGATATCCTAGCCCAGTGATGGCGAACCTATGACACGCGTGTCAGAGGTGACACTCGAACTCATTTTTTTGGTTGATTTTTCTTTGTTAAATGGCATTTAAATATGTAAAATAAATATCAAAAATATAAATCTTTGTTTTACTATGGTTGCAAATATCAAAAAATTTCTATATGTGACACGGCACCAGAGTTAAGTTAGGGTTTTTCAAAATGCTGACACGCCGAGCTCAAAAGGTTCGCCATCACTGTGACCTAGCCTAAAATGATGTACTGTCTTATTTAAAAATTAAACATGGGCAGGTGTTAACTAATAATAGGCATCATTTGTATAATGCAAATTAATATTTTAAAATTTAAACTAGGTTTAATTTTTTATGAAAGTAATGCCTAGCTGTAGTTTTAAAAACTAGAACTATGCATAGGAGTCTAAAATTTTTCCACCTTCAAATCCATGCTCCCTGAAATAGTTGCTTTAAGTAGTTCCTGGTTTTTAGATTTTCTGGTGTTGACTATTATAAGTTTAAATAATATATTCATACTTCTCTGGCTTGAATTATCAATGTTAAGGAGTTTATTGACTTGCCCCTATGAACGGTGAGAAATTGAACGCATCGTACATCCAACCACTTCCACATCTCTAGCGTTATTTTTATTAGTTATATATATTTTGTGGTCAAGTTTATAATATTTATGCATTATGATTATAACTGTATTTGGTGCTTTTGTTAGCTCTGGGGTCAGTTTTTCTGTTGGCTCATCTTGGTTATTATCTTTTCTGCTGTTAGTGGGGGTTTTTTTGTTTGTTTTGTTTTGTTTGTGTGTGTGTTTATAATTGAAGAGCTAGGCTGATAACTAGAGGTGCCTATATTGGTTTTCTGTAAAGTTAGGGTAATTTGGTTACAAAGAGCAGGAATCAACCCTGGCTACCTTAAGCAGATAAGGGATAAAGAATTCACTGGGAGGATTCAGGGTGATACACAGAATCTAAGATAGAGAATTACCTCTGAACGAAAGGTGCCAGGCAGCCAGGGGGCCACAGAGAGCAGCCTTTTCAAGGAGCTACTTCGTAAATGACAGCAGCAAACACTTCTTAAGTTGCCCCACTCAAGATACAAATTCCTAGCGAAAGCTTCTGTTTGGGCCATAGGTTCACCTCTTAGCATGGATGAGAGAAAGAACTTATTGGTTGACAATCCCACCAATAA
>NW_005357311.1:2438688-2450414 GCF_000412655.1 Myotis brandtii | reverse complement strand
ATTCTCCAAAGGGAAAACAAAAAGAGGCAGAAAGGAAAGTTGATAGAAAAACAAGTCCAACAAATTTTCCACCCTTTATTTGTCTAGGCATGTTTCATCAACATACCCTTAAAAATAGGGGAGGTGGTTAGTTCTGTCTCCCCACCCCCATGCCCCTCAGATGCCCAGAATGCCCCTCCACTGTGCTCTTCTCATGCCTGGCTCCTTTTCCAGATCTTCCTTCATATGTCTCCTCAGAAAGACCTGCTCTGACATACTCTCTGGAGCACTCCCCACACTACCTCACAGTGTCCCAGTGATTTTCTTCTTGGCAGTTTTGAGAATTTGAATTTCTGGTTTATGTACGGGCTTGCTTTGATTATTGTCTGCCTTTCCCCTCTAAAATGTGAGCACCCTGAGGGCAGGGACATGTTCACCTCATTTCCTGCTCTATGCCTGGTAGGCACTCTAATCATGTTTGTGAAATGAAATGATTGACTCATTTGAGCTTTAAGTAAGTAGAACATATCAGCAGGAATGGTGGAGACAGGCAGACCCTGGACCCCAAAACTGCCTAAACAAGGGGCACTTTACTCCATGATAGAAGAACTTAAAGTATTTTACTCCTGAAAGAATTGACTTTAAAAAATACAGTTTCTTCATACTCATAGACACAGAAGACAAACTGATGGTTGCCATATGGGAGGGGTTTGAGGGGACTGGATGAAAAATAAAAAGTATAAATTGATAGGTACAAAATAGTCACAGGGATGTAGAGTACAGGAGAATATAGTGAATAATATTGTAATAACTATGTATGGTGCCAGATGGGTACCAGACTTATCAGAGGGAACACTTCATAAAGTATATGTCTCACCATTAGGTAGTACACCTGAAACTAATATAAAATAATATTGATGTCAACCGTAACTGAAAAAAATACAGTCTCTTATATGTAGTTCCCCAGTTACATGAGGTTTTGCTCAGTTTTTCTCTCAGGCCATGACACCTACTCAAGAGATTCTCCTCAGGCTGATTAACTCATTCTTTAGGAAGAATCCTTGAGCTTTCAATTTCTGTTTAATAAATTAATGAGGCCTTCTCCTAGAGTCGTTGTTAGGGGTAAGCAAACAGCTTCACTGGCCTGCCTTTCAGAGTATGGGTGCTATGGACTGAATATTTGTGTCCCCCCAAAATTCAGATCTTGAAACCTAATCACCTTTGTGGTGGTATTTGGAGGAGGTGCCTTTGGGGGTGATTAGTTATGAGGTGGAAAGAGACCCCAGAGAGCTCCCTCACTTCTTTTACATTAACCAGGCAGTGTGCCCTCACCAGAACCACGTCTGCCAGTGCCTTGATTCTGGACCCAGACTGAGAAATACATGCTTTGAGTCACCCAGCCCCAGTGGACTAAGACAGTAGGTCTGTACATAATCACCCAGCACTTCCCTGACTTTGAGTGCTAAGGGTGCCCCCCAGAGAAGGAGTATGATGCCTCTGTTTGGGGGAAACAGTGGCAACCCCTGAACTTTTTACATTTTTTTTTCTTTCACTAGTATGATTCCATCTACTTTTTATTTCCAGGATTTCCTCAGAATGTTCTGGTTTACTGTTAATTATCCTTTTGTGGTCCAGAACTCCTCTTTTCACATGTATTCTCCATTCTCTTGTTTCAACATAAATTTGGGGATTTTTGAGATAGATGTATATGTTCAGGCTACCATTTTGACAAGTTTCCAACAATGTTAATATTATTTCCACCCCATAATTTCTAACAGAAATAACAAGTTATTTATTAGCCAAATCGCTAGAATGAAATATTTTTAGATTGTTTTATAATACACAATAACATTACATTAGGAAACATTATTTATTATTAATACTAAGTAGACTAAATTGCTTTTACTTTCTTTGACTTTAGTGCACACTCCATTTTAACCAAAGACTGCTAAAGCTGATTATATCCTTTCTTTTAGGTCTCTTAATTAGCATTTTTAAACATCTATCTAATAATTTGTTAATATTAGTACTGAGAAAAATATAAGTATTTCAAATGAATTTTAAATCAAAGGAATACTAACTTATTTATAGTATACTTCAGCATAATTTTATATGCATTTTAGTATATTCTTATGTTTAGAAAAACTTCCAAATTCCAGAGATATTAACTATGAAAAATAAAACTACGAAATTATTATAATAAAGCAGTGGAACACATACCAAAGAACTTTTAACAGAAAAAAAGTCATAAGTCATCAAAAGTATAAATCAATAGAAGATTAAAATTTTTATTCCACAAAAATGTTCAAATCCTTTATAAGCAAAAGATAACAAGCAGAATAATAATTTTAAAAAAGGCCATAGACTAGGAAAAGGGGTTTGTAGCATATATAAGACATAGTGTAATATCCAGAATATATAAAGAATTTTTACTAATTAATCAGAACAACAAAAATAGTACAATAATAAAATGAGCAAAAAACATAAATTTAGAAAGGGAGGGCTATTGGAATGACAAATATATGAAAATATATTCACCTTCACTGGAAATCAGATAAATTCTAATTATAACAAACCAAAAAATTCCATCTTTATCTGTTAAATTAACAAAAATGGAAAAGCTTGACAATATCAAGTATTTAGAAAAAATTGAGGGGGGGAATTAGTTTTTGTAACTGCTGGTGTAAATTGGTATGGTCACTTTGGAGAATAATTTAGCTCTCAAATGGATAACTCACATACACTATGATCCAGCAATTTGACTTCCAGCTGCATACCGTTCCTTGAACAGTGTTTCTCAAGGTTTGTTCATCATCATCTGAGTTATTGTTAAACACACAAATTCCCAGTTTCCATGCCAGCTGTCCCATATCAGAATCTCCAACCGAAGCCTCCTAGATACCTTCTGTTCGCTCCTCCAAACCCACTGTCCACCTTGCCCACCCTGCTCTCTGTCCAAGAAGGCTTGACTACAGGGATCCATTTTCCCTGGCTGCAGGGCTGGCTTAGAGAATGCAGACCCCTGGCAGGAACTCGGAGGAGTAAGGTTTGAATATTTATTTCCTTCTGGAAGGTGTCAGTAGGCTGACTCCCTCACCGTTCTCCTCAGGGTGTACCCCTAACTCTGCAGGGCACCCTTTCTCCTTTCACGGCCCAGTAACCTCCCTCTTCCCCTCAGGTCAGGGAAGGAAAAGCTCAGTAGCTACTGGCTCCAGGCGACTGAACTATTCTTTACTTTACCAAACCAGGGCTGTGCAAACTACCAGCCTGTTTCTCTATGGCCCTCATGTTTAGAATGTTTTCACATTTGTTAAGATAAATATCACATGATCTCACTCATTTGTGGAATATAATGAACATCATAAACTGATGAACAAAAATAGATACAGAGACAATGAAACATCGAACAGACTGTTAAACTTCAGCGGGAAGGCAGGGGAAGGTTGTGGCGGGGGGAGGGCGGTAAAATAGATACAGAGACAATGAAACATCGAACAGACTGTCAAACTTCAGTGGGAAGACAGGGGAGGGTTGTGGGGCGGGCGGTAAGTTGCCTTTAAGTACCTACTCATCAGTGAAGTATTAAAATTAAGACATTCTGGGGGAGGGCGGGAGGTTAATGGGGGAAAAAGGAGATATATGTACTACTATTTGTAATACTTTAAACAATAAAAAAAAAGAGTTGTAAAAAAGATGAAGAATATGTAACAGAGTTGGCCCATTACAGAAAAAATGTTCCCACCATGACCTATACCCATACTTTCACAAATTGTCCTTTGTAATTACACCCCTTTCAGTTGTTTTGTTTTGAGCTTTCCATGTTTCCTAGTTGGCCCTTAACTGTTGAGGAGTCTGGGAAGCTATATTCCTAATAAGTGCCTCCAGGTGATTTTACCTCCAGGGAATTTTGGAAAACTCTATCCTAGAGTAATTTGTGTAAATGTGTCCAAGGAAATATGTATAGTGGTATTAATTTTGCCATCCTTTGTAATAGTAAAAAAGAAATAAAGAAAAACTAAGTATCCATCAAAAGTGAATGAAAAAAATGGCATATATTCAAATGGAGGCTTAATAATGAATAACATAAAAGCATAAATGGGTCTCAAATATGTGAAAAATGAAAATCAAGTTATAGAACCATGTAAAGAAAATACAATGCATGTCAATTAAAATGTATGTTGTTTACAGATAAGTGTACGCTGGTTACTTCTAGGAGTGAGGGGATAAAGGATTGGTGAGAAGAGACCAGCAGTGATGGTCAGAGGGACTGGAGGAAACGCTGACCGGCTGCTCCACACTCATGCCATCCCTTTCTAGTTCGTCTGCAGCTGGGATTCTTCGTACAGCCTAGTGGGTTCTGCCAAGCACAGACCCCGTGTGCAATTGTGGCAGGGAAGTGCGCCTTGTGAGGTGATAGCCCTGCTTGGGGAAATGCCTGACGGCAAAGCATTAGATTCTTCTGGGACATTGTGGCAAAGTTTTAGCTTCTAAAACCTAGCATCTGAGGTGCTGAGTAATGTGTTGCCATAGCAGTGGTGTTTTGCTACAAGAACCCAGTGGTGTGGTTGATCAGGTCTTCTAGCTGCTTTGATACTGGCTAGGTAGCATCCAAGCCTGGTTCTCTGCCTTACTTGAGATTCTATGTTCCATCTTATTACCTTTTAAAAAAAAAACCTTGCTGTTTAAACTGAATTGGGTTGATTCTGTTGTCTACAAAATAACAGTGACATACATTGGGATATTAGTTTATCTATATTGTTTAATTTACTTTAAAATGACAAATAATCAAATATGATAAAACATTAACTTTTGTTAATTGTGTTATGAAATATCATTTTGTGTAATTCTTTTAATTTTTAATTTTCATTTATCTTCTTCCTCAAAATAATCTAATATTTAAATAGAACATAAGTTAATTCTCTATTACTCAACTACAGATTAAACAATCGTTTATAATGGAAAGCTATTTGTCAACCCAACACAGAAAACAACTATTACACCCCCATATTTAAAACGTGTCCTAAATAATATCCATTCTTGTCAGTCTTCTCATTTGTTTCTGTTCATAGTTTATTAATATTTACCCAATATTGAATCCATCCTAAGGATGTTTCTTTTTATTGAGATATAACTTACATATAACATTATATTAGTTCCAGCTAATATAATAAAATGATTCAATATTGGTATCA
Source organism: Myotis brandtii (assembly GCF_000412655.1). Taxonomy (NCBI): domain Eukaryota; kingdom Metazoa; phylum Chordata; class Mammalia; order Chiroptera; family Vespertilionidae; genus Myotis; species Myotis brandtii. Next base: position 2,445,243 of record NW_005357311.1, on the reverse strand, counting down.
TTGCAAAATGACCACCACAATAAATCTAGTTAACATACATCACCATACATCCAGAAATTATTTTCTTGTGATGAGAACTTTTAAGATTAGCAACTTTCTTTTGTGTGTGTGTGTGTCATTTTCAGAAAAGAGTTTATTGCTCTTAAAGAAAAATTTTCTCATTTTCTAGGTGGGAATTTGGCATTTTATAATACTAAAAATTGCTTTGGGATGAGGTAACATACAATAACATGAAAAATTTTGAAGTTGTGACAGGCCTCTGAGATGAAGCATGGACCATGATGGTTGGGCTTAGCAACTTTCAAACATACAGTACAGTATTATTAACTGTAGTTGCTATGCTATACATTACTTCTCCAGGACGTATTTATTTTATAACTGGAAGTTTGTACCTTTTTAATACCTCCACCCATTTCTCCCACCCCCACCTTCTGCCTCTTCCAACCTTCAATTGGTTCTCTATTATCTATGACTTCAGTTTTGGGGTGGTTTGGTTTTGTTTTGTTTTTGAGAATCCACATATAAGTGAGATCATATGGTATTTGTCTTTCTCTATCTGATTTATTTTATCTAGTATAATATACTCAAGGTTCGTCCATGTTGTCACCAATTTCATGATTTAATTTATTATGGCTGAATAATGCTCCATTGTATATATAAACCACATTTTCTTTATCCTTAAATCCATTTGGACACTTACATTGCTTCCTTTGCTTGGCTATAGTAAATAATGCTTCAGTGACCATAGGGGTGCATATATCTTCTCAACATCCTGTTTCATTTCCTTTGGATAAGTACCCAGAAGTGGAAATATTAGATCATATAGGAGTTCTACTTTTAATTTTTTATGGAAATTTTCATTTCACTATTTTCCATAGTGGCTGTACCAATTTACATTCTCACCAAAAGTGCACAAGGGTTTCCTTTTCTTTACATCCTTGCCAACACTTGTTATTTTTTGTCTTTTTTATAATAGCCATTATAAAAGGTATGACATGATATCTCACTGTGGTTTTGATTGGCATTTCTCTGATAGTTATGTTGAACACCTTTTCATGTACTTGGTTGGCTACCTGCATGTTGTCTTTGCAAAAATGACTACTCAAATCCTCTGTCAATTTATTAATTGGATTGTTGGGTTCTTTATATAGATCATATATGAACCCCTTATCAGATATATGACTTGCAAATATTTTCTCCCTTTCCATAGTTTGCTTTTGCTGAGGTTTCCTTTGCTATGCAGAAGCATTTTAGTTTGAGATAGCCCCATTTGTTTATTTTGCTTTTAGTGCTTTTGCTTTTGGAGCCAAATTCCAAAAATCATCACCAAGACCTACATCAAGGAGCTTACTGCCTATGTTTTCTTCTAGAAGTTTTATGGTTTCAGGTCTTGTGTTCAAGTTTGTAATCCATTTTGAGTTAATTTTTGTCCATGATGCAAGATAGTGGTCCAGTTTCATTCTTTTGCATATGGCTGTCCAGTTTTTCCAACACCACTTATTCAAGAAACTGTTCTTTCCCAATTGTATATTCCTGGCTCCTTTGTCATAAATTAATTGGCCAAAAATGCATGGGTTTATTTCTGAGCTTTTTATTCTGTTCCATTGGTCCATGTGTATGTTTTTATCCAACACTATACTGTTTTGATGACTATATCTTTGTAATATAGTTAGACATCAGGGAGCATGATGCCTCAAGAATGCTTTAGCTATCTGAGGTCTTTTGTGTTTCCATACAAATTTTAGGAATATATTTCCTACTTCTGTCAAAAATGCCATTGGAATTTTGATAGGGATTGCATTGAGTCTGTACATCCCTTTGGGTAGTATGGCTACTTTAATAATATTAATTCTTCCAATTTGTGAACATTGACTATCTTTCCATTTATTTGTGTCTTCCTCAATTTCTCTTATTAATGTCTCATAGTTTCCAGTGTGCAGCTCTTTTAGCTCCTTGGTTAAATTTATCCCCAGGTATATTATCCATGTTGATGTAATTATAAATAGGGTTGTTTAATCAATTATATTACATATTATATTAGTTTCTGGTGTGCCACATAGTGATTAGACATTTATATAACTTACAAAGTGACTACCTGGTAAGTCTAGTACCCATCTGACAACACATATAGTTACTACAATATTATTGACTATATTCCCTATGCTATACTTTACATTCCTGTGACTGTTTTTGTAACTGCCAATTTGTACTTTTTAATTTCTTTATCTTTTTCATCTATCCCCCAAATCCCCTCCCATCTGGCAATCGTCAGTTTGTTTTCTGTATCTATGGGTTTGTTCCTATTTTGTTTGTTCATTTATTTTGTTGGGGTTTTTTTAATTCCAAATATAAGTGAAATCATGTACTTGTCTTTCTCTGTCTGACTCATTTTACTTAACATAATACCCTCTGGTTTGTCCATGTTGTTGCAAATGACAAGATTTCATTCTTTTTATGGCTGAGTAGTATTCCATTGTGTATATATATATAATCTCTTCTTTATCCATTCCTCTGTCAATGGATACTTAGGTTGCTTCCATATCTTGGCTATTAGGAATAACATTGAAATAAGCATAGGGATGAATACACATTTCAAATTACTGTTTTGATTTCTTTGGATAAATACCCAGAAATGGAACTGTTGGGTCATATGGTAGTTCTCTTTTTAATTTTTTTAGGAACCTTCATACTGTTTTCCATAGTGACTGCATCAATTTACAATCCCACTAATAGTAGATGACGGGTTTTTTTTTTTCTTCACACCCTCACCAACACTTATTGTTTGATGATTTGTTTACATCCATTCTGACAGATGTGATAGCTCATTGTGGTTTTAATTTGCATTTCCCTAATGATTAGTGATATGAGCATCCTTTCATATGTCTATTGGCCATTTCTCTTAGGAGAAATATATACTCCCATCCACTGCCCATTTTTACTCAGATTGGTTTTGTTTTGTGTGTATGTGGGAGGTGGGTGTTAAGGTGTATGAGTTTTTTAAAAGTATTATTGGTGAACATCTTTTTCCGTACAGTAGGTTGTTTTGTTGAGGTTTACTTCACTGTGCAAAAACTCTTTAGCTTCATGTAGTCCCATTTGTTTTTTTCTTTTATTTCCCTTGCCCAAGGAGACATATCCCCCCAAAAAATGTTAATAAGAGTGATGTCAAATATTTTACTGCTTGTGTTTTTTAGGAGTTTTGTGGTTTAGGGTTATTCATTTAAGTATTTAATTCATTTTGAGTTTATTCTTTTAAATGGTATTAGAAAGAGATCCAGTTTCATTCTTTTGCATGTTATCTGTCCAGTTTTCACAACACCATTATTGAAGAGACTGTCTTTACCACATTCTATGCTCATAATTAGTTGACCATAGATTCTTTTAAATTCCTCTTTCTTGTAGCTTATTATTAGTGTATAAAAATGCAATACTTTTTTGTATACTGATTTTGTATCTGGCAACTTTACTAATTTATTTATTAGTTCTAGCCATCTTTTTGTGGAGTCTTTAGGGTTCATCTGGAATGGAGTGTTGTATCTGGCAACTTTACTAATTTATTTATTAGTTCTAACCATCTTTTTGTGGAGTCTTTAGGGTTCATCTGGAAGGAGTGTCAGTTTTACTTTCCAATTTGGATGCCTTTTATTTCTTATTCTTGCCTAATTGTTCTAGCTAGGACTTTCAATATTATGTTAAATAAAAGTAGAGTGGTCATCCTAAAGATATTCCTTTAAAGATATATGCATTTATGTCTTTAGATTACTTTCACTCATTTAAATATTACTCTCATCAGATTCACACATAGAAATCAGAATTTCAACAACTTTTTTTATTGCACCAATAATTATACTGTCATAGGGTGATGAACAGTTCTGAATGAGGTTTTAATTTATACATTCATGATATATAGTACCAATAATGACATGTTAAGATCTATCATTCTCATTACATTCCTGGGACATGTGACTTTGTCAAACTATTTGATTTTGCCAAGTATCATTATTTTCATCTATAAAATTAGGGCCTAACTGCATAGCTGGCTGAAATCAAATATTGTGTTTTCAATTTTTGACATGCTGAGTTTGAGGAGCCTTTACTAAGTATAGACAGTTACCAAGTAGGTAGTTGTGTGTGTCTGCGTATGTGTGTCATAAGATGTCATGGCAAGAAGTAGAAACTTGAAATTCATTTATACATAAATATATTTGATACTGTTGACATAAATTAGATTCCTTATGGAGACAGTGTAGAGTAAAGTGAGAAAAGGACCAAGCACCAGAATTCTGGGAACTCTTATATTAAGTGGCTCAGTACATGAGCCGGCATTCTGAAAGCAGTGAAGGAAAGGCCAGAGAGAAAGGGGAAAACCAGCAGAGCATAGTGTTATAAGTTCAGAGAAAAGAACATTGTAAGTGGAAATAAGGAGCATACTTAGAGGTCAAGTAAATTAAAGACTGAAATTGTCCAATAGTTTTAATGGAATGGAGGTTAATTGGAAAAAGCAGGTGTGTGTGTATTGAGGGGGATGTGGGCAGTAAATTGAGAATGTTTAAATGTGAATGGAAAGGTTCCACTTCCTTTGTTTCTACTATTCTCTCTGCCTAAAATATCTTACCCCATCTCTGCCTATTTAAATTTACACATCCTTAAGGCCAAATTATTTCATTTTTGAATAATATTTTATATGAATCAAGCTTCAATTGCAGCAGCCTGAATCTAACTAGTTTAAGCAGAAAGAGATTTTGGTAGGATATTAAATAGATTACAATATCATTGCTAAAGAAACAGATTACAATCTGAGCTTCCTGGAATCATTTTCCCAAAAAGCACCACAAAGCTGCATTTTGAAGAGAGCTGCTGCGTTGATCAGATATTCATGTACTGACCAACTATCTTGGGAAATAAAACTGTAAATATATGCTATTCTCAAAAGGTAACTGATCTACATGTTTCAGTTGGAAGCTTATCATTTTAATATAAGTTTTTATACTCATTCTCTATGTATACATATTCAAAATTAATATGCAGTATTGATTTGCATCTTCCTAAATCAAATTTATTTTATATGATAATTTATATTATTCTATAACTTACTTTTGCACTTTTACTAAGTGGAGATATTAAGGAGGCAGTTGCATATATGTCTCTGGAGCTCAATATTATGTATGTGAGATTTTTATTAAAATTCATGCTGTCTTGTATATCACTGCAAGATTATCCAAAAATTCATTTATTTATTCTCCTCACATGGGCAGTTGGTTCTTTTATATTTTCTTGATTTAAAAAAAAATCAGTATCACTTCTAATTTTATCCAAGATGGAGTACCAGATTTACCCTTTTCACTGTAACAACTGAAACACTAGACAAAATATATAGAACAATTGGATATCAGCCAACAAAGAAAAGTGCTCCCTGAGAGACAAGGAAAAATGAGGTGACCCCTCTGATTTTACTGCCTTTAGAAAATTTTCATGCTGTGGCATCGTAAGGGGTAAGTCAGGCAAAGCTTGTGTGCTCTCTACGCTCAGGAAACAGAGCTCAGAGCCCAAGAAGATCCTAAGAAACTAAAATTCACAGGACAGAATGGCAGAGGGGAGAGATATAAACAGAGGGAGAACTCTGGAGATTTGTGGAGGGATGCAGCAGAATACTGATCAGCACATGCTTGTGATTAAAATACTCAAGGCTGGGAATGAACCATGCAAGTAGATTAGAAAACACATTCTAGAGTTCACTGGGGACTGGGAATAGAGCCTGCGATTAAGTTTCTATATCTACATATGCTAATATTTTTCTGACAGAAAATATGAGGTTCCTGGATCAGAAAAATGTTTAATTACTCAGAGAATATAGTTTGTTAGTCCCTCATGCTCTGATACCCCAAAGGGCAATGCAATGGGGGCAGAATCACCTGTGTATGCATGGGGTTTGTACAAGAGAGCTGAGCAACCTGCCCACCCATTCCTCCTGAGTGAGGGAAAGACTTCAGCTTTTTAAATATAAACATATGCTGTTTTGGGGATAAAGGAAGAAGGGCCCTAAGTCAATTATTTAAATTACTCCAAGAGACTTTAAGTCCCAAGGCTTGTTTGGCATTCAAACATCCTTTCACCCAGGTAGCAGCAGTCTTTGTTCAGAAGGCCCTGGTCTGGGAACATTATTTTATGTAGCATTGTTTTCTGACTCCTATTTCCACCAACTAGACTACAACACCTTATAATTCAGAGGAAATTGAGTAACGAGAAGGCTCTGACCTCAGCAGCAGGTCTTAGTTATCCCTAGAATAAATGTTATTATGGTCACACCTAAAAATTTAAAAGCAAAACCTAAAATTATCAAACTGTTTCCAACAGGAATACAAAAGTATACAGCACCTAACAAGGGAAAAATTTGCAGTGTCTGTCGTCTGATTACATAATTTCCAGGCAATAAAGAAAAACAACATAAAAATGCTCAATGAGAAGAAAAATTAAAAATGGAAACTGACATAAATGTTTCAATTAGTATATAGACAGGTTTTTTCTTTATTGATTAAGGTATTACATATGTGTCCT
>NW_005357311.1:2418390-2438659 GCF_000412655.1 Myotis brandtii | reverse complement strand
TAGCAACATTACAGTTATGAAGTAACAATGAAAATAATTTTATGGTTGGGTCACAACATGAGGAACTGTATTTAAAGGGCCAGAAGGTTGAGAACCACTGGGTTAGGCTTATATGCATGCATACAAGTCCTTTGGTTGATCTCTCCCCCTTACCCCTCCCTACCTTCCCTCTGAGGTTTGACTGTCTGATTGATGCTTCTCTGTCTCTGGATCTGTTTTTGTAATTTTTATAACTGTTCCATGTGTTCAAAAACCTAGAGGAACATTATAAGCATGGAAAATATAAAGATTTTCCTGATTAAAATTCTAGAGCTGAAAACTTTAATGCAGGAGATGAAATATGCACTTGATGGAATTAATAGCAGACTAGACATTGTGGGCAAAACAGACTAGTTAACTTAAAGATATAATGATATAACAATAGGAACTATCCAAAATGAAACAGAAAGAAAAGGCTCATTTAAAAAGAAAAAAGAAAGCAACAGACCATCAATGAGCTATGCCACAATTTTAAGCAACCTACTATATGTGTAATTTAAGTCCCTGGATGAAAGAAGAGAAAGGAGAGTAAAGAAAAACAATATTTGTAAAAAATAACAGCTGAAATTTTCCTAATATCTTAAAAGCATCCAGAGTAAAAATATATTTTATCTACAGAATCACAAAGATAAAGATGACAGTAGATTTTTCTTGGAAACATTGCAAGCAGCAAGACATTGGAGCAACATTGTTAAAGCACTAAAAAAACTGACAACCTAGAATTCTATATCTAATAAATATATATTTCATAAGCAAAGGTGAAACAGATTTTTTGGTTTATACAAACGTTGAAAGCATTTTTTAGCAGAGGGAGCTATGCCACAATTTTAATATTCCCTATGTTACAGGGAATATTAAAAGAAGTCCTTTGGACACAAAGAAAATGATACCAGATCTCTGAGCAAAGAAATGAAGCATACCAAAAATGACAATGTGTATAATAATACTTTTTTCTCATTTTATTTACATCTGTAAAAGATAATACGCTTTAAAAACAAATGACAATGTAGTGTGTGGTTAGAACATGAAGTAAAATGTATGACAATACTTCAAAAGTCAAGAGGAGAAAAAGAAATATACCGTTTCTTATTGATTTTTAGAAGTTCTTTACATAGATACTAATCCTCTGTTGAGTATATGTTTTGCAAATATGTTCCTAAGGCTTATGGTTGGTTTCAGTTTTTCTGTTGTTTTTATATATACAAATTTTGAGTTATGTTTCAATGTAGTCAGATTTATCAGTCATCTTGCATAGTTTGTGCTTTTCATCATATCCTATATAATAAAAGGCTAATATGCAAATCGACCGAATGGTGGAATGACCAGTTGCTATGACACGCACTGACCACCAGAGGGCAGACGCTTAACGCAGGAGCTGCCCCATGGTGGTCAGTGTGCCCCCATAAGGGGAGGGCCGCTCAGCCAGAAGCTGGGCTGACGGCTGGCAAGTGCAGCAGTGGTGGTGGGAGCCTCTCTCACCTCCGCTGCAGGCAGACATCTTCCGAGGGGTCCCGAACTGAGAGAGGGCACTGGCCGGGCTGAGGGACCTCCCCCCAGTGCACAAATGTCATGCACCAGGCCTCTAGTAAGAAATCTTTCTTCACTATTCCTAATATCATAAAAATATTCTTTAGCCCAGCTAGTGTGGCTCAGTGGTTGAGTGTCGACTCATGAACCAAGAGGTCATTGGTTCAATTCCTGGTCAGGGCACATGCCGGGTTGCAAGCTCGATCCCCAGTAGGGTAACTACAGGAGACAGCCAGTTGATAATGTTTTTCTCTCATTGATGTTTCTATCTCTCTATCCCTCTCCATTCCTCTCTAAAATCAATGAAAACATATATTTAAAAAAAATATAGATGTATATTCTTTAATATTTTCCTGCTTAAGTTGATGGTTTCTGCTTAAAAGTGGTGGTTCAACTGATACAAAGTTCCTTGCAGTCAAGTGCTGTGATAGCTTGCCTTTTATTGAAGAATAATCCTCTATTTGGGGAATCATCCTCTCAGAACTCCAGGCATGCATACAAGTCCTTTGGTTGATCTCTCCCCCTTACCCCTCCCTACCTTCCCTCTGAGGTTTGACTGTCTGATTGATGCTTCTCTGTCTCTGGATCTGTTTTTGTAATTTTTATAACTGTTCCATGTGTTCAAAAACCTAGAGGAACATTATAAGCATGGAAAATATAAAGATTTTCCTGATTAAAATTCTAGAGCTGAAAACTTTAATGCAGGAGATGAAATATGCACTTGATGGAATTAATAGCAGACTAGACATTGTGGGCAAAACAGACTAGTTAACTTAAAGATATAATGATATAACAATAGGAACTATCCAAAATGAAACAGAAAGAAAAGGCTCATTTAAAAAGAAAAAAGAAAGCAACAGACCATCAATGAGCTATGCCACAATTTTAAGCAACCTACTATATGTGTAATTTAAGTCCCTGGATGAAAGAAGAGAAAGGAGAGTAAAGAAAAACAATATTTGTAAAAAATAACAGCTGAAATTTTCCTAATATCTTAAAAGCATCCAGAGTAAAAATATATTTTATCTACAGAATCACAAAGATAAAGATGACAGTAGATTTTTCTTGGAAACATTGCAAGCAGCAAGACATTGGAGCAACATTGTTAAAGCACTAAAAAAACTGACAACCTAGAATTCTATATCTAATAAATATATATTTCATAAGCAAAGGTGAAACAGATTTTTTGGTTTATACAAACGTTGAAAGCATTTTTTAGCAGAGGGAGCTATGCCACAATTTTAATATTCCCTATGTTACAGGGAATATTAAAAGAAGTCCTTTGGACACAAAGAAAATGATACCAGATCTCTGAGCAAAGAAATGAAGCATACCAAAAATGACAATGTGTATAATAATACTTTTTTCTCATTTTATTTACATCTGTAAAAGATAATACGCTTTAAAAACAAATGACAATGTAGTGTGTGGTTAGAACATGAAGTAAAATGTATGACAATACTTCAAAAGTCAAGAGGAGAAAAAGAAATATACCGTTTCTTATTGATTTTTAGAAGTTCTTTACATAGATACTAATCCTCTGTTGAGTATATGTTTTGCAAATATGTTCCTAAGGCTTATGGTTGGTTTCAGTTTTTCTGTTGTTTTTATATATACAAATTTTGAGTTATGTTTCAATGTAGTCAGATTTATCAGTCATCTTGCATAGTTTGTGCTTTTCATCATATCCTATATAATAAAAGGCTAATATGCAAATCGACCGAATGGTGGAATGACCAGTTGCTATGACACGCACTGACCACCAGGGGGCAGACGCTTAACGCAGGAGCTGCCCCATGGTGGTCAGTGTGCCCCCATAAGGGGAGGGCCGCTCAGCCAGAAGCTGGGCTGACGGCTGGCAAGTGCAGCAGTGGTGGTGGGAGCCTCTCTCACCTCCGCTGCAGGCAGACATCTTCCGAGGGGTCCCGAACTGAGAGAGGGCACTGGCCGGGCTGAGGGACCTCCCCCCAGTGCACAAATGTCATGCACCAGGCCTCTAGTAAGAAATCTTTCTTCACTATTCCTAATATCATAAAAATATTCTTTAGCCCATTTGCATATTAGCCTTTTATTATATAGGATATGATGAAAAGCACAAACTATGCAAGATGACTGATAAATCTGACTACATTGAAACATAACTCAAAATTTGTATATATAAAAACAACAGAAAAACTGAAACCAACCATAAGCCTTAGGAACATATTTGCAAAACATATACTCAACAGAGGATTAGTATCTATGTAAAGAACTTCTAAAAATCAATAAGAAACGGTATATTTCTTTTTCTCCTCTTGACTTTTGAAGTATTGTCATACATTTTACTTCATGTTCTAACCACACACTACATTGTCATTTGTTTTTAAAGCGTATTATCTTTTACAGATGTAAATAAAATGAGAAAAAAGTATTATTATACACATTGTCATTTTTGGTATGCTTCATTTCTTTGCTCAGAGATCTGGTATCATTTTCTTTGTGTCCAAAGGACTTCTTTTAATATTCCCTGTAACATAGGGAATATTAAAATTGTGGCATAGCTCCCTCTGCTAAAAAATGCTTTCAACGTTTGTATAAACCAAAAAATCTGTTTCACCTTTGCTTATGAAATATATATTTATTAGATATATTCTAGGTTGTTGTCAGTTTTTTTAGTGCTTTAACAATGTTGCTCCAATGTCTTGCTGCTTGCAATGTTTCCAAAAATCTACTGTCATCCTTATCTTTGTGATTCTGTAGATAAAATATATTTTTACTCAGTGAGGAGTAGGGAAGAGGACATGAACCTGGCCGTCAGAGGACTGACAGGAACCATAGCTGTATCATCCTCAAGTCCTTGTAATGACAAGAGGTCAGCAGCCAAGAAGGAAAGTAGTTTATGCCCATGAGAGAGTTCTGATGCAAGAGAAGGAAAGAGATAACATCCTTTGAGAATTCAGCTTTCTCGGATCCATCAGTCTGTGTTTGGGAAACAGTTTCACCAATGGTAACAGATAAGGGCCTGTTGTTTTCAACGTCTGAGCAGGAGCTGCTTAAATTTCCTTAGTCAATATATTTCTGTCATGATTCAAGGTGCTCCCCATTTTATTTCCTGATTCATCTTCTTTTGGAGGTCACACTCAGTTCTTAATGTTCAGCTAGCCTCCTGGTTTCTCTTTAAATAAATAGATGGATGGATCATTAGACGAGGGAATGAAATCTTCATTAGTCTCAAGGACAGACTGACAGAAGTAAAAACAGCAGAAGAGGTTCTGAAGGCGCTGAAATGTCAGCTGTAACTATTCCCTTAGATTGATGTTTTTGAAACATTCTTTGAAAATTCCTTACAGAAACACACAGCCTACTCTTTAACTGTCTCATTTCTATTTTCTTCTTGCATTATCATACCACCTTAAATTTACAGCACTTAAAATGTATTACTCCAAGCGATTTCAGTGATATCAGTATTATTGTGTAATATTCTTTTGATTTGGATTTTTCTTCACAAAGGAAATTATTTTTTCATCCACTCTTTCCTCCCTGTTTTGCCTAAGAGAATTGGAATAGGTACTAATTACATAGTTCTGAAGCACACACACTGGAAAAGATGACTTTGACTAAAAGAAAAAAAAATTCCTTTCAATCTTCCCTCCTAACATATTCTGCTAATAATTGCAAAATACTTTATTTTATTTCTCAATGTAATGGAATAAATTGTATTTTGTTTTGCATTTGAGTAGACCGTGTACCAGAACACTATTAAGTAATCACAAACAGTCTGTGGGTTTTGTTTTGGAGTTCCCTGAAGCATAAACTGTGAGAGGTGACGCAACGTTTTCTCTAATGGGCCCTCGTATGAAATCCTAACGCTGGACTCAAAATTCCATCCCAGCTCTGAATTTCGGGCAAGGTTATTTGAGGTTCTCAGACTCCAAATAATGGTTGGTTATAGTTACAAACAGCCAGTGAAGTCTGGGCAAGAACCTGGCGGTAAAGAACTTTGGGTGAAATTGAACCCCAAAGGTCAGCTGCTCGGCACGTCTCAGAGCATCATCCTGACCTGCAGCTCCCAGCATCAAAACTGCAGCCTCTGTCAGGACCAGGCCTAGAAGATGGCAGAGGGCTTTTCATTTTCTAGGAACAATAAATACTTCCCAGGAAATAAGGAAAGGGCTGGTAATTTGGATGGGAGCCTTGTAATTCCACTACAAGAGTCGATGTCGCTAAGGCCTTCTTGTCTCATTTCTTGTTGGCAGAACAACTTAGCTAGTGACATAATCAGAACCCCACAAAAATGTCCTAAGGAAGGACAAGTTTATATTTGAAGCTGCCTTATTTCCCTTATAAACTCCCTCCTCTTCCTGTATTCTTCTGGCATCCCAAACTCTTATACTATTCCCTGTCTGCCCAGCCATTTCTCCTGACATTTACACAGGTCTGGGTTCTCCAAGTAGGAAACTCTTCTCTCATAAAATGTACTGCCCTGTTCCCAGGAGCAGGGCCAAGGTAGGGGGCAGCGTAGGAATGGTATGTCTTTTAAAGCTCAGAGATCCAGGGCAATCTACTGCAGCTGCAACCCTGGTCATGAAGGGTTGGTGGGGAACAAACCAAAAACTAAAATGACAGGTCATGCCTGAATATTGGGTGGAGCAAACTACCCAAAACCGTGTCATTGTTTTCTAAAGAAGAGGCACTTTGCATTTTTTATTCACTATGAGAAAATGAGGGATTTGTGCTCCTTTATGTGAAATTTCCAGTTTCCTAACAGATAGAGCAGTATAGGCTACAGTGACAAAATCAGAAGGGATAGAGGACAAAGGGATATTATGTGGTTTCCCTCCCACCTGGCTTCATCTGTCTGGCTTACCCACTGCTCCAGTTTAGTGTGATTATATTCTAAAAGCTCCTCCTGTCCTATCTCCTCATGCCTCCAACCAGGACTCCCCTCAGCATGGTCGTCATAGATTTACTATATGGTCCTGTCATCACGGATAAATTTCCCTGTCGCCCTCACCATAACGCAAGTGTCGTGTGAAAAGGCTGCAAATAGGTCTTATTTGACCTGCTCTCAAGGGGCGTGGCACAGGTACAGCATACTGTAGGTGACTAATAAGTGTTCAATCAAATAGTGGGTAGAGAGGCATGATCTCATACCCATGAAACGACCATGTTGTTCCTTTAGCTTTACATTCATATCAGTGAACCAGAAATGTGAACTGTTTAAGGTAATAAAAAGATGCAAATGATACCACGTGCTCTATGGAAGACACAGAAATAGGCTTAGAACAACTATCTAGAATCCACTATTTGTTTTTCTCTTCTTGTGATAAGCATGGAAGCTAGAGGAAAGACTGAAAGGACCCATGTCAGGTGAAGATATTTATGCTGTTGATCTTTCCGGAGGGGTGACTGGCATGGGCTCCTTTGCCCCAGGACAGCTTTGGACCTTCCGTGGAACCATGAGTGTGACCTGTGGGTCAGGAAGGGTCTTTGGCTTGGCCACTCAAGGAGTGAGAAATGGAGCCTGAAAGCTAGACGCTTCCAAGGTGTAAGAGCAAGAGGAGCAAACAGATGACATGACACTGTGGGCAAGCTGGACTTCTCTCCATTCCAGCACATTCCATCCATGCCATGCTGTGCCATTCACAGCTACACAGGCATCCAGTCATGCAAACATTGTGAGCATTCTGACACCCATTTCCATATGTCAGAATGCTTTATTCACTGACCTGGCCGGCTTAAATACAATGGAATTATTTTCACTAATTGCTGCCCTCCCAGCCAGAAGGGAGGTAGAATTCTCTGGGTTGTTTAAAATGTAACCCCATTTCTCTGAGCTGCTGAATTTCCAAATTGGTCACAGACTGCTTTTGACGGGATGGCGATGTCAGACATGAGTAATGATGCCTTTCACCATTTTAAAAATTCTCAGTTACAAAGCAGTACCTGGAGCTGGCCACAATGAAGGGTTTTGACTAATTGTTTTGCATGAAGTTTTTTTAATGCCTTATATAATTAGCTTCTCACCAGTGTTCCCTGGGAAACTGGAAGCTGAGGTGCCTTTGTGCATGCGCATTTTAAGTGTAGTCAGTCCTGTTTAAAACTCCCCATTTTAAGCAAGGCTGAGCGTGTGGTAAGAGGCACAGTTCCTGTCTTTAAGAGAATCTGCTGTCTAATTAAGGAACTGCACACACACACACACACACACACACACACACACACATATACACACACACACATACACACACACATACACACACAATCCTGCAAGCCCGATCACACACACACACACACACACATACACACACAATCCTGCAAGCCCCAGGGATTACAGATGTCAAGAACTGTTAGTATAAAAACTCATCTCTGACCCACAGGGGAGAAGGGGAACCAGGTGTGAGTTCAAGCACTAAAGTCCTCGCCAACTACAGCTGTTTCCTTCCAAGTTGGCCTCCTGACCTGTCTTCTACATTTGGGAAGGCATCTGGTTGCCCTGAGGTTGTCCCATATGGAATGAAGGCTTACTCAGCCTTCAAAGCTGGGTGCAACCCTCACCTTCTCCTCTACCTGCTCACAGCCACCCAGGCGGTTTAGCCCCAGGGAACTTGTTGCTCTTTTCTCTGGCGCAGGTGCCTGCTGGAGCCCCACAATCTCTGATGATATCCAAAGGCTCCAGCTCTGAACAGATGGCCACCTCACTTACAATGGACTTCATATCTGGCCAGGATAGGGCATTAGCTATCTAATGAGCAATCTAGCAAATGAGGTTGAACACGCAAGCGTCATTCTTCATTTAAACATCCCAGCTGTTGGCTCACCGGCCACGGGCCATCAGGCAGGCTGAGTCGGGCCTCTGTGCAAGGTAAATGGCATGGGAAGAGTCTCTCAGAGCCAAGCAGGGCCCCAGATGGAGTTAGATAGCATTACATACAATTAGATTGTGAAGGCTCACAACCTTTTATGAACAAAGGCAGGCTGGCCGTCTCCCACCAGGGAGATGCCATTATAGAGGGAATGTCTAGGGAATAGCAATTTCCATGCTAGGAGAGCAGTGTTTGTTCATTTTTATTGTTTACTATAGTTGTTCTCAAACTTTAGCTTTCAGAGGATCACCTGGAGAGGTTTGAGAATACAGAGTAGGTCTGGGGAGAGAGAGAGAGAGAGAGAGAGAGAGAGAGAGAGACAGAGACAGAGACAGAGACACCTAGGTGGGGACCACAGGTTCATGGGCCACACTTTGAGAGGCCTGGGTCTAAGGAAATAATTCTATGTAACAGTGTATTTTTATATTTAATAACAAGTACCTTCTGCAGACCCAGTCCATATAGAAATTGTTGTGAAGTGCCATATTTGTTGAAAAATAGAGGGAGATTCACAACCACAGTCAATCAACTAGCCAGTATTTATTGAGCACCACCATGTACAAAGCTAGGTCCTAAACCCTCTAGTAGGATTATAAATTGAAAAAATACCTCTGGAGGCCACTTAGTCTGTACATATATGTAAAAAACAAAACAAAACTCTAAAGCTGCCACTCTTTCATCCAGCAACTCCATGTGTAGTCATTTATCCCAAAAAAATAATTAAAGATATTGACAAAAAAACTAAGGAACTGATTGCTGAAGCTTTTTTAAAATGAAAAGGTAGAAATCTAAATGATCAGCAAATATAAATGACTAATAGATATATTACATTCATATTCTCTCTCTCTCTCTCTCTCTCTCTCTCTCTCTCTCTCTCTCTCCATGTTTCTCTAGACCAGTGGTTCCCAAAATGTCTGGAGACCTTTGTAGTTGCCACAGCTTGGGAGAACTTGTGTTACTGACATCTACTGGGTAGAGGTCAGAGATGCTGCTAAACATCCCACAATTCGCAGGACAGCCCTCAGAACAAAGAATGATCAGCCCAAAGAATCGATAGTGATGATCATGAGAAACCCTGATCTAGCCTCCCTTGCCAAAGGATCCAGTAGACCCGCGGTCGGCAAACTGCAGCTCGTGAGCCACATGTGGCTCTTTGGCCCCTTGAGTGTGGCTCTTCCTAAGCCTTAGGAGGACCCTAATTAAGTTAATAACAATGTACCTACCTATATAGTTTAAGTTTAAAAAATTTGGCTCTCAAAAGAAATTTCAATCGTTGTACTGTTGATATTTGGCTCTGTTGACTAATGAGTTTGCCGACCACTGCAGTAGACCATATTAACTGTAATGACTACCATTCACAGAATCAGGCCCCAGTTGTATAGTGAAGGACTTGATTCTCCTCAGGGTCTCATGCTGTCATTTCTGCGTCTCAGGGGCTGTCTCAAGTGAATTCATATGTGGTTCGTGTAGGCTTTCTACCTTGGCTCCTGCCCATGTTGTGGCAACTTGGAAGTCCCTTGGGAACAGTGACTCACCCTGCACAGCTGCTCATGCCCTCCAGCGCATGCTCATGGAGCCAGTGCACTGCCCCCTGTTGCCCCAGGGCTGGCTGACGTGTCCTCATGTTGCCAACATCATGATAGCTCTGTGGAGTCAAGTTACCTGGAAACCAAAGCAGTCTCACAGAATACCTGATGAGAAAACTTCCTTTAGCTTCTGCCCGTAGCCACTCTCCGTAACGCTCCAATACAAGTTTGTGGGGCCCGGCCAGAAGAACAAGAGCGGGGAAAAACTGGGCTTTCCTCTCATATCATGGGCACCTGAGCTACCCACTTTTCTCCTGTCGAAAAAATTCTGTAGCTAAATATTTGCAAATCCGTACACACACTAAGAGTAAATACTATGAATTTGAAGGAAAGTATAATTGTTCCAGTTGACATTCTGCAGCCGCCTGAAGAGTCCCCTCCCCACTAGCCACATGGGCCGGGCTAATTCCCATTCCTTTGCCTTTGCTTCTCCTCCAATAGAAGGTCTCGCACCTCCTTTGTGCCTACCTAAATCTTACTGTCTTTCAAGGCCTGGTTCTCATCTCTTCCAGGAAGCTTTCAAGATCATCTGGAATATTTGTGGCTGTAATAGTGGAGTTTTTTAAACAATTGGTGGTCTTATTATTTCATGTAAAAAGATGTCTGAAGGTAGAGTTCCAGAGTTGTGCAATTAACAGCTCAGTGACCTCTCTCCAATTCTCCAATTGGCGTTGTCTCATGGTCACAAAATGGCTGCCACAGCATCTTATCATGAAAATACCCAAGGGCAGGAAGTAAAGGAGAGCTCCCCTGCCTCCCCCTTATTGGAGGTATAAGAAGGAATGTGATTAGAAGCGTTTTACCTTTCTGTCAGAGGGGAAATTTCGGTCTACAAGTCCTCAACAGGTATGTCATTGTATTTCGTTTGCTAGAACTAAGCCAATCATTGAGATTATTGAGATTGGCTCTAGACATACCATGGGGCATTCCTTGGTCCTGGAGGAGGGGCCCACCTGACCTTACTTGACACATTGCTGCTCCATAAAAAGGAAAGCACAACGGCTTTGGGAATACACAAAAGGACACCGGCTGGGTCCACTAGAAGGCAGAGTAGGGCCATACCATTTTGGATGCTATGCAAAGTTAATCTCAGAATTTATTTGACCTTGTTGAGGATAATAAATAATCAAGAGAGCTACAGATTTAAGGCCACCAAAATCTCCCTGTTCTCTTTCCATCGTTCACCATGCAACAAGGTCGGTGAAAGGTGCCACGATAGGAGAGCATTGCAGTTAGAGTTATCAAATTTGGGTTTGAGTCCCAGTACTGGCACTGTATTGACCTTGGGTAAGTCACTTACTCTCTCTCTGAATCTCAATTTCTGACACTTCTAGAATTACGTTCTTCTCATATACAGAAAATCACACCTTGGGGAAGCCAGAAGCTGAAAACAAAAGTGTCCCTCGTGTTTCCTTTGGTGGTGTCATATTTACCGGATTTTGTGTGTGTGTGTGATCCTTGATTTATGACATTGCATTTGTGCTAGTAAGTGGGCTCCTCTTACGGATTTTACAGGCTTACTTTGGCAGAAATAGTTCTTCACCAGTCAGCTCAGTTTGGGTTTCTGAACATGCCTGCTAGTAATGTCCTTGGGCAGGTGGGGCCTGCTATTAGGGCTTATTTTTGGGTAAGGCAACTAACTGTTTGAGCTCTGAGGTTGCGGGGGCGGGTTACCACTGAGTGAGTACAGTTGGATAGACTGCTGGCTTTGTTCCCTGCCCATGGGAGGCTATAGGAAGGACTCTGTGGTTGTCTGGGTTCTCTGATCAGGCTTACTACATGATTGTGACTAGGTACTATACTCAGCAGGAGGTGGGGCTATGAATTAGCTCCCCTGTCCTGCCAGGGCAGTAGGACAAGACCCAGGGCTTGTATATCTCATTGTTTGGGGACTGGAATCAGGCAAGAGTATGCACTGAATTCCCTGGTAGGTGAGGCCACTGGTTTTACTCTGCAGATGGGGAAAGCCATGGGCTGCGCTCTCTGTTCAAGTGTCAGTGTAAGCATCGCTGCTGGATGGCTATACAGCTTCCTGTGTGCTCTGGTTCGGTTTCCTGGCTGGGTGGTCTGAAGGCTGTATTCAGCAGTAAGTGGGGCTATGAATTAGTTTACCCTGCCCAGACACAGCAGGATAAGCAGCTAAAGCCAATAAGATTCTTTGTGGTCTTAACTCAAGCCAACCCAGGCTCTATGCTCCCTGGCTGTACAGGGCCATTGGCTTTGCTCTGCAAAATACAGCTCTACCTGTCCACCTCTGGGCTCGAAGAATAGCTGCTGGGCTACACAGCTTCCAGGTGTTCGTGCTAGCCCCTCTGCTCAAATGGGGTTTTGAGCCAGGCTTCTTAGCTGTTGGGGTGATTACCGAGCTTCATTCCTGGAGGGATGGGGAGGGGCCAATCCAAACTACTTTTCATTTTTCCGAACAGATTTGCAGTTAGGAGGAGGCCAGAAGCTACTCTCGGCCTCAGGTTAGGCTACAATTAACCCCCCTACCCTGTTGTAGCCAGGGAACCCTCCGCACCTTGTAATGGCTTTGCTCTTGGGGCAATCAGTTCTCCCACCCACCTGTCAGCTTGAACACTGCTGGGTTATGCAGCTTCCAACTGTTCTTGCCAACCCTTCTGGTGAGATAGGGCCAACTGTTGATCTCCGCAGCAGGGCCTAAGCTCAGCTCTCCTACCTGGGCCTGGGTAAACTAGTCTCAAGGGCCAGCAAAGCTCTTTAGTTGAGGACCTGAATTGGGCAGACCTGCACTGCACCAAGTTCCCTGGTCACAGTGCAGAGTTTGGTTCTGTAGATGAGCAAAGCTGCTGGTAGGGACTACTGCTTGGGCTCTGCATGTATAAACTCGGTCCACCAAGATCCCAGTGCTGCTTATTCAAAACCCTCTCCTCTTCTCCATTGTAGTCAGATTATTAGTGGTTGAGCCGTACAGACTTCTCTGCAATCCCCATGGGGTGAGACCAGAGTAGGGGCTCCCACAGAGCTATCCACAGAACTGGGGAGATGGTGTTAGATGTCCCCACCACCACCACCCCGGGCTTTTCTATTCTCACTAGAAAAACCATAGGCTCAGGGGAAACCTCTTGTCATGGTGTTATGCCAGCCTCGGGGAGCGCAATGAAGTCAGTGTGTAGCTGCTTCTGTTATCCTTCTAATGCAGCCTGTCTTGGTCTCTGAGGTGTAGGAGAATACTTCAGCCTCACCTCTATGTTTTATGATTCTCTCAGTGGTTTCTTGGACATGAATAGCCATCAATTGTTCTTCCTACGAGTGGAGCGATGTCAGGAATGACCAATGTTGCCATCTCGGTGATGTCACACTCCAGCTCATTTCTCTTTAGCACTGAATTCCATTGTCTGAATGCACCACAGTTTACCTGCACTTTTTAAAAGCTGTCATATGATTGATTCAAATTGGTCTATATGCTTTCCTCCAACTTGCAGCTGCTCTGTCACTCTGATGTGCTCAAATCATTATCATCATCATCACCACTGTCGTCATTGCTCACATTGGTTAGTGGCCTCCTATGTGCCAGACCTTTTGCTGAGAGCTTTGCAACCCTTTATGTTATATGATCCTCACAACAATTCTTTTTTTTTTAAATCCCCACTTGATGATATTTTTCCATTGATTTTTAGAGAGAAGGAAAGGCTGAGAGCTTTGCAACCCTTTATGTTATATGATCCTCAGAACAATTCTTTTTTTTTATCCCCACTGGATGATATTTTTCCATTGGTTTTTAGAGAGAAGGAAAGGCAGAGAAATATCAATGTGAGAGAAACACATCGATTGGTTGCCTCCTGCATGCCCTTTGACCAGGGCCTGGGTCGGGGAGAATCCTGTAGTCAAGGTATGTGCCTTTGACCATAATTGAACCTGGGGCCCTTCCGTCTGCAGGCTGATGCTCTATCCACTGAGCAAAACAGGCTAGGGCCTCACAATAATTCTTGGAGTTGGATTCTGTTGTCTAATTTTCACAAATGAGGAAAGAGGCTTAGGGGTGGAAAGCAGGGTGCTCCAGGTCACATACCTAAAGCAGACTTGACTAGAACCACATCAAATGCTAGTTGGCCTCAAAGGGTATCTATCCTGTTCATTTTTCCATTCCCCTGTCACACAGTCTCATGAAGTAATTTGGGAATGGACAGGCACAAATGTATTGTCCTGGATGATCTGTTGTTCTAATAGAATTAAAGGCCAGTGGTTCTCAGGACATGAATTGGAAGAAGAGTATCTTTTGTGTGCTCCAAACTCTCTGGGAGATGGATGCTTTGCAGTATCAGAACCATTTCATAGATGGAAAAGTAGAAGCCTACTTGCTAGAGATTTTAGTTATGAAAAGAACTTAGACTCCCTGGTTTCAAGTGCCAAACCTCTTCTCAGGCCAGTGAGAGTCCTCATTGCTAAGTGTGTTATTTTAGCAGATCTAAATAACACCTAACACACTACAGAATGGTCTTCAACTTCCAGCTAGTTCCCCAATTGCTCTCACTTATGTTGCATTTTTATTCTAAGTGCCATTCCCCCTTTCAGTTTGAGGCTATTCTCACTAATTCTTATTGGTTTCATTATTTGGTCTTTGACACACACGTCAAATCAAATATCAGAACAAATGTGCACAGAGCAATTACAACAGATGGGTCATGCTGTGAAATGACACTGAGCTGCAGCAGAGCACACTTTTTGCCCATTTTGAGAAAGCGGATTCTACATTTGGAAAAAAACATAATTGGATTTGATATGTCTTCCACCCTTCCACTTCCTGCCTTAGTTCAGCCACCTCCAGGACCTCCTCCACTGTGCCTGGGTATGAAGTGACATTTATTAAGCAGCAGCGGGGAGAAAGAAATGCTGGTTATTTATACTTGTCTGTCTGTATTTTCTATCCTCTCCTTATTTCCCACCAAGCACGATTAAATTCAGTTGTTGGCAAATATTTGCTGAAATCTTAACTATTCCACAATCATTACCTTAGATACCATCCTGGGTACCAATGAGGTAATAGAAAGAAGAATGAAAGCTAACGTGTATCCTCTGACTGTACCACTAGACAGCATTTGATCAACCATGTGAAAGAGGTTCACAGAGCTACAGGAATTCAACCGAGGAGTAAGATAGTTCTACCCGGGTAATCGAGAAAGCTGCATGGTTGAGCTGCCATTCGAATTGGACCTACAGAGATGGACAAGATTTCTACCACCAGAGAGTGTCAGGGGGCATTCCAGGTTGAGGGAACAACATAAGCAAACTTATGGACATGGAGAATGTGCTCAAGGAAGGCCTAACAGTTTAATTGGGCTGGACAGCGGGTATGTGTCATGAGTCTTGGGAGATGAGCTGGAAATGGAATGTGGGTGGCCATGAAAACTTGGATGAATGACTTGGACCTTGATCTGAGGGAAAGGGGGAGTGTTGGGGTGAGGACAGTGTTCTGGGTCACCTCATATTTCTAGGTAGGATCACATCTAGGGGAGAAGTGTTAATGGTTATTCTTTCCCATTACCCATTACCCATCTCTCCTATGGCTCCTCCAAACAAAAGGGGAAGTTGCAACTCTAATTGGCAGAGCCTTTAGCATTTATCCAATCTGTTTTTCATAGTAGACTGGTGCTGAGCTTCACAGACAGAATCCAGGCTTCAGCCTGCCTTCTGTCATGTCTGGTCTCTGCCCATTGGGCTCTCTTCACTTCCTCTTCCCACTTCCTGTGACTGTGATAAGTACCCAGGGCCTGGTCCCTAGGAATGAACCCAGCCATCCAGTGTCAATGGGAAGGAAATGATGGATGCCTCGTTCTACCTCTGGGTTCAACCTTGTTCCCAAACTCGGTTTTATCAGAGAAGCCCTTTGGGAAGGGGAATTACCGTTTCTATTATACATGTACCAGGTTATTAACAATAAAAAAACACTTAATTTCCCATTTTAGATACTATTCCCCAAGGCCTTCCTAATCTCACTTTCCCTTCTCGGTGGGCCAAACCATCCTCCTGAGGGATAATAAAGCTGGGAAAATCTTATGCCGCAGCCGCTATAATTCTCATTTCCCTTTTGCCACACACCAGGAGAGAACGTGTCCATCACTTCCTTGTTCCAGGGTTCTTTCAGGCAGCAGTGTTGTTAAGTAGAATAGGGAAGCAGTATGAGTATGCAGCTACATAGGTATTTTTAAAACCTACCCTGACTTCCATGAAAGTGGTAAAAAGCCAGGCTATGAGATGTACCCAGGAACCCTAAGATCACACAGGCTCCTTTTAATTCAGTAGACCTCGTATTCGTCCCCTTAACCTCGTTCTTCATATCTGTGGATAAACAGCTCTCAGATCCATCACTAGAATTCCCACCTGTGCTGACACCTCTCATGACTATTTACTTCATTTGTGTGTGGGCCCCATTCTCATGATGTTGCCTGTAACATGAGGAGGAGCCCTGCGGTCAGGTAGTCCTATCCTTATGGCAGAAGTGCCTCTGTTCTCTTAACCTTCACAGTGTTCTCATTTACTTTACTTTGTGGTTACACCTCAAACATTCTGCAGCTGCCTCTCCTTTTCTGTTTCTCCACAAGGTCTTTAATCTTTATACATTACTCTGAATCCACCCATGTGTGTCTTCTTACTAGTCTGGTACCTTTCCCCTTCCAACTCAGAATTATCAATCTGACCAATGCTCCCTTCACAATAGCCTCTTCCTGTCTTCTTAAATATCTTAGCTTTCTCCAAAAAGGCGCCATTCATGATATCTTTCCTATCTATTCTTCTTCTCTTTTTTTCTCTTATATTAACATTGCAAAAAGAATATAATACTAATAGATTTATGAAGAGTCTCTTATTATGATCCTGCCCTCTAAACTATTTAAAATATTAACTTTGCCAACCCCTTCTCCCAAATGGTGACATCTTTCATGGACACCTCTGGTACATTGAAAGCTATATCTTTGGCTTCAATAATGTTTGTGGTTTTTTAAAAATATATTTTTATTGATTTCAGAGAGGAAGGGATAGGGAGAGAGAGTTAGAAACATCAATGATGAGAGAGAATCATTGGTCAGCTGCCTCCTGCATGCCCCCTACTGGGGATTGAGCCTGCAACCTGGGCATCTGCCGTTGACTGGAATCAAACCCAGGACCCTTCAGTCCGCAGGCCAATGGTCCTTCCACTGAATCAAACCAACTAGAGTGGCTTCCGTAGTTTTGATCAATCCCTTCAGTCCGCAGGCCAATGGTCCATCCACTGAATCAAACCAGCTAGAGTGGCTTCCGTAGTTTTGATCAATTTTTTTTTTTCCATTGTTCTGAACAATGAATGCACTGCCATTGCCCAGAGTGTCTTTAATTGTTGAGTCACCTCTTTTAAACTTAAGCTTTCTTGACTCTTGGCTACCTGGGGGCTAAAAGGCAAACTTTCTTATTTTCACTTCATTTTAGTGCCTTCCAGGGCGTTGAGAGAAGATGGGAAACATATCACCCTAGATCTGTACCCTTGCCTTGCTTTCTGGCTTAAGCAGCCCTAACATCTGCTTGCATTTTTCCAGTGGTCAAGGAGGCAAATATCTGCTACTGCCATCTCTCCTGCTACTGACTACAGGTCCTGCTGGGTCAGCTGGCCCTGGTCCTTCTGTCTCTCTTGAATATGTCATGGTAATCTCTTGCTCGTGACCACACTGCGTACCATCTGCTTGGGGGTTGCTTGTCACCCTTGAGGTATGAGACAACAAGGAATCCTCTTGACACCTATGCATGTGTCACACAGAAGCATGTGGGAGTTGGTGGTCAGGGGAACATAAAACTGACCAGCAGCATACAGGATAAGGATGAACTCTTTTCTCTTTCTCTGCCCCCTATCAACAAAGTCTGGTTCAGAGAGGCAGGAGATCCATATGGCCTCTCTGAGGACTTCCTGTAAGACTTTGCAGTCATCTTATCACACTGGTCAGCAGCTTGTCACAAAACTGTGGTTAGCTTTGCATTCCTGCCTTCTCTGACTCACTACCCTTTTATCTCCACACCTCCTTGCCTGCAAATGCACTCCTAGTAAAGCATTTACACAAAAAGGATTTTCCTCTCTTTTCCAGGGGACCCAAGCTAAGAAGGGAGTCACAACAACCATTATAGATTTAGTTGTAATTTTACTTTATTCTTCCTATAGCCACCAATATATTATGTAAATGTCTTCACGCCACATTCCTAATGATCTGTCTTTTTTTAAGTACCTTTATTTTATTTTAATTTCAATTCAATATTATTTTTGTATTAGTTTCAGGTGTATGGCATAGTGGTTAGATAATCATATACTCTACAAAGTGTTCCCCCTGATATTTCCAGTCCCCAAATGGCACTACACATAGTTATTACAATATTATTGACTATATTCCCTATGCTGTTCTTTACATCCCCATGACTATTTTGTAACTACCCATCTGTACTTCTCAATCCCTTCACCTTTTCACCCAGCCCCCCAAACCCCTCCCCTCAGGCAACCATCAGTCTGTTCTCTGTATTTATGGGCCTGTTTCTGTTTTGTTTGTCTGTTGATATTATTCTTCAGATTCCACATGTAAGTGAAATCATATGGCATTTGTCTTTCTCTGACTGACTTATTTCATTTAACATAATACCCTCTAGGTCCATCCATGCTATCACAAATAGTAAGATTTCATTCTTTTTATGGCTGTTTATTATTCATCTTTTTCTTTTATTCTTCTTAAAGAATACACTTTAGCATTTCTTGTAATACTGGTTTGGTGGTGATTAACTCCTTTAGCTTTTTCTTGTGTGGGCCCCCAAGTTGGATGGGGCATGGTCTCAGGTAATCATCAGGGAAGGGCTACAGTGTTAGGTTGATGGCAAATTAGATATGGTGCCTGTCTTTGACTCTGTGAGAAAGGGCTCAGCATAGGAACAATGGCCTCTGCCAGCACTTCTGTTTGGGAGAAAACTGCTCCTCAAGTCTTCACCCTGAAGCCAGACAATTCAGTTTCTCCTCCTTGTGTACAAGGTGCCTTTCCTGCTGCTGCCCCAGTGCTGGAGCTCAGAGTGAGTGAGTCCCAGTAAGTCTGTGCACAGGCCCTTTAAGAGGAACTGCCTGGGACTCCAGCAGCCCTCCCTCTATCTCACTCAGCCACAATCCCTGCTGGTTTTTACAGCTAGAAGTTATAGGCTCCTCTCTTCCCAGCACTGGAACCCTGAGCTGTGGATTCTTATGTAGAACTGAGACTTCTTGTTCTTTAGGGGGACCTCCACAGCCGAGATATTCCTCCCAATTTTTAACTGCCACACGTGGGAGTAGGACCAGCCAGTTTGGCATCTCCACCCCTCCTAACCGTCTCCATGTGGCTTCTTCTATATATCCTTAATGGTAGGACTTCTGTTCAGTTAGATTTCAGGATGTGTTAAATGATGGTTGTTCTGTAGTTTAGTTGTAATTTTGTTGTGGTTGTGGGAGGTTCTGAGTACCACATTTACCTACGCTGCCATCTTGACCAGACCTCCTAATGATCCTTCTTGTAAGACCACTCTAATCTACCCTCAGGTAGCAGCTTAAATCAGTAGCATAGTCACTCTGAAGGAACCTGTTCCATGCATCATCAGGTCTAACCCAGGAGGCTTCCATGTTGCAATTGCAGCTAAACCCATCCTGTACTCCTCAACTGACCAGACAGCCTTGTTCAGGGCCACCTCTCCAACTCCCAGGGGAAGAGTAAGAGGAGCTTCATTTCCCCCAAAGGAAGCCAATGACAACCTCACATTTCTGATAAATATGTCAGAATTGGGCATAAGTATGTCAGAGTTGGCTCAAATCACCACATCTTTCTATAAAATACTGGGCTTCCAGGTATCTTTGGTATGTGTTCAGTCAGTGTGAGTTCTGGCAACTATGTCAACTTCTGTCCTGGATGGTGTTCCCACAGTATTTTAGCTCAGACTGCCAAAGTGTAAGTTACCAGCGTCATATACTAATAAAGAGACATTTGTATCACCATGGTCGGTAACAGAAAGCACAGCAAGGCCCAAACATACACTCAATTGTCCTGTGGGGAAAGGATACCCTAGAGTGGAGGAGCCACAAATGGCACTCCCAGGAAATAAACCCAACCTGAACCTCTTCCTCTGACAGTGGTTCTCAACCTTCTGGCCCTTTAAATACAGTTCCTCATGTTGTGACCCAACCATAAAATTATTTTCGTTGCTACTTCATAACTGTAATGTTGCTACTGTTATGAATCGTAATGTAAATATCTGATATGCAGGATGGTCTTAGGCGACCCCGGTGAAAGGGTC
>NW_005357311.1:2329847-2417260 GCF_000412655.1 Myotis brandtii | reverse complement strand
CAGGGGCAGGCCCGGCCGGGGGGCTCAGTGGGTTGGGGCGCCCGTCATCCCAGGCACCAGAGGGTCGTGGGTTCAATTCCCGGCCGGGGCCCATGCCTGGCTTTTGGGTTTGGTCCCCCCGCCCCCTGCCCCCCGGGGCAAATGCAGGAGGCAAACGAACAGCGTCTCTCTCATTGATGTCTCCCTCTCTCCCTCTCTCCCTCTCTCTCTCTCTCCCTCTCTCCCCTCCCACTACCTCCCCCTCCCTCTCTCTCGCTCTCCCCTCTTCATACCCTCCCTCTTCCCTCTCTCTTCCTCCCTCTCTGCTCTCCCTTTCCCTGTCTCTCCAAAAAAATCAACAAACATATCCTCAGGTGAGGATTTTTTTTAAAAATTCAGAAGTATCCTGAGAGAACCCAACCCAGAGCAAAATCTGTCTTCCTTTAAATCCATCCTCCAAATGTAACACCAGCCCAAGTCCTGGAAGGCCTTTCTGACACCCACTCCCTGAGGCACCCACAGGGCTCCCCATGCTGTGTGCTCTCCCTCCCTGCAATGGGAATAAGCTCAAGCTGTCAGCAGCAGGGGCGTTCCTGGGAGCTCTGGCTGGAGCACTTCAACACCTCACGTGGAAGGTTGACTTCAGAAAAAGCAAGGAACCTATATGTCAGATGATAGAATATGTCATTTATATGCAAATAACTTAGAAATTTTTTTCCCCCAACAGTTTTTGAAGTGTTCCCCTAGAGAGATCATTGAACTAGGGCAGGCGGGAAGAGGAAAGGAACACTTATTGAGCTCATGTTAATCAAGACACTGGTTGAGATTCATAACCCAAATTGTCTTACTTAATCCTCGTGATACCCTTGGGCAGTAGACAGTTGTTAACCACATTTTACAGGTGGGGAAGCGGAGTGTCAGAGAAGCCAAATAACTTGCCCAAAGCAATGAAGAGCTGATAAGTGGGCTAAATCCAATAGTCAATATTTAGTCAGTAGTAAAGCTGAATTCCATCAGATGTTAGCGGGGCCAAATGCACAGCAGAACCTTTGCGATTGCGTTCACAGCAGTGCCACTGGAGGAATTCAGATACATGAGACATGTTCCCTTACCCCGAAGGAGGGAGGGGTGGGGATGGAGAGTAGAGGAGAAGTGAGCAGGGAGACCTGACTCATTCCCTGCCTGCTTCCTCCTCCCTGTGATAATTACAAGTTTGCCTTGATTGGTTGGAAACAGTGCATGTAGGGGCCACAGCCCTCACATTGCTCTCCATGTCGAGGCTTCTTTAGGTTCTGTGGCAATTAGAGAAACCAGAACATGGGAATCCCCAATGGGGCTCAAGTGCCAGGAGAACACGTTACCACATTCACCCCCATGTACTCTTCCAGGGCAAGGGTTTTCAACCCACAGTCCGAGGAGGTGCAGCTACTTCTAGGCCAGTGATGGCGAACCTTTTGAGCTCAGCGTGTCAGCATTTTGAAAAACCCTAACTTAACTCTGGTGCCGTGTCACATATAGAAATTTTTTGATATTTGCAACCATAGTAAAACAAAGACTTATATTTTTGATATTTATTTTATATATTTAAATGCCATTTAACAAAGAAAAATCAACCAAAAAAATGAGTTCGCATGTCACCTCTGACACGCGTGTCATAGGTTCGCCATCACTGTTCTAGGCTGTGCACTCTCAGCTGTGACCCTTGCCTGTACAGGATGCTCTCATTAAATTTTCTCAGCATTGCTGGGAGGAGGCAGGCTGCCAGAACCCCACCTCCTGCCTATTCCCAGAGACAGAAAGATGTTCTATTTTCAAGTCATTTTCCCATCTTCTGTTCCCCTCTAAAGACAAATCGGCAACACGACTCTGCCTCAGTTTTACCATCTGTAAGAAGGGATGACAATAGTGCTGCCCTTTAATGGAAGGGCTTTTTGTTTTCCCAAATATAATTTATTTCACTTGTCCCCAGTTACAGCCCCTCTTTTTCCTTTGGGGAGCTGCCCCGCCCCTACTAGTTCATGTGGCTCTTCAGGCTGCACTCACCACAAGGCTTCATGGTGGGTATGTAATCTGAGGCTGGCTAATTAGAGTCCAACATGGGTCAGGGATCATCACGTGATCCAATGTAAACCAATTCCCGGTACATTTGCTTCAGGCTTTTGCTGGAATGTTGTGAAAGACATCTTTCCATAAGCTGTAAGTTTGGAACTGCTAGTGGCCATCTTAGGGAGAGCTGATGAATAAGGCCAACAAAAAGAAAGGCAAAACTGAGAGCTGGAGAAAAATAGGTTCCTCAGAACATTGACTACAGGGATCTAGCCGTCCCCAAAGCCTCCGCTTGTCTTTTCAGTTACATGAGCCAATGCATTCCCCATTTGCACTTGAACACATTTGAGATGAGTTTCTGTCACTTGCAACCTAAGAAGTACTGACGAATATACTATCTCTTATGGTTATTGTGAAGAGCAAGTGAGATAATCTCCATAAAGTACTTAGCACCGTGCACACATGGTACATGGCAAGAGCTCAATGAAGAGCTGCCAGCCCGTTTTCAGGTCCTGGTGAGCATAAAGCACGCTGGAAGAGACGGACTCCCCTTTGCAGGCCGTCACTTGGTAAATACAAAAACCTCCATCATTCTTTTCTCCTTTGAGTTGATTCTGATTTCTGCAACTTGCAAAATTCAGCGAGGTCCTATTCCTCCCAATGCCCTGCCTCCTTGTCATGTTGACTATTTCATCTGACCTTTCTCCTCCCTGACACATATCATGACAAATCCAGGACATCTTAGAACGGAAATTGTGGGCCACAGAATTCAGGGAGCAGGTTTAACCTTCATTTGATTAGTAAAGCGCTACCAGCTTCCTGCCTGACACCCTAAGCCAAAAGAAACAATTTTCCTTCTCCTTTGATCTGCTCTGTCTTAGTCCAACATCTCTGTTCCCCCTATACTCTCACCTCTAATTTTATTCCTGAGGTCCTGTTTGATGGGAGTATGAGGCTGGTTGGGGGAAATGAAGTGAGCTTTAGCTTAAAGATCACCAAAGAGGCAGACAGACGATCTAGGAAGGGAGAAGAGTTCATCTGCAGGCTCCTTGGCAAAGGCAGGCCGAGTGAGCATGAGAGTTGAAGAACCATCACTGGCCAGACCACATGCCCCTTAAGATGTCATTTACTTCACACACACATACCATGGCCCAGCCTAAGAAGAAGGCTAGAGAGAAAGGATTCTTTTATGATTCTAGCTTTCCTAAAACTCTCCACAAAAACAGTAATGATAAAGTTATATGCTGAATAGGCTGTTTATTGAATGGAGCCCGGACTGTGGGCCAAGTGTGGCTCAGAGGGAGCTCTAGGACTTGCCAAGAGGGGCAATGGGCCAAAGGAAGCATTCTCCCATCGCTGTTCCAGTGAGAAGATCTATGTCTAATCCCCCAAATCAGGTCACCTCTCCTCATTCATCTTGCCACACAGTTTAACGTGACAGCCACAAAAATGGAAAGGAAGTTGGACTGGCCAAGTGTTTCTGGGCCTTCCTCGGGAGCGGGATCAGTGTTAGAGGCAGGAACAGCTGCCTAATTTGTGGAGCCAGTGCAAAATGAAAATGTGGGGTCTCCTGTTCAAAATTAAGAATTTCAAGATGGCAATAGCTGAGCACTAAACCAAGCACAGGGTCTGTCTGAGCCTGGGACCCGGTGTGGCTGCACTGGTCACACGTCCATGAAGAAGCCAGGGTCCAGCAAGAGAGAAAGGACTAAAGGAGGTACGTTGCCCTGGCCCGTGTGGCTCAGTTGGGCATCATCCCATGCACCCAAGGTTGTGGGTTCAATCCCAGTACAGGGTGTGCAGGAGATAGCCAATCAATGTTTGTCTGTCTGTCTCTCTCTCTCCCTCTCCCTCCCTTCCCCCCCTCTTTTCTTTCTCTCTAAAAATCAAGAAAAAATCTTTTAAAAATAAATAAAGGAGGCACAAGGTACAGATTCCCATCCCCACATCCTGTTTTTTGTATGTTAGGGAACATACCTGTCTTGGCCCAAAGAGGCAGATTTAATGGTGGACTTCAGGTACCACGACAGTCCAGGGAGGGAAATGTTTTAGGCCCCGGCAGAGGGTGGGCTCCCAGGTCCACAACATCCACAGTGGGGGCTGCCTTTGCGGTGCGTTCAGCTCCAAGGCCACTTTCTCCTGTAGGCGCGACGGGCATCTCCCCTTTGTCAGGAAGAAACTTGCTGGTGCACAGAAAGGAGGGAGAGCAGATGGCTATGGTAGAATATAGCATATAATTGCTCCTATGATGGATTTAAGGACACGGGGGTTTAGATTTTAGCATACAAAAGGAACGTCAGTCGCATCGTCTTCAATGCTAAGGTTGTTGGGGGAGGTGGGGGGAAGCTTCATTATTTGGGAGAAAGGAGGCCGGTCTGAAGGGCAGAATTCTCATTCTGTAATTTTATTCTTCCAAGTACAATGTCCAATTTTTTCATCTCTTCTTCAGACTACTACTGCCTTATACAAAGCCACAGGGAATTTGTGACTGGTTTTTCAATTATCTTAAAACTGATAGATGCTTTTAAAGCTTGAGGGAGCTTAAAGTGTGTTTTCCTCAGGATTGTCCCATTTGCCTTCTTTTATTTTACATTTTGAAAAATGGATTTGCCTTCTGTTTTTGTTTTGTTTTGTTTTGTTTTGTTTTACATTTTGAAGAATGGATTTGCCAAACCAACACGAATTGCAATTCATCTCCTACCTAGAGTCTTAAGCAGTATTTAATAGATGGGGTTCCACTTGAATTGAGAATCACAGAAAAGGGCTAAATTGGAGATGAACATGTAGCCATGGTCCGGTTGGCGGTTCCAAAGACTGGCCTTCCAGCCCTGATGCAGCAGAAACATCTGGGAAGCTGGTGGGAAATATAGATTTTCTGAACCTTCCATGGAAACTTTTCAATCATTCAAGTGAAGCTGAGGAATCTGTATTTCTATAAAACTTATTGTTTTTTTTAATGTATCTTTATTGTTGAAAGTTTTATAGGTGTCCCTTTTTATTAAAAAAAAGCTTATTAGTTTTAATTTAATAAGCATTAAAAATAAATGAGACAATGTGAAGGGACCTGGAGATTATTATGCTAAGGGAAATAAACCAGCCAGAGAAAGACAAATACCACATGATCTCACTTAATATATGAAATCTAATGAACAAATAAACTGGTGAATAAAATAGAACCAGAGGCATGGATACATGGAAGAGACTGATGAATCTCAGAGGGAAGGGAGAAGGAAGGGTGGGAAGAGATTAACCAAAGAATTTAAATGCATATGCTTAATCCATAGACTCAGACAATAGTGTGGTGAAGGCCTGGGAGGCGGGTGTGGGATGGAGGGGGTCAGTGGGAGGAAAAGGGGACATCTGTATACTCTCAACAATAAAGATTAAAAAAAAGAAATCATAGCTGGAAACTATCTAAACAAAATAAAAATTATTAATCTAGCTTGGTTGGCATAGCTCAGTGGGCAGCCAATCAATGATTATCTCTCATCATTGATGTTTCTATCTCTCTCCTTTCCTTTCTGAAATCAATAAAAATATATTTCAAAAAATTATTAATCTACTAGAGGCCTGGTGCACGAATTCATGCACCAGTGGAGTCCCTCAGCCTGGCCTGCGGGATCAGGCCAAAATGACTCTCTGACATCCCTGAGTGGTCCTGGATTGTGAGAGGGCGCAGGCCAGGCTGAGGGACCCCACCGGTGCATGATCGGGGCTGGGGAGGGATTCGGGAGGTTGACCAATTGATGTTTCTATCTCTCTCCTTTCCTTTCTGAAATCAATAAAAATATATTTCAAAAAATTATTAATCTACTAGAGGCCTGGTGCACGAATTCATGCACCAGTGGAGTTCCTCAGCCTGGCCTGCGGGATCAGGCCAAAATGACTCTCTGACATCCCTGAGTGGTCCTGGATTGTGAGAGGGCGCAGGCCAGGCTGAGGGACCCCACCGGTGCATGATTGGGGCCGAGGAGGGATTCGGGAGGTTGACCAACCAGGGAAGGACCACGGGAGGGCTCCAGGGCATGTCCAGCCCATCTCCCTCAGTCCCGATCAGCTGGACCCCAGCAGCAAGCTAACCTACCGGTCAGATAATCTGCCCCCTGGTGGTCAGTGCACATCATAGCGAGCGGTTGAGCGACCTTAGCATATTATTATCATATTACATTTTGATTGGTTGAATAGCTGACCAGACGACCAGCCACTTAGCATATTAGGCTTTTATTATATAGGATACATTAAAGTATCCCAACAAACACCAATAAAAGAAATGAAAAAATAAATGTGTGGGCAAAAGCACCACAAACCAAAACACCAAGGACAAAGGAATCTTTGTAGCAAACAGGGGATGGGGTGGGGGAGGCTGAGAGCAGGGAGTGAGTATCACCATGTAAGACCCGCCTACCTGGCCCAGCTGCCCTGTGCACACAGGCCCGCACACCAGATAGGACTGTGCACAGGGCTGTGGGCCAGGTGGGCGGGTCTTACATGGTGTTGGGCTGTGGGATACGTATTTCTTTATCTATAAAGGAAGATTTTTGTGGCCAGTCTTTGACAGTGGCTCATCTTCAAAGTCCCATGGTATCTCCCCCACTTCTTCCATCATAGGAACAGTGGTCCTCTTGTCTGTCCCCTCTACCCGCCCCCAACTACCTGGGAGAAATCCTGGGGGGCCTTGAGCCGCCCTTGGAGAGAAAGACCCCGTCGGAGTCTGGTCATCCCAGCGTCCCTGTGTGGGGCCGATGCAGTTCCCTCCAAATGGTGGAGGGTCTGAAACAGAACACACCCAAGGTCCACAGACACCGCCCAGGCATTCCATTCCTTTGTATGTGGCCTGCAGGTGTTAGAGTAGCATATTCCCCCAATTTTCCTGTCCTTCCGTAGTATTTCATTTGGTTCCTTTCCCTTCTGCGTGAACAGTTGTCCTCATAGTCCCCACGCAGCGTTTAGTTGGTCTGTTACCGCCGCTCCACGTGGCTGCTCTGATGGGTTCCAGCAGGCACACTGGTTTGGGCGCCCTCTTCCCAGAGCTGTCAGCTCGTTTCTCTAGGCGGCGGGCCCACGCGGCCACTGGTCGAGCTTGGTTTTCCTTTCAACCTCTGCAAGTGTCTCTCTCCCACTGCCTGCTGTCAGTACTGGGATGATTCCTCTGCTTCAGCAGAACATTAAAATCAATGTCCAAGAGCCTCCTAAAGAGGTCAAGTTCTCTCATCTGCTAATAAGGACTGGCTCTGAACAGAGAAAGGATTAGCCTCGCAAGGGTGGAAATGGCACGGGGCCTGCCTCCAAAGTGCCGCAGTAGTGCCTGCGTGCCCTGCTGGCTGCGGCCAGAGCCCTGCAAACCACCGTCCTGAGAACATCAAAGGGAATAGTTTCCACTCCCAGAGCATGCCAGCTCCTAGAGGGGCTGCCACACCAAACAAACTCTCCTCCAAGTGACTGAGAACGCTATTTCCCCTCCACTGTGGGAAAGCCTAAGTAAACGGGCAGCGTGAGATGGAGAAACCAGCCGAGGGAGAATGTGATACATTAAACACACAGGAAGCTGCAGTAGTAGCCACAGGGCTGGCAAAAGAACAGAAATCAAAAGAAAAGCATATTTACATGGAGCACACACGGGAGGCACATTTTGATGTTTCTCTAGGAGGTTGGTATTGACTTACTGCATCTCAAAGACACTCGAAAGCACATTCAGGTTCTTTCTAGGCTGGTGCATCTAAATAAAACGTGCAGATGGCATTCCATCAGTCCATGTATATATTTTTAATACAGTTTTAAGCTTTATATCAATGATTTTCAACTGGTGTGCTGCAAGAATTTTCAAAAGATGCAAAACCTGACTATTTAATCAGGGGACTGACCTCTTTTTCCTTAGGTTGTCAAATTAAAAAATGACAGCAGCCCATGGCCAGTTTTCTCAGTGGTTAGAGTGTCAGCCTGTGGATTTCAGGTTTGATTCTGGTCAAGGGCATGTACCTTGGTTGCAAGCTCGATTGGGTGCTTGCTGGAGGCAACCAATCCATGTGTCCCTCTTAGGGAGTGGTTAGGGGCAATCAGGCAGGCAGGCAGACGAGTGGTTGGGAGCCAGCAATACTGGATTGTGAGAGGGATGTCTGATTGCCCGTTTAGGCCCACCGTGATTGGGCCTAAATGGGCAGTCAGACATCCCTAGAGGGGTCCCAGATTGGAGAGGGTGCAGGCTGGGCTGAGGAACACACTCCCTACCCCGGTGCATGAATTTCATGCACCAGGCCTCTAGTCTATACTAATAAAAGAGAAATATGCTAATTAGACCAGACAGACTAGACGTTTTCCTGACATCCTTCCAGACAAAGCCATGGTGGCGGGGGGCGAGGCAGAGGGGTTTAGGGCAATCAGGCCAGCAGGGGAGAACAGTTGGTGGCAATCAAGCAGGCAGGCAAAGGGGTTAGAGGTGATCAGATAAGCAGGCAGAGGCAGTCAGAGGCGATCAGGCAGGCAGGCAGAAGTGGGTAAGGGCAATCAGGCAGGCAGGCAGAGGGGTTAGAGGTGATCAGGCAGGCAGGCAGGCAGAGGGATTAGGTTACGATCAGGCAGGCAGGCAGGTGAGCAGTTAGGAGCCATCAGTCCCGATTGCAAGAGGGATGTCCCTGCAGGATCAGGCCAAAACTGGCAGTGGGAAATCCCCTGAAGGGTCCCGGATTGGAGAGGGTGCAGGCCAGGCTGAGGGATGGCCCCCCCATGCACAAATTTCATGCACCAGGCCTCTAGTATAAGAAAAGGCTAATATTCAAATTGACCCAACGGCAGAACGACCAGTTGCTATGATGCGCACTGACCACCAGGGGGCAGATGATCAATGCAAGAGCTGCCCCTGGTGGTCAGTGTGCTCCCACAGGGGGCATGTTGCTCAGCCAGAAGCCGGGATCATGGCTGGTGAGCACAACGGTGGTGGTGGGAGCCTCTCCTGACTCCTTGGCAGCACTAAGGATGTCCTACTGCCAGCTTAGGCCCTCTCCCCAGGGAGCAGGCCTAAGCCAGCAGTCAGACATCCCTTTCGCAGTCCAGGACCCCTGGTTCCTTACCGCCCGCCTGCTCACTACTCCTTAGCACTGCCTTGGAGGTGGGAGAGGCTCCCATCACCACTGCTGCACTCACCAGCCATGAGCCTGGCTTCTGGCTGAGCGGTGTTCCCCCTGTGGGAGCGCACTGACCACCAGGGGGCAGCTCCTGTGTTGACTGTCCCCTGGTGGTCAGTGAGCATCATAGCAAGCGGTTGTTCCACCGTTCAGTCGATTTGCATATTAGCCTTTTGTTATATAGGATTATTATATAGGATGGTTTGAGAAGAACTGGCATATTCACATCAGCTAGATTTAATTGTTTTAAACAAACTGGCAGGAATACAGAATACTGAATAGTGCATAAAAAAATTAGCTTTTAAATTATTTCTTTAACTCTTTAACTGACTTCTCTGTCTGTTAACTTATAATTAAAATAGTGTGACCAGAAATAATGGATCCATTTTTCTATTTATACTTCCTAATACATGGATATTCCAAAAAAATTTCTATTTATGCCAGGCTTATAAAGATACAAGGGAGATAAATGCTATCCTTATTCCTACTATACTCTTTTCTAATGCAGTTCTATGCACTCTGATATTTTTTAACAAGTCCGTTCTTTAAAGACACCTTTACTATACTGGAGTGCCCAATTTAAAATATATTACATCTGTTACATGGCAGGTAAAACTCTATTTCTGATGGAAATATTTAAGGTAGTTCTATGCTTTTAAAAAGAACTTTTACCCTTTGCAATAGCATGGGTAGACCTGGAGAGTATTATACTTCGTGAAATAAGCCAGTCAGAGGAATATAAGTATCACATGATCTCACTAATATGTGGAATCTAATGAACAAAATAAACTGATGAACAAAATGGAACCAGAAGAATGGATACATGGGACAAACTGGTTGGTACCTGGGGGGAGGGGGTGGGTGACTGGATAAGATAGGTGAAGGAATTTAGCTAAAGAACATATATGCATACCCTGTGGACACGGACAATAGTTTGGTAAAGGCTAAGGGAGGGGGAGACATGGGTGGATGGAGGTAGGCAAAGGGAGAGAAAAGGGGGACACCTGCAATTATGTCAACATTAAAAAATTTTAATAACAAATTACATATATTCTGTGATCTGTAAAACTATGATTTTCCTTAAAGCCACCTTGCCCTCACATATTTCTGATGGAAATATTTAAGGTAGTTCTATGCTTTTAAAAGTTTCTGAACATATAAAGTAATGGAAGGAATTTTCCCCTCCTCCATTTAAGAATTTAACTCAGGTTTGTGAAAGAGAAGGTAGCATAATTTTTCATTGTGGGCCTTTGCAACTCACAGGAGGAATTTATGTGGAGCAACTTCATTTGGCTGTTATTAACATCAGTTTAAGATTCTGGCAAAGAAGGGGGAAAATAGGAAGTGTCACCCACCCACATCACCAAACTTAAAAAGCTGGAAAACTTTATTCATAGTGACTTTGTATCAATTGCGTCAGCACTTTGGACAAAGAGTCAATTGTGCTTCAGTGAAAATTTTGTTTGCCCATAAATTGTTTGCTAAACTCTTTTAATGTCTAGTTCCCACGGCATCTCTGTTAGGGATTAAGAAATACAGTGAGTTCAGAGGCATTCGTTTTCTCTGGCCTTGGAAAAAAAAAGGAAGCCACACACAACAAATTATTGCGCTGCTCTTCCACCTCCCCCTCACGTTACGCATCCAAACATTCTATTATGAAGCTGAAACATTTCAGTTACTGTAATTCTTTCCTAAAGGTTCTGGTTCCCACACTGAAATTCTGCCTCCAAAGTTAAATTCAAAATCCAACTCCCCAGATCCGTTCCAAAACACATTCATGGCCTAACCCTTGAGAAATAGAACTTCAAGATTGAGTCAAGGTATTTTAAAAAGCAACAAAAATGTGAAATCCCTTAATGAAGTGTTTTTGAAGTGTCCTGGCCACATCTGTAGGAATGGTCAAATACTATCTAACTCAGCTAACTTTTTAAAGTGGAAAACAACTAACCTTAGCACAAATATTGGCAAATGGCTTCTTCCAAAAGAAAATCAAAGCTCATTATACACAAAAAACTGGTATTAAATTCCAAGGAATGAAAGTGGGAGAAATTAGGCAAAACCCCAGGGGATAGGATCCAGGTGACTTTAGGGGGAAATAATGCCATCTGGAAGTAATATGACTCCCTGGGAACATGACAATTAGACACAATATATATGGCTATTAGAATTAGCTACTCACCCTCTCCACCCACATGGAGAACTCAGTTATCAATGCTCTGGTGAGTCAGAGATTTAAAAGAATCACAATAAAAAGCATTCAAATGGGGTACAGATTCATGTACAAGGTGTGAGCACTTGACCTTCACCTTCAGGAAAGTGCTCTGATTTCTACTTTATCAGTCTGGAGGCAGGTCCCTGAGACTGGAATTTACAGTTCTCCTCAGGACTAACCTGCTGGCACAGGTCATGGGCTCTCCTTTGGATGAAGACATCAGATGAGTACAGTAAGGATCCCTAGTGAACAGAGGAACACAGTGCAGTGGAAAGAAGACCCAGTTAGTCATATAGCACCTGCTATTGACTCAGGGCTCACTGTGTGCCCTGTACCGTGTGTGCCCTTTCAGCCATTCCAGAAGGTGGGCGTTACTCCCATTTCACAAACGGGGACTCTGAGGAGCAGATAATTCTCCTGAAGTCTAAACACACGATCTAGATGCATGTTTGTCAAAATGCAAAGTCTAAACTCGTCACCTCCAGGCCAGATTACCTGAAGGTTATCTGAAAGGGTATTCAAGGTGAGGAAAGAAAGCTGATAGACGTGGGGCAGGATTCTAGGAAAAAACAGAATCATGGCCGCTGGCGATGACCGGAATTGTATAATATTGAATAAACATCAGTTTATCATAAAAATTAGATTAAATGCACTTTAACATATTTGATTACATGTAATTATAAGTGCTCAAGATAGGATAATTCTGAGCTAATTTAATTAGTGTACTAGTAAACTAGGATTTACACAAAGGAGAATGAAGATCCCTTAGAAACAGGCATCTAAAGAGACACCATTTATTTCATTGTTGAGTGTCTTTGCGGGGGTCTACTTTTGCAATCAACTTCCAAATATTCCCACCTTCTTTCCCCCACCCTGTTTTATTGAGTTATAATTGACATATCATTGTATAAATTTAAAGGATAGAGCATAATGGCTTAACATACATATATTGTGAAATGATTATGCAATGTTTAGTTAGCATCCATCATCTCACACAGATTTAATTGAAAGCAAAAAACATTTATGTGTGTAATAATAACCCAGGATTTACCCTCTTAATGACTTTCATGGTATATCATACAGCAATGGTAGCTATAGTCATCATGTTGTACATTACATCTCTAGTACATATTTATCTTGTAAATGGAAGTTTATACCTTTTAACCACCTTCCTCCAATTCCCTTGCCTTACAATAGCCCTCCCCTGGCAAACACAAATCTGATCTCTTTCTATGAATTTTGTTTTGTTTTAGTTTTTTCTTAATTAGATTCCACATTCTTTGACTTACTTTACTTAATATAATACTCTCAAGTCTCATCCATTTTGTCACAAATGACAGGAGTTCCTCGTTGTTTATGGCTGAATAATAGTTCATTGTAGATATATAAATACACCAAAATTTAATTAAAACAATTTTTTCAATTACAGTTGACATATAACATTACATTAGTTTCAGGTGTGCAACATATTGATTACACATTTATATTATTTATGAAGTGATCACCCTTAAAAGTCTAGTACCCATGTGAGCCCATACATAGTTATTGCTACCAATTATTATTGACTATATTCCTTCCCTCAGCTGTATTTGACATCCCGGTGACTATTTTTATAACTAGCAATTTGTACTTCTCAATCTCTTCACCTTTTCACTCGTCCCCTAACCCTCTCCCATTTGGCAACAATCAATTTGTTCTCTGTGTTTATGAGTTTGTTTCTGTTTTGTTTGTTCATTGATTTTGTTTTTTTAGATTTCACAGATATGTGAAATAATATGATATTTGTCTGTCTTTGACTTATTTCACTTAGCATAATACCCTCTTGTCCATCCATGTTGTTCCAAATGCAAGATTTCATTCTTTTTATAGCTGAGTAATATTCCATTGAATATATGTGGCACTTCTTCCTTATACATTTGCCTATCAATGGACACTTAAGTTGTTTCCATATCTTGGCTATGATTTATAATGTTGCAGTGAACATAGGGATGCATATATCTTTTCAAATAAGTGTTTTGGATTTCTTTGGATAAATACCTAGAAGTGAAATTGTTGGGTCACTTGGTAACTCTATTTTTTGTTTGTTTATTTTTTGTTAATCCTCACATGAGGATACTTTTTCCATTGATTTTTTTTAAATAGAGAATACAAGAGGGGGAGGTGGGGGGGAGAGAGAAATATTGATGTGAGAAAGACACATCAATTGGTTGCCTTCCATACATGCCCCAGGGGATTGAACCTGCCACCCAGGTACATGCCCTTGACCAGGAATTGAACCCAAGACCCTTCAGTGCTTGGGCCAACATTCTAACCACTTAGCAATACTGGCCAGGTTATGTAGTTCTATTTGTAACTTTCTGAGGAACCTCCATACTGGTTTCCTTAGTGGTTGAACCAATTTACAATCCCACCAACTGTGCAGTAGGTTTTCCTTTTCTCCACATTCTCATCAACATTTGTTTGTTGATTAATTGATGATAGCCATTCTGACAGGTGAGAGGTGATATCTCATTGTGGCTTTAATTTGCATTTTCCTGGTGATTAGTGATGTTTAGTATCTTCTCATATGTCTATTGGCCATCTATATGTCCTCTTGTGAGAGATGTCTATTCAGGTCTTCTGCCCTTTTTTTTTTCATTAAACTTTGTTTCAGTGGGTCTCAAAATTCTGTGACAGATTTTTGGTCAAGTTGTTTCCATTACAAAGTACTGATTTTATTTTATTTTTTAATTTATCTTTATTGTTGAACATATTACAGATATCCCCTTTTTTTTTCTCCTATTGACCTCCTCAACCCCGAACCCGCCCCTCCTATGCTTCACCGCACAATTAACTTCTGACCACACACACACACACACACACACACACACAACACAACACATACACAGAACATTCTCCTTTCCTTCTGGTTTTAAGATGCATGGTTATTATTAACCAGTCTTTTACTATTAAACTTAAATGATTAGTTGAGACAGTTCTGAGACTGTTCTTCCATCACTGATTAAGACTGCCATGGCAGGTATTGGGGATAATACTTATTTAGCCTTCTGAGTTTTCTGGGCAGACTTGGTGACTTTGCAGGCTCCAGCTGCCTTCTTGTCCACTGCATTGATGACACTGACATCAACTCTCTGTCTCATGTCATGAACAATAAAATGGCCCAGAGGATGATGGTCAGAGAAGCTCTCTCACAATACATGTCTTCTTCCCATGTTTAAATTGGATTGTCTTTTTTTTTTTGGTGTTAAGTTGTACAATTTCTTTATAAATTTTGGATATTAACCCCTTATCAGATGTGTCATTAGAAAAATGCAACCAATTGTTGAATGTTAATTTTTATCTTGCTACTTTACTGAACTCATTTACTAGTTTTAATAGTTTTTGGTGGATTTTTTAGGGTCCTTTCTATATA
The DNA here is from genome assembly GCF_000412655.1 of Myotis brandtii. Lineage (NCBI taxonomy): Eukaryota > Metazoa > Chordata > Mammalia > Chiroptera > Vespertilionidae > Myotis > Myotis brandtii. Next base: position 2,402,493 of record NW_005357311.1, on the reverse strand, counting down.
CTACCATGTCATCTGCAAATGACAGTTTGTTTTACTTCTTTCTTTCCAATGTGGATGCCTTTTATTTCTTTTTGTCTGATTCCTGTGGCTAGGACCTCCAATACTATGTTGAATAAAAGTGCTGAAAGTGAACTTCCTTGTCTTGTTCCTGATCTTAAAGAAAAAGCTTTCAACTTTTCACTATTGAGTGTGATGTTAGCTGTGGGTCTGTCATATATAGCCTATATTATGTTGAGGTATATTTCCTCTCTCCCCACTTTTCTGAAAGTTTTATCATAAATGGATTTTGCCCAATATTTTTTTCTACATTTATTGATGTGATCATATGATTTCTATCTTTTATTTTGTTTATGTGGTATATTACATTTATTAATTTGTGGATATTGAATCTGGCTTGCATTTGTGAATAAATCCCACTTAATCGTAGTGTATGATATTTTTAATGTATTGCTGAATTCAGTTTCTGAATATTTTGTTGAGGATTTTTTAAATTGAATATATTGGGGTTACATTAGTTAATAAAATTACATAGATTTCAGGTCTAACCTTCTATAATATACTAGAGGCCTGATGCGCAAAATTCGTGCAAGAGTAGGTCTTCCTTCCCCTGGCTGCCGGCACTGGCTTCCCTCTGGCACCGGGGACCCGGGCTTCTCTCGCAGCCCCACTTCATCCGGAAGGGCCTCCGGAAGGACATCCAGAAGGATGTCTGGCCTAATTAGCATATTATGCTTTTATTATTATAGGTAATCTGTATGTCATATTGGGTGTTCACCACCCCAAGTCAAATCACCTTTCACTGCCATTTATCACCCTTTATCCTCTTCTACCCCACACACCCCTTTCCCTCTGGTAATCACCATACTGTTGTCTGTGTGTTGTTGGTTTTCTATTGCTTAAGCCCTTCACCTTTTTCACCTAGCTTCTAACCCCCTCTGCTCTGACAGATGTCAGTTTGTTCTCTGTATCTATGAGCCTGTTTCTATTTTGTTTGTTAGCTTATTTTGTTCATTAGATTCCACATATAAGTGAAATCATATGGTATTTGTCTTTCTCTGACTGGCTAATTTCACTTAACATAATGCTCTAGATTCGTCCATGCTGTCACCAAAGGTAAGATTTCCTTCTTTGTATGGCAGAGTAGTATTCTATTGTATAAATATACCACGGCTTTTTTTTTAATCTATTCATCTACTGATGGGCGCTTGGGCTGCTTCCAAATCTTGGCTATTGTAAATAATGCTGCAATGAACATAGGGGTGCATATATTCTTTCAAATTAGTGTTTTGCTTTCTTTGGATATATTCCTGCAGTGGAATTGCTGGGTCATAAGGCATTTTCCATTTTTAATATTGTGAGGTAACTCTATACTGTCTTTTGATTGGAGCATTTAAGCCATTTACATTTAAAGTAATTATTGGTAGGGACATATTTATAGCCATTTTATTCTTTTAACTATATTCCTCTGTTTTTTCCTTCCTTCCTCCCTCCCTCCCTCTCCTCCTCCGCTCCTTTCCCTCTCCCTCATCCTCTCTTTCTCCCTGTTCTCCCTTTAACATTTCTTGTAATACTGATTTGGTAGCAACAAACTCCTTTAGCTTTTTCATGTCTGAAAAATGCTTTATTTTGCCTTCAATTTTATTTTTTTCTATTTATTGGGGTAACACTGATTAACAACATTATACAGGTTTCAGGCGCACAATTCTACAATATATCATCTTTATACTGTATTGTGTGTTCACCACCCCAAATCACGTCTCCATCATCATTTATCCCCCCGATACCCTCCTCCACCTCCCCACTCCCTCCCTCCTTCCTGGAAATCACCACACTGTTGTCCATGCCTATAAGTTGTGTGTGTGTCTCTGTTTTTTTTTTTTGGGGGGGGGGAGGGGGACTCAATCTTACCCCATTCCACCCCCCACCCCCAACAGCTTCCTTCAATTTTTGTTCTTTCTTTTTTTGCTTCCTTTAGTTTTTAAATGATAGCCTTGCTGGGTAAAGTAGTTTTGGTTGTAGGTTCTTGCTTTTCATCACTTTGAATATTTCATGCCAATTTCTTCTGGCCTGAAATGACTTTTAAGTTCTCTCTTTGTCTTTAACCTTTGCCATGTTAATTATGATGTGTCTTGGTGTGGACATCTTTGGGTTCATCTTGTTTGGACTTTCTGCACATCTTGGGCTTGTGTGTCATTTTCCTTCACCAGGTTAGGGAAGTTTTCAGACATTATTTCTTCAAATAGGTTCTATATTCTTTGCTCACTGTCTTCTCCTTCTGGTATCCCTTTGATGCCAGTATTGGTACACTTGATGTTGTCCTAGAGAGCCCTTAAACTATCTTCATTTCTTTAAAATTATTATTTTATCCTGTTCTGATTGGGTGTTTTCCACTATCTTGTCTTCCAGATCACTGATTGAATCATTTGCTTCTTCCAATCAGCTGTTGATTCCCTCTAATATATTTTTCATTTCAGTTATTGTATTTTTCATTTCTGACTGGATCTTTTTTATGGCTTCTATCTCTTTGTTGAATTTCTCACTGAGTTCATCTATTCTTCCCAAGTTCATTAAGCATTCTTAGAACCAGTGTTTTGAACTCTGTATATAGATTGCTTATTTCCACTTCATTTAATCCTTTTCCCAGAGTTTTGTCCTGGTCTTTCATTTGGGACATGTTTCTTGTCTCATTTTGGCTGACTCCCTGTGTTCACTTCTACATATTGAGTAGATCTGCTCTATCTCCCGGTCTTGCCAGATGGGCCTTATATAGTAGGTGACCTGATGCAGTCTCCCTTTGCACCTGAACCAGGTGCTGCCGAAGTATCCATTGTGTGCATTGTGTGCCCTCCTGTTGTCGTGGAGCCTGATTGCTGTTGGTTGTGAAGGCTGGCCGTGACTACAGCAGAGCTGTTGTACAAGGACTAATCCCATGGGGCAGGAGTCGCTCTACTGGGGCTCTGCTGCCAGCCCAGTCCACCCTTCAAGTGTGTTCTTTCTGGAGCTGTTTGGGGGCACTCTAATGTAGTCTAAAGCTGGCCACCAGGTGTGTGGGTTCTGGAGCCTCTTGGGAGGGATTCTGGTGCAGACAGACAAAGTTAGCTGTTGTTTGTGCTTTGGGCTACCTGGTGAGGGCTACAAAATGACCTGCAGTTGGTTGCCACTTGTGCTGGGCTTGGAGGAGCTTGGGAGAGGCTATGTTGCGAACTGAGGCTGGCTGGGTCACTTGTGAACTAGTGCTGGGTTGGGACCCTTTAGTGCAGGGGTCCTCAAATTACGGCCCGCGGGCCACATGCAAATACAAATATTGTATTTGTTCCCGTTTTGTTTTTTTACTTCAAAATAAGATATGTGCAGTGTGCATAGGAATTTGTTCATAGTTTTTTTTAAACTATAGTCCAGCCCTCCAACGGTCTGAGGGACAGTGAACTGGCCCCGTTTAAAAAGTTTGAGGACTGCTGCTTTAGTGAGTACCACAATGTGGACTGAGGTCAACCACCTCTTGTATCAGTATTATGGCTGCTTAGTTGAAGCTATATTCCAAGCCAACACTGACCACTTTTAGTTCTAGGCTTGGGGGCCACTTAATGGAAGTTACAATGCAGGCTGAGTTTGGCCACTGATTCTGCCAGGCTTGGGACAACTTTGCAAGAGGTACAGGGCATGCCAAGGCCAGTCACTATTTGTTTGGTGTGTGTAGACCTTTGAGATATTTTAGGAAAGTCTACAGCTAGAGCCAAAGAGGCTGCTTGTGTGGAAAAGCTACTGGAAACATCTAGGGGCCGAGCATGATGTGGAGCGGGGGTCTCAGGGAGTCACCAAGGCAAGGCTAATGGTGTTATCCAGGTTAATGGAGAGCTTAGATTTGGCACCTATCTGTGCCTGCTCTCTGGATCTGGAGAGGGTTCCACAAAGGAGCAATGGCACCTACAGCATTTCTGTCCCTGGAGAAAACTACCTGGATCCTACCCCTCCAGCCTTGTCTGGGAGCTGGTCAATTCAGTGCTTCCCCATATATCCCTGGTGCTTTTCAAGCTGCTTTCCTACACTGGGGCTCAGAGTGAACGAGATTGTGAATAAGAGATTTCATGCACAGACTCTCAGGAGGAATGCCTGAGACTCCAGCAGCCTTTTGTCTTACCTGGTTGCAATCCCCACTGTTTTTCACAGCCAGATGTTATGGGGACTCCTCTTCCTGGCACTGGTGTCCCAGGCTGAGGAGTTGGGTGTGGGGCTGAGACCCCCTCACTCCTCAAGGGGGACCTCCAGAGCCAAGATATCTCTCCCAATTCTTAGTTGCCACACTGTGGGTGTGCAACCTGCCTGTTCTGTGTCTTCACTCCTCCTACTAGTCTCATAGTGAGTTTTTTATGTCCTTAGTTACAGGACTTCTAGTCTTCAGGTGGTTCTCAATGATGGCTGTTGTATAGTTTAGTTGTAATTTGGATAGAGCCGTGGGAAGATGTGAGCACAGCATCTACCTACTTAGCCATCTTGTCCAGCTGTAAGTTCACAACTTTGTGATTCATTTATCCACCAATGGACACTTTGGTTGTCTCCATGTCTTAACTATTCTAAATAATGCTGCTATAAACATGGGGATGCTGATGAATTTCTGAGTTAGTGTTTGCATTTCCTTAGGATATACTCCCGAAAATGGAAATGCTATGGATATGGTAGTATTATTTTTAATTTTTCAGGTCCCTCCAACTGTTTTTCATTTTGGCTTACCAGTTTATAATTCCACCAATAGAGCATAAGCATTCCCTTTTCTCCATATTCTCAACATATTTGTTATCTCTTGTCATTTTGATGATGGCTGGTGTAACAGGCAAGAGGTGATCTCTCATTGTGATTTTAATTTGTATTTCCCTAATGACAAGTGATGTTGAGCACCTTTTTAGTATCTGTTGGCTAATCATATACCTTCTTCAGAAAAACAATGGCTATTAAGGTCATTTGTCCCTTTTTAATTGATTATTTATTTATTTATTTATTTAGCCATTGAGTTGTATGAGTTCCTTATATATTTTGGATATTAACCCTCAGATATATGGTTTGCAAATATTTTCCGTTTTTATAGTATGTCTTTTGCTGTGAATAAGCTTTTTACTCACTTGTTTATTTTGTTACTTATTTTTATTCTGTTACTATTGCTTTCAGAATCATATCAAAAAAATCATTGCCAAGACCATATCAAGGAACTTTTTTCCTACTTTCTTCTATGAGTTTCATAGCTTTAGGTCTTACATTTAAGTCTTTATTCCATTTAGAGTTAATTTTTTAGTTCTATTATTATAGGGATACTATTTTATTCTTATACAGTAAACCCCCAATTTTCCCAGCACCATTTATTGAAGGGTATCTTTTCTCCATTGAGATTCTTGGCTCCCCTGTCAAATATTACTTGACTGTATATGCCTGGGTTGATTTCAAGGCTCCTCATTGTGTTCCACTAATATATTTGTCTGTTTTTATGCCAGTATCATACTATTTTAAGATTATTACTATGGCTTTATAATGCAGCTAGGAATCATGAAGTGTGATGCCTCCCACTTTGCTTTTTTTTTCTCAGTATTTCTTTGGCTAGTTGGAGTCTTTTGTGGTTCCAAATAAATTTGAGGATTGTTTTTTCTTACTGCAAAAGTTACCATTGGTATCTTAATTAGGACTGCATTTAATCTATGGATGACTTTTGATATTATTGACATTTAACAACTAACTCTTCCAGTTCTTGAATATGGGATACAATCATTTATTTGTGACTTCTTTGATTTCTTCATCAGTGTCTTGTAGTTTTCAGAATAAAGATCTTTTACCTCCTTGGTTAAATGTATTCCTACGTATTTTATTGTTTTTGATGCTATTATAAATAGGGTTTTCTTTATTTCTTTTTCAGATAATTTGTTGTGGGTGTATTGAAAGGCTACTGGTTGTGGTATGTTAATTTTGCTTTATTCAACTTTACTGAATTCATTACTTAAATTTCTAACAGTTCTTTGCTAAAATCTTTAGAATTTTTTATACTATAAAATCATGTCATCTGCAAGTAGAGACAATTTTACTTCTTTCTTCCCAAGTCTCATGCCTTTTATGTCTGTTTCCTACCAAATTGTTCTGGTAAGAACTTACAATATTATATTGAATAGGAGTGGTGAGAGTAGGCACCCTTATCTTGCTCCTTTATATATACAAGAAAAGCTTTCAACCTTTTACCATTGAGTATGATGTTAAAACTGGGGGCTTCTTAAATATTGCCTTTATTATGTTGAGGTAAGTGCCTTATATACTAATTTGTTAAGTGTTTTTTTGTCATGAAGAGATGTTAAATTATGTCACATGTGTTTTCTGCTTCAATTGAGATATTATTTTTCTTCTATTAATGTGATATATTACATTGATTTGTGTATGCTGAACATCCTTGCATCCAACATATAAATCCCAGTTGATTATGGTAAATGACCCCTTTTAGTTTAATGCCAAATTTGGTTTGCTAGTATTTTGTTGAAAATTTTTGCATTTATATTTGGTCTGTAGTTTTGTGGTCATGTGTTTTCTGGCTTTAGCATCAGAGTAATGCTGACCTCATAAAATGAGTTTAAGAGTGTTCCCTACTCTTCAATTTCCTGGAAGAGTTTGAGATGGATTGGCACTAATTTTCCTTTAAATGTTTGGTAGAAGTCACCATTGAAGCCATCTGCTCCTGGTGGCTTTTCTTTATTGGGAGTTTTTTGATTATCAATTAAATCTTCTTAGTCATAACTGGTCTATTCATGCTTTCTATTTCTTCCTGTTTCAGTCTTGGTAGTTTATATATTTCTATAATATTTTCATTTATTCAAAGTTCTCTAGTTTGTAGGCACATAGTAGTTCCTGGTAGCCTCTTATGATGCTTTGTATTTCTGTGATATCAGTTGTAATGTGTCCTTTTTCATATATAAATTTGTTGATTTGGGTCCTAATCTTTTTTTTTTCTTGGTTATTCTACCTAAAAGTTTGTCAATGTTTATCTTTTCAAATAACCAAATCTTAGTTTGGGTAATCTTTGGGTATTGCATTCCTGTTCTATTTTTCATTTATGTTCTATAACCTTTATTATTTCATTCCTTCTGCAAATGTTGGGCTCAGTTTAGTTTTTATTTTCTTGTTCCTTAGTGTATAGAATTAGGCTGTTTGGGAGCTTTTTTGCTTCTTAATGTAGGCATTCATTGCTACGAACTTCCCTTTTTGAACTGCTTTTGCTCCATCTCACAAGTTTTGATATGTTGTATTTCCATTTTTGTCTCAAGGTACTTTTTATCTCACCTTTAATTTAATATTTGATCCATTATGTGTTTGTGTATTTTCCAGTTTTCATCTTTTCTAGTTTCATACAATTGTAGTCAGAGAAGATACTTGGTAGGATTTCAGTCTTCTTGAATTTGCTAAGACTTGTTTTGTGGTCTAACAAATGGTCTTTCCTAGGAAATGTTCCATATGCACTTGAGAAGAATATATATTCTGCTGTTGTTGAATGGAATGTTATGTATATGTCCAGTAGTTTCATTGTCCCCAACTGTTATTCCATTGCTGTTTATTTCTCCTTTTATCTCTGTTAGTTTTTGCTTTCATGTTATAGTACTCTGACTTGAACACATATTTATAATTGTTATATTTTTTATGTATTGACCTATTTATCATTATACAATGACATTCTTCATCTCTTTTTAACATTTTTTAGTTTAAAGTCCATTTTGTCTCATGTAAGTATAGCTATCCAAGCTTTTTTGGAGTTACCATTTGCTGAAATATATTTTTTCATCCCTTCACCTCAGTCTGTGTGTGTCTTTATGAATAAAGTTAGGCCTGGCCGATGTGACTCAGTGGTTGAACATTGACTCATGAACCAAGAGATTGCTGGTTCGATTCCCAGTAGGGGCATATGCCTGGGTTGCAAGTTTGATCCCTGGTAAGGGGCATGCAGGAGGCAGCCGATCTATGATGTTTCTCTGTCATTGATGTTTCTATCTCTCTACCCCTCTCCCTTTCTCTCTCTCTAAAAAAATCAATAAAAACATGTTAAAAAAATAAGTTTCTCCTAAGAAACATATCATTGGATCTTGTTTGCTTTTTTAAAAAATCAATTTAGCCATCCTGTGTCTTTTGATTGAAGAAATCATTCCACTTATATTTAATTATTGATAAATGACTATTGTCATTTTAAAATGTGTGTACCTTGTTTCTTATCCTGCTGTCTTTGTATTTTGATGTCCTGTGGTATCAGTATGCTTTGACTTCTTTATCATGTTCTTTTGTGTAATTACTACAGGGTTTTCTTTTGTGGTTATCATGAGGCTTACATAAAATATCCTAATATTATAAAACACCCTATTTTATTTTTAAAAAAATCTTTATTGTTGAAAGTATTACTTATGTCCTCTTTTTCCCCCCATTGACCCCTTCTAGCTCACCCTCCCTCACTCTGCCCCAGGCCTTCACTACCCTATTGTCTGTGTCCATGCGTTATGCATACAAGTTCTTTGGTTGATCTCTTTCCACCCACCCACTCACTTCCACCTTCTCTCTGAAATTCAACAGTATATTCCATGCTTCTATGTCACTGGATGTATTTTGTTCAACAGTTTATTTTGTTCATTAGATTCCACATATAAGAAAGATCATGGGATACTTATCTTTCTCTGACTGGTTTATTTTGCTTAGCATAATACTCTCCAGGTCCATCCATGCTGTCTCAATGGTTAAGAGATCCTTCTTTTTTACTGTTGCAAGGTGTTCCATGGCATAGATGTACCACAGCTTTTTTTATCCACACATCTACTGATGGGCACTTGGGCTGTTTCCAGATCTTAGCTATTGTAAATTGTACTGCTATGAATATAGGAGTGCATACATTCTTTCTGATTGATGTTTTGGGTTTCTTAGGATATATTCCTAGAAGTGGGATCACCAGGTCAAATGGCAGTTCCCTATTTAATTTTTTGAGGAAACTCCATACTGTTTGCCATAATGGCTGAACCGGTCTGCATTCCCACCAGCAGTGTACTAGGGTTCCCTTTTCTCTGCATCCTCACCAGCACTTGTCATTTGTTGATTTGTGGATGGTAGCCATTCTGACAGATGTGAGATGATACCTCGTTGTCATTTCAATTTGCATCTCTCTGATTATTAGTGACTTTGAACATTTTTCCATGTCCCTTGGCCATCTGGATGTCCACTTTAGACAAGTATCTATTTATATCCTTTGCCCATTTTTTAATTGGATTGTTTGTCTTCCTTTTAAGTTGTATGAGTTCCTTATATATTTTGGATATTAACCCTTTACCAGATGTATCATTACCAAATATGTTTTCCATACAGTGGGCTCACTTTTCATTTTGTTGGTTTCTTTCTTTTGCTGTGCTGAAACTTTTTATTTTGATGTAGTCCCATTTGTTTATTTTCTCCTTAGTTTCTTTGCCCTAGGAGATGTGTCTGCAAACATATTGCTATGACAGATGTCTTGAGATTTTGCTGCCTATGATTTCTTCAAGAATTTTTATGATTTCACGACTTACATTTAAGTCTTTTATCCACTTGGAGTTTATTATTGGGTAGAGTGTAAGTTGGTAGTTTAGTTTCATTTTTTTTTTTGCATGTATCTGTCCAATTTTCCCAACACCACTTATTGAAGAGACTCTCTTAATTCCATTGTATGCTCTTGCCTCCTTTGTCAAATATTAATTGAGCATAATGGCTTGGGTCAATTTCTGGGGTCTCTGTTCTGTTCCATTGATCTATGTGCCTGTTTTTGTGCCAGTATCAGGCTATTTATAGTGGCTTTGTAGTATAACTTGATATCTGGTATTGTGATCACTCCAACTTTGTTCTTCTTTCTTAAGATTGCTGCAGCTATTCGGGGTTTTTGGTTCCATAAAAATTTTTGGAGTATTTGTCCTAGATCTGTGAAATATGCCATTGGTATTTTTAGGGATTGCATTTAATCAATAGATTGCTTTGGGTAATAGGGACATTTTAATGATATTAAGTCTACCAATCAATGAACATGGAATATTCTCCCATTTGTTTATATCTTTATCTGTTTTTTTCAACATCCTGTAGTTTTCCAAGTACAGGTCTTTTACTTCCTTGATTGAGTTTATTCCTAAGTATCTTAAATTTTTGTTGCAGTGGGGTTGTTTAGTTTCTCTTTATGGGAATTCATTATTGGTGTATAAAAATACCATACCATCAATTTCTGGGTGTTAATTTTGTATACTTCTACATTGCCAAATTCATTTATTAAATCTAGTAGTTTTTGGTGAAGTCTTTAGGGTTTTCTATGTACAATATCATGTCATCTAAAAAATAGAGTTTTTTATTTCCTCCTTTCCAATTTGAATGCCTTTTATTTATTCTTCTTTTCTGATCTCATATTCCAGTAATATGTTGAATAAGAGCGGTGAATGTACATCCCTGTCTTGTTCCTGTTCTTAGGGGAAATGATTTTAATTTTTGCCCATTATGATGTTAGCTGTAGGTTTGTCACATATGGGCTTTATTATGTTGAGGTATGATCTCTGTTCCCACTTTGCTGAGAGTTTTTATAAAAAATGGTTGTTGGATTTTGTTAAGTGCTTTTTCTGCATCTATTGAGAGGATCATGTGATTTTGTCTTTCAATTTGTTTTATGTGGTGTATCACATTTATTGATTTGTGAATATTGTACCAAAACCTTGTATTCCTAGAATAAATCCCAGTTGATCGTGGTGTATGATCTTTTTAATATACTGCTAGTATTCTGTTGAGGATTTTAGCATCTATGTTCATCAGGGATATTGGCCTGTAATTATCTTTCTTTGAGTGCCTTTATCTGGTTTTAGAACTAGGATAATATTGGCCTCATAAAGAGCTTAGAAGTGTTCCTTTCTCTCAGATTTTTGGGAATAGTTTGAGGAAGAGGTTTTAGTTGTTCTTTGAAGGTTTGGTAAAACTCCCCTGTGAAGCCGTCTGGACCAGGGCTTTTGTTTGCTGGGAGCTTTTTTATTACTGCAATCTATTTCCTCAGTTGTTATTGGCCTATTTGGGTTTTCTGATTTCTTCCTGATTCAGTTTTGGAAGATAGTGTTCTAGGAATTTTTCCATTTCATCCACATTGTCCAGCTTGTTGCCATATAGTTGCTCAGAATATTTTCTTACAATTTTTTGTATTTCTGCGGTGTCAGTTGTTACTTCACTGCTTTTGTTTCTGGTTTTATTTTTTTTGTTGGTTCTCTGTTTCTTGATAAGTCTGGCTAAAGGTTCATCAATCTTCTCAAAGTACCAGCTCTTGGTTTCATTGATCATTTGTATTGATTTTTTAAAATCTGTCATCTATTTCTACTCTAATCTTTATTATGTCCTTCCTTCTACTTACTCTGGGCTTTTCTAGTTGTTCTGTTTCTAATTCTTTAAGTTGTAGGGTTAAATAGTTTATTAATTTTTCTTGTTTTTTGAGGTAGGCCTATAGTGCTATGAGCTTCCCTCTCAGGACTGCTTTTGCTGTGTCCCAGAGATTTGGGGTTGTTGTGTGTTCATTTCCATTTGTTTCCAGGAAGTTTCTCCCTATTTAAATAACTTTAATAGAATTCCCAAATCAAGCAGACCTGCATGCCACTAGTTTCCTAGGTGAGACTGCACCACTGACTTGATTCTGCAGATAGGAAAGCCGCTCGTTAGTGCTTGCTCTCTGTAGGAAGGAGATCTGTCTGCCAAGATCCAAGCGCTAGCTTTTGGAAGGCCCATGCCCCATTTTTGGCAGGCAGATCCCCTTGTGATCCCCAAGAGTAAAACCACTGTATACGGCTTCCACAAAGCGACCACAATGCGGGAGGTGCTGGATGTCATCTGGGCTCTTTTCCCCCTGGAGGAGCTGTCAGCTCAGGGTAGCCCTCTCTGCATGGTGCTGTACTGGCCTGGGGGAGAGGCAGTGTAGTCAGCATTACGCCATTCCTTTACCTTCCCACTGCAGCTGCCTTTTCTCTATGGTGCAGGAGTTTACTTCAGCCTCATTCCCATGTTCTAGGATTGATTCTCTCAGTGCTGTTTTGTCCATGATAGTTGTTAGTTGTCCTTGTGAGGAGGAACAGAGTCAGGAATAACCTATGTCACCATCTTGGTGACATGACTATATTACTGCATTCTTGGAATATCCTCTGTGGCAGAAAATTCATATTATTTCAAGGTAAACCTGATTTCTAAATACTGCAGTCAGTCACTTGAAGTCAGACCTAAAAAGCGATGGGTCATGCAGAGTATACTTCTAAAACTGTGAGTCATAACCCGTTTGGCCGCACACTCTTTTTGAGAATGTGATTAAACCTACAAAACCTAGAAAAAGGAGACTGGGAATATTTTGCATTTGAAAGCACAGGCCTGTTGCTGTGAGATGGGTACTTTGAAGAGTTTTGTAATAACAACAACTGGAGTTTCTAAGCAGCACTGGAGTTTCCTTAGAATGCTATGCACACATGGAGACTGTGTTGAAGGGAGGGGAAGTCTCGCCTCCAATCCCTCTTCATCAGCCCCACTTTCTCCATTTTGAATGTAAGCTTAGTGAGGGTAAGGGTTTGTGTTTCATTCACTGTTGTTCCTAGAACAAGTCCTGGTACGTACTAAGCCTGAATGAATGATGATTTAATATTGGATTCCCAAGTTAAGAGTTCAGTTATTAAAAAGTACTCGTGTGCTAGAAACAATTTTTAAGAACCATTACCACAGGTAATTCAAGTGGAGAGATTTCTGGGTGCATAAGAGGTGGTTAGGTTTTCTTTGACATTTAGACAAATCTCAGAATTAGTAAAACTGTATCGATTCTGTTTGAGAATGAGCTCAGACAGGATCTCAGGGCAAAGCACAGAGAGCACACAGTGTGGCCGCACAACCGTCAGTCTCAAATGGCAGCTTGGGTCAGGAAGCCCAGCGTCCCTTCAGTCAGGAGCTCCTTGCTGATGAATGAGGCTGTCAAAGTGGTCATGCAACTGAGCCTCTATAAAAGAAAGGACAAGAATAAAACCTCTTCTATAATATTACTCTTGCTGTATGCACCTATGGGTGGCCACAGAAACAGTGATTGATTACTGGTCCTGGATTCATTCATTGGCTAAAATAAAGTGCCTTAGCTTCTGGGTGAAATGAGAACTGTCAACACAGAACAACAGGACAAAGAGAACATATTCAATTCTGCAGACACATCTTTCAATTATGCTGAACAGAGCCACACAAAACCAAAAAAAAAAAAAAAAAGTCTTAGAAAACAAAGAGAGGCACAGAATTTGTATAAAGATATTTTTTTTTTTAAAAAAAAGGCATTTTATCTAGCAAGGGCAATACAAAGGGGTTATATAAATTTATTTTTTCATATAACAACTGATTAGAAAATTCCCATTTTCAATGTTTAATTCCATCTCTCATTTTAAAAAATCACTAAAAGGACAAAAACCCACACAAAAAATACAATCTGTATTTGTTCTATATTTACAGATAATTGGTCACTATTAAGGCACAGATTGATTAAAAATTACCATTTATTCAAATAATCCAAATATTTTGTGCATCATATAACACTGACAACACCGTGTACTGTAGTGTCATATTACCTTCCTTGCATAAGAGAAAGTGAGAAAAGTAATTTCCAGTGTTTTTTATTTATTTTTAACCACCCTATTTAATCTAGTTTAATTGGGACAGTTTTCCCTTTGGCGTAAAGCACTGTTCATAAAACCTCCATCAGCTTAACACATTGCGTACCGCATAGAAATCTCTAAGACATACGCCAGGGACCACAAGAGGGACCAAACAAAATTTACCTAAGTATCTAGATTCGCTCCTTTTTCCATGGGCGTGAAAAACGAGAACACTCGTGAGCGGTCCTTAACAGATGGCGCGCGAAACACGAGAAAACTCCTGAGCGGTACGAAAGGTGTTAATACTGCACATTCATCCCATCCTCCTCGTGTTGCAAATGCATCATAGAGGGCTGGGAAAAGAGCTCCAAATGCTTTGTAATCGGGAAAGTCTCATTAAAGAAAATGATAAAATGTAGAGCACCAAGTTGTTGAACAGGAAACAAATCTGGAATTCTTGTGCTGAATGTGTAGCATGATGTGTCTGTACAGCCACATAAGATAGGGAGGTCCATGTGACCTGTACTTGCCAAGGGAGCAATTTAGTTTAGAAATGAGCATCCCTTTAGTGCTGCGATCATTGATAATTTTATGACAGGTCCATCATCTATGCCTTCAAAGTAACCAATACAATTTTTTTTAAAGTGAAAATATTTCTGTGTGCAAAATTTCTCTTCATTTCTTATTCTTTCATGGTAAGACTTAGGCATGGAAAAATGCCAGGCAAGTATTTGCGAATCTGCATTTGTATGAAAGTCCCCAATTGTTATGTAATCTAATGCCGTCTGCTTAACAGCATGCAATAGTGGTTTATGTCCATGTAGAAAATCTTGAGTAATGAACATAAATAAGTCATTACAGTACAGGTAATTCACAACATTTCCTATGGGAAAGTTTTTCAACAAATTAATACACTTGGAAATAATATTGCTTTGAAGAAAGGGAGGCACTTAGTGATTTTCTTCATGAATTGAAAACCCTTCATAAATCCACAATAAGATGTCTGAAAAGACCTAGGAAACAATGTTGCCTGATTTCTTGGACTTTCACAGTATATGATTGTAACAATGAGTCTGGCCACTTAGAAAACAGTCATTTTTGCCCCTCCTTTGGAACTCCACTGTCTTTACAAACTGTCACTGGAGACTTAAATAAAGCCTTTCTGTTCTCAACATACATAAGCCTACTGCAAGTAGACACATGTGGCTTAAGGAAGGTCCTCTGACCACACGGAGCGCAGCTAATGTGTACATGATAAGAACAGGAATCTATCTCTCTTCCTAATGGCAACAGTGCTGTCTTGTCAGATGATTATTTGTCTTTTTTAAATAAAGTGACAATCTAGGGCTCCAGTTGTTGAATGCCGTCCATGCTCTACCATAAATCTCTAGTAGATATCAATTTCATCAGTTATGTACGGTATGCTTATAATATCTAAAAATAAAAAGTTTGATATAAATAAGTATCCTTTAGTGGCAGTATACTAAAAATAGCCCTTTGCCTTTAGACAACCATTAACATCATTTTAGCAATATAGGCAGCAGCTAAATATGATAACTGCAAAGGGTTAATATTGCAAAGTCCATTTGGTCTTTCTTTGCACCTGTTACAGTGAACGAGGTTCACTGCTCACTGCTTCTAGGACGCTGACATAAATGAACAGAGCTGGTCCAGAATCAAGTGGAGTCACTTACATTTCCCAAAGTCACAGGATATTCTGCACAAAAACTAATAATCCAATACCATTTCAAATAAAAATTTAACGCAGTCAGAAAAATGTGACTAAATCTGATTTGTACCATTTCATCAGGTGACATAAAAATGAGAGCATTTCCACAGGACAAGAAATTAGAAAGTGTAAAGTGCTGAAAGACCTCAATACTTATTTTAGAGCAGTACCAGAAAATTCCACTTTTGATTATTATTTTTAAAAAATCCCCAAATACCAAAAAAAAAACCAAGCAAACAATAACTTCAATGTTTTCTGGCATCCCAGATGTCAAATCATCCTTCATTTTAAGTAAAAAAAAAAAAAATAAATCAGTGCATATGTTATATAGGTAAATAAAAACAGGAAATAAAGCCCTACCCTCATATTGCAAATTCTGTCCAATTACCGTTTTTTTAAAAAGCAATCTGCATGTGGTATTCTGAATGATGACATAAGAATATCTTCTCTCTTTTCTTCCTTTTTGGCACAAAATTCAGGTGTGAATAAGATGCTTTGGTCCTGATACCAGTCACCAGAGTGCTATGGACGCGTGCAGTGATGGCCGCTCACAGATCTCCTGTCTCCACGTTGATGAAAGTTGGCAGGGGTCCCAGGGGGGCACTGCTACCAGCGGCCACTGACACTCGCAATGTCCGAGTGGTACTGACGGGGCAGCCTCCCGCTGGCTCCACCTTCCAGGAAAGAGGTGCGTGCATTTGGCGGTTCAAAAAGCTTTCTCCGGTTTTTATTTAGGTCTAGAGAGAGAAAGAGAGAATTGTTAGAAACTCCATGGAGAACGTCTATAATCTACAGGACATGGCAGTCGAGCTCAGAAAATGGTGTATTGTAGGTTTGGGGGAGGAGGGAGTCAAGTCTGGTAGCGAAAGGAAAACCTTTAGTTGACGGTCAAGACATTTCTGAAATGCTAGAAAGTCTGATATTAAAGGCAACATGTTGGTAGCCGAGAGAACCAAGGACAACAAGTGTTGTTATTGCAGTTTGTCAACTATCTGGGGGAGGTGTCATTCTCAGAATCCTCTAAACTCTGGATATACAAGTTGAGCAGGTTGACCTATCCCAAATGTCACCTCAGAGGCAAAGGGATGGGGGGACATCAATGCTGGTGAAAGGCATAGGAGAGCATGTATTACACCAAAGACAAAGAATGTTACTACAGCTGTTGAGCTCACCCACGTCAAATACAGCAACCATTAAATTATTACAGTCAGACATGAAAAGACCCCACATCTACACATGAGAATATTGGAGGAACACATGGCCGTGTTCGGCCCCAGCCCTGTGGCTCCACCAACTCGTGATACCTGTGATCCTTGGGTCAGAGGAGCTATATGAAGAAGCATATCAGCAGGAGGTTTCACTGAATAAAAAGTTAACTTAGTGAAAAATAGCAACCACTTCAGGAAATAAACAATTGAAAACCACCAATACTTTACATTTTTCGGGGAAATCTCAGATGCTCAATTTTAAAGAAACCAGAGTACATAGAAAACAGTCTTTTTCCAACTAAAAATTATTAACCAGAAAGGGAAAAAATTGAAGCAGCCTACCTTGTTTATGACTATGCAACCACTCTATTCTCATTACCCCACATAAATGTATAAATCCTCATATCAGCTGATGGAACTCTTGCTGGTGAATTAATACAAGGAACAGGATTGTTGGCCTCTGATAGCCAGATATCTTCCAACGTATTCAATTTCAAATACAGAGATTATATAGTTAATATGCTTAAAGTTGTCTTTTTTTTGGGGGGGGGGCAGGATGGAGCCAGTGATTGAGCACCTTATATTGGCACAGTATTCAGTTCCTTTTTAACCACACACAGGTACAATCCCCTTTCGAATTCTGAAGTTGCACTGCAAGCAATGGCTGGCTACAGTAATGCTGAGACTAAAAACACAGACCCATGTCGCAGGGGGTCACCGGTGGCCAAGGACAGCCAGATGGCCAGGAGTGCTCTGGTCTCCCGAGTTCTGGAAAATGGACCAACACCCTTAACATTTCACCTCACTGCCTTCCAAAACGTAAGTGTCTGCCCCATGGGGGCAATGCATAAGTAGAGACATCTCTTATTTGTTCACATTTAGGTCTTTGGCGGGGAGAAGAAAAATGTCATGATTTATTTGTTTTGTTGTATTTAAGTCCTCCTTAAGGGGTAGATAATATTACCGTTCTCCATTTTATAGATAAGGAAGTTGAGTTTTAAAAATAGTCTAAGTGCCCTAGCTTGTTTGGCTCAGTGGATAGAGTGTTGGCCCATGGACCAAAGGGTCCTGGGTTCCAGTCAAAAGCACACACATACCTCGGTTGTAGGCTCCTCCCCGGCCAGGGTCCTGGTGTGCAGGAGGCAACCAATCGACGTATTTCTCTCACATAGATGTTTCTCTCTCTCTCTCTCTCTCTCTCTCTCTCTCTCTCTCTCTCTCTCTCTCTTTTCCTCTCTTAAAATCAATAGAAAAATATCCTGAAGTGAGGATTTAAAAAAAACAGTCAAAGTAAGCAGTTAAGTGACAAGCTTTAACCCTGCCTGATGCAAAGGTCCAGGCCCTGGGCTGCAGGGATCCATCCACTGTGCGAAGACCAACCAAAGCATCAGGAACACAGATTTGAGAAATTGGTAGTCCCACCTATGCCAGACAGCAGAGCTTTGCTTCACAGTTCATATGCCAGTTTTTTTTTTAAAAAAAAAAATAGAAAAATGTAGCTTAAAAACTTTAAAGAAGCAAGGAAGATACCTTAACAAGCAAAAGACACATGCAGGCATGCTTACAGATAGCTACTGTATCAAGTTCCCGCAGAAATTCAGAAATCAAGACAGAATTTAATATATTTAAAGGCAAGTATAGGAGAGTTAAGAATAGATGAATCCTCTGAAGTGCACAGCCTGGGAAAGTTTTGTCACCTTCAAGTTGAAACACTTTGTTTGGCCTTCATTTTCTCGTGGGGGAATAACCCACGCACCAGGACACACACTCCCATACTATAGAGGAGGAAAGGCGTGAATGAGGTCAAACATTCTACTCCCTTATCCCACGGAACATGTCCAACTGAGCACACGAAAACCAATGGGCCAGTGAAGAAAACAATTTTTTCATTGAAAACTTTACTCCGAAAAGTCCTATCAACTAGGTTTTGGGAAGAATAAAATGACTGTGAAGGAATTCAGCCATTCCCTAAAGAATGTAATTTCTAAGATACAAATCTCCCAGAGAGATTCTCAAGGACCAAATCCTATTGAGTAGACTTTAGCCTTTTAAATTAAAAAGCAAACTCTGTCCTTTTTTTTTTTCCAGTAAGCCTAAGGGATAATTGGGGAAATACCAACCTTTTTCTCTGAAATTCCAAGGGTCACACAATCCTGGCAGCTCTCAGGATCTTGTTGCGGATCTGAACAGAGTCACAAACTAAAAGAATAGGTCGGGAAATGTTAGATCTACCTGAGGCCTTGGCGGGAAGCCTGACAACAGGATGCTAAACGTCCTTTCACTCAGTCCCTGCATATTTAGCTAACTACTTACGAAAATACTGAGAGAAATAAAAAAATTGTCAAAAAATCATGGATTTGAAAAAAAAAATCATTTTTTTTCTCTCATCCATTTCTATTAGAGATAAACCTCATCTCCTATAACACAAAAATACATGTCTTGTGGCTCAAAATTAAAAACAGAACCAAACCTTACACTGAAAGAACTCTGATTATAAGTTTAAAGTTTTAAAAAGGAATTGTGAGCAAACTCTGTAAACCACAAGGCCAACGCACGTCCAGGCTGCCCAGCTATCCTGCACCTACCTGGAAATGGAATGTTCTGAGGCTATAAATGGATGTGTTTGTTATCAAATGAGCTGAACTGGAAAAAGAAGCTTTTTGATGAAGGGCTTCTCAACAAAAACTGATTATTTGCCGAGAAAACAATTTACCAGGTTCAAACAAATGCAGGCAACAAAGTGAGGTGAAATCATTCTTAAAATAATCAAGTACTTCCTGCCGTGCAGAGCATTCATAAGGCATCTTACTCAAAGTCCCGTTCCGGTTCACAGCAAGGACCTGTGAGTCCCACTGAGAGGCCGGCGACGGGAGCTATACCCTCAGCAGAACCACGCTGAAGATGATGATTGGATAAAACATGTTTTTAAAGAGGACTCAAACCCCCTCCCTGCTGTTTCCCACTGTACTCCCCCAAACCCACCTGGAATAGATCACAAACGTGTTCCAAGTAAAGACGGTAACAATCCAGCTGGAGCCCCTGGAAGTATTTAGAGATAGCTGCTTGTTGCTGGAAGCCTTACAGAGTTTGGAAGTGGGTTGGTACACAAAGAAAACTGAACTTTCATTTTACTGTCACCGACATTCCATGAATCTCTAGAGAAAGATTATGGAGTTCTGGAACACTCTCTTCTATAAACGTGCTGGCCCACAGGCATATTTTAATATAAGCGTGGTGATTCTGTGAGTTAATCAAATTTCAAGTATAGTGTAAATTTCATTTTCACATTAATGGATGAATGCGAAAATATGTAAAGTAAATTTAGTTCTAGGTATAGCCCTCTGAGGTGGAGCTTTAGGGTAAACAAGTCAAAAAAACAAATTATCCTATTTACACAGACAATAAAAAAACAACAGGGGAGGCCCCTGCTATTCATATATG
The DNA here is from genome assembly GCF_000412655.1 of Myotis brandtii. NCBI lineage: Eukaryota > Metazoa > Chordata > Mammalia > Chiroptera > Vespertilionidae > Myotis > Myotis brandtii. The sequence goes on along the minus strand of NW_005357311.1, from coordinate 2,382,478 downwards.
CACCACGTGGAAGGATAGATGTAGAAATAGAAGGTAACTTCACAGGATCATCTATTCCAATCCACCTTCATGGTTTTGGAAACTCGCCCAAGGACTCACGCGTTGGCAGAGGCAAAGCCCAAATCTCCTTGTTTGAATACAGTGTTCTTTGTACTGTGTCAAGCTGATCTTATGAGTGAAAAAGAAAAAGCGTCAGGCCCATGGAGCTCCCTTAATGCAGCCGCTTGGGGACACAGGGTGGAGGAAGACGTCCCTAATCACTGATGCATGCAGAACCGTGTTTATCCACAGAGGACCCAACAGGCTGCTCAATGGCTGAATTTCCACCCCTGTTTCAAAGCCGCTCCGCTTATGTCTGCTTCAGATATTAGGTCTACAGATAAGATTTCCTGTGGGGAAGTGGGTGAGGGATGCAATCTGCTGCTAAAACAAAATGGAAAACCACTGAGGTTTAAATTTTACTTGCTGATCTGATTAGTGACTGCTGTTTGCAAAGGACTCTCACCAGCTGGATGCACCTGCTGGCCTCAAAAAGGCACAGCCTGCAGCTTCAATGTTCTGAAAAAGCCAAGTCATATTCTCACCCCACCCCACCACTGGCTTCTGCCCTTGGTGTCTACGTTTTTGAAAGACGGACATTCATCAGACAGTCTTCAAAGAGTAACCCAAAGTTTGACACCCCCATTTCTTCCTCATATTTCTCAAAACACCTTTTGGAGGTACACTGTTCTGTATTTGCCAACTCCTGACTCATCTCCTTTCAAATAGGAGGTCCCCAGTAAATATGTGTAGAGCATTTTGTAATATATAGAGTATGAAACCGCTGCACACAGAAGGCAGTCTGGGAGACAGACAACATTATTTTCCTTCATTCTGTGACTAATTTCAGGATCCTACACCCTTCTGTGACTCACAAATTTCATGAAAATTTTAGTAAAAAAAATAATAAAATAAAAAGCATTCAGACAAGTAATACCTGCCAGTACCACGGAACATTCACCTCTGCAATGACCTCTGTTGGTATACAAGCACACATGCACTTGAAACACGACAGTCAATCCAGAATCATTATTCACTAACCCAATGATCGCTGCTGACCACAACAACAAGAAAGGAGAATTGTGCTGCAACCCCCGGCTCACGTTCTGCAAAGGGCAATTTTGGTTAGATCTTTCTGGAGAAATCTGTTTTAAGGAACGCTACTGTCACAGCAGGTTTTCAGGCGATGTCTTGATGAAAGAGGGGATGTTCTGAGCATTGGTCATACTGTTAGCAGGAAGCACTCTGAAACCACAAATCACCAAGGTGCCCGGGTGGCAAGCAAGTGGTAAATGGGTCGAACCAGCCCCACTGGCTGAGACCACTGGCAGAAGTTATTCAGACTTAAAATATGAGTGTGAGCATTTATATTCACCTGAGATTGCAAGCAGCATTTTCCTCCTGGCACCAAAAGTCGTAATTCCCAGCTCCTTCAGATCCTGATCTGTGAGAGTGAGGAATGTCTGAAGATCGATCTGTGGGTGAAAAGGTAATCTATAACCAATATACTAAGGATTTATTTTCTTCCTCACTGTGGGTTCGACTCCTTGTTACACCTACTTTATTTATTAATTATACTCTGCCTGCTTCCAAAAAAGAACAGTGGTGTCACAAACCTAAGGGACAAGAGTAAAGTAATTAAGGGGATGAAACAAAAGTGATTATTCTATCAGTAGACTTAGTCTAAGCCAGCGATTGACTGCACTTGAGATTAAAAACTTAGATCTGAGCATCCTGGCAGCCGGGACAAAAAGGGAAATACAAATTGTACATTTTTTTTTGTGAACTGATAAAAGGAAGAATACATATCTGCCCAGAAGAGAGAAAATATTTCTTAGCTTTGACTTAAGTATATCTCTATAAAAAGAAGCTGAATTATAAATATCATAGATGGTATCTTCCACTGTGTTTTACATAAGAATGACAGAGGAATTCCCAGGCTTCATCAGACCCATGACCCACGTGGCTGGGCCTGGCAGACAAGAATCTTTCCAGGAACAGTGTAACTGTGCTCTGTGGCATCAGCAACGAACTGTGGAGGGCAGCTAGCCGGGGATCTCATCCCGCCTTGGGAGACAGTGTGGAAGAACAGATGGGCCTTGGGCTCCAAAGGCAGAGAGATATGGGTTCAGATTCTGACTCTGAGAAGACTTCTGTGTGTACACAGGCTGAGTAGTGTACCTTGCAGGGCTTGTGTGGGCATTAAATATGATTGTAGACATAGAGCAAAGGGCTCACCGAGAGGATAAAAGAATGAGCAGCTATGGCTGATAACAATGTATACAGAAATATCTGGGAAAGTTGCTAAATAAATCTCACAAGGTTAGATAATGGGCGATTCTTATTAAGTTATACCTGAATATTGGAAAATATCCTAAATAAAGGAAGCAGTACCAAATTTCAACACACCTGAAAATAGTAATGCATCCTTTTTCAAGAAATTAATTTGAAATTTTGTTTTGATTTACAAGTTACACCCAGATCTTGTAAAACCTTTTTGTTTTTCATTTATCATAGATCTAAAGCTATGTTTTTAGAAATTCTATTTAATGGAGACTAAGAATTTGGGATGCCTGAAATAAAGGGCCAGACAGTAATTATTTTAGGCTTTGTGGGCCATATTGACTCTGTTGCAACTACTCAACTCTCCTGTTTGAGCTCAAAAACAACCACAGACAAAATACAAATGAAACTGTGTTCCAAGAAAACTCTTACTGACAAAATCAGGCAGCAAGTCTGCAGGCTGTAGTCTGCTCTAAGCTAATAAATAAGAAATAAAGCCAGCCACCTTGGTTTTATATGATCATATTTTCTTCCTTTTTGAAATAAGTGGATAAGAAGTACCTATAGTAAATTTATTTCTATGCTTCTTCAAATAAATACTATAGATTAAAAAGAAACCCTGAATGTTATTGAATAATATCTAATCTCACTTGGAAACCTTTTGTTTCTGGACTAGTTAAAAAATACCTCTGCCCTTGAACTTCTCAATCAGCCACCCTCATCTAAGCAGCAGGACTAAATAAGTGCAATTCCTTGATGCACTGATGATGAAAATGTTATTCAACTCACAACATCCTTGGTTAAATTCAGAACACTAATTATCCAATATACACATTATAACCTTTTTGGTATTATAAAAAAAATGTAAAGTTCAGCAATCAAACTTAAGTTATTGAGCTATGGGCAATACCTTCAATTTATGATACAAAGCATTAAATAAAAATTCTAGATTCTTCATTCACTGATCTGGGAATTACTGACTTAATCAGATGGTCTCTCAGATGCTAGTGTCAAACTATAATTGAATAGATACATTTATGGAACTATTCTAACTCACTGCTGTGCCTGGGTAAAATGACAGCATTATCAGAAAGAGTCACGCTCTATTCTCTACGCCAGAGCATAATGGCCATGGCTGAGCAGTTAGACCAAATCCATGGTAGAGATGGTTCAGAAAACATCTCAGTTTAGGCAAAAGCCAATCAGCAAATTAAAGAATAAATGAGCATGCAAAAAAGTACATTATACTCTGTGAGAACAGACTTCAGTAACGTGAGTAGGATGGGGTCAGAAACAACCACACATTTATTTCAGGTACTGGTATTTACGAGCCACAAATAAAGATAATAGTTTAAAGTGTGAAATCACATTAAATACAGACTTGTTGCTGACCTTGAGAGCAATGAATCAATACACTGTTTAGCTAAAACTGTTGAAGGGGTGTTTTTGTGAACACACATCCTGTGTTTACTAGTTGCACTAAATAGGAAATGAGATCACGTTTTTCTTAGCAGCAAAAACAAGCTATGAGACTTGAATCAATGCTCAGTGAAAACAGTCACAGGTCAGCGAGGGATTTCATTCTAGAAGTCGTCATACACAGAACCCAAACGGGGGGGGGGGGGGAGAGGGGGATGAGTAAATAATGACTGACCTCTTGCTGCTGGAAGACGTCTGTGTATTTGCCCAGACCCAGTTTGCTGAAGAGCTCGGGGAGGTCAGAGCCTTTGAAAGAGCTGTTTAGGTTACAGCCATTGCTTCCTGTCAGCGAGGAAATGCAGTCCATGTAATTGCTGCTGCTGAGATAGTGTTCCGCTGAAGGGCAAACGAGAGACAGGCTTGAAGTGCAAATGCCCGGAGAGAACAAGGTTTAATTAAAAGTTTTAATCCCTCCAATATTTCAGCTTCATTGCTGGGCTGAAGAGAACTGTAGCTGCAGAAGCAGAGCAATCCTTTACGGAGTGAAACACTGGCTTTTCATTAACGAAATGCCGGTTATTGCTTTCAGAGAGGCTCTTGCCATTTATAAGGTTACACTTGGGAGGCAGCAATTCAGCAACAGTGCCTCTGCAGTTAATAATCATTAATCACTTTCTCATGGAGCATTCAGAAGCATTTGCTCTTTATAATTGATTGCGTGTGAATTAAGTGAGGAATCGGGAGGAAGACCCTCGGGACATAATTAAGGTACGGAAAGGTACTGCAAGTCCGGGCTCCTTTCGGATGGCTCTCTGCCTCCACACTTGTGCTCACCTGCGGTCAGAGGGGTTCTGTAACAGTGCACCACATAAATCCCCTTCCCTACAAAAATATAATTGGGCCGTAAGCTCACAAAATAGAGTACTTCCAACATGAAGAGTACCATGAAGTGAGACAGAAATGCTGCTGGAGTTCCCGGATTTCATTTAGGACAGAAACAAATCGGTCTCTTGAGAAAAATTCTCTAAGACAGCAATGCTGAGCTTTGCTTGGCTCTGAAACTGATTTATGGGTGACGATCTCTCCACATTGTGTATAGTTCTCAGGTCCAGTGACATGCACAGCTGGGTGATGGCCTCGTGAGCCAGGCCAAGTAGTTGACCAAATATTTAAATACTCTTCAAGATCTGCTTTGGAGATTCTAGCAGAGCTGTGCAGCCCGTATCCCCGGCCAACAACTGGCTCTTGTCCATGTAGGGATTCAATCCTCTTACACCAAAGATGCAGCCTCACAGGGGATTCCTCGGGAGAGAGGGAAGGAGGACACTCACCTGACCAGTGAGGTCCACCTAATCTCCTCTGGGGTCAGTGCGTTCACCAAATCTAAGAATCACGTTCTGCACTGTTTTGGGTGCCACTAGTAACTTCCTTCAGTTGTTTTCATCTCCCAGTGGAGGAGTCCTTTATCTCAAGTGGAAGGAATTTCTTGATAAGCGTTCTCTTTCTCTTAAAAACAGATGTCTTATCTCTTGTGGAGAGAATGTGACGAAAAAGGATCCAGAACCAAGTTCAGAAGGCCTTCGGCCCTGGACCACTCCACCATTTGGAGGTAAGGCCCCAATGTCACCAGAAAAGATTGAGAGGGAGTGACCAGTGACGTACTGGGTCAAGGGGGATGCCAAGCAGGATACGATGGGCACAATGAAGTGACCATTGGACTTGACAACATGGTAAGTTTACCATATAATTGTCCAAATGATAAATTTACTTTTTTGAGAGTGAAAGTGGGAGTTATTGAGAATTAACACTGGAACAACTGGTATAAACAGGGATGCCTGGGAAAAACCTAGACATTGGTAATGCTGATGAGGGTGTAAAAAAAAAATTACTTAAAACTGTGCTGTTCAGTACAGTAGCCATTGGCTATACTAGTATGTAGCTATTGGCAATTAAAATGTCCAGTAAGTGTGAATATACACCAGATTTTAAAGACATAGTATAAAAAAGAATGTAAAATATTATATAAAAATATCTTTATGTAGATTACATGGTTAAATGATACTTGGCATATATTGAGATAAAAAAATTCATTAATAAAATGTGAAAAAAAAGATGTGCTAAAATATTCTTAGTGATATCTGTTAGTGTACATTGTTTCTTTTTATCGTAACCACTTAAACTCCCTATTCTCTTAAAACATCAGACAAAAGCAAAATAACTGTTTCTTTAATGATTCCCTTTTATTAAAGAATCCTGGTATTTTCTCCCCAATCCTGAACCTCAGTGCATTTAAGTTTACAGACAATTTTAATTATCCAGCATCAAGTGAAGGGAAAGGAGAGGTACAGGACTAATTTATTTTGGGCTACAGAACAGAGGTCACTTCCACCTCTAGACCTGCCTGGCACCAGCCGCCTCAGTCCGCCCTCCTGTCAGTGATGGAGGACCAGCCCCCGTCTCCAGGAAGGGCCCAGGCGCCCACAGACAGCGCACAAGGGCAGGAACGAGTTGACCGTGCTCTCTTACTGAGACTTGGCCAACCCCAGAATGGTATTCTCAAATCGGAGACCCTCGACAGCACAGCAACTTGATTGATGGTAACACCTGACTTACTGAGTGTCTACTGTGCTCATTTAGATGGCTTTTAAGGAGCCTTCAAATATTGCACGCTCTGCGTCTCAGGGCTCCCAATTCGTCCCAAACCCTGAACGAAGGCATATATTGTGATGACTACTGCCAATTCTCATCTGCTCATCTTTTAACACAGTCCAGAAGTGTGGGTGCTGTTACAGACAAACCACTGGACTCATGCTGAGTCTCAACCGTATCTTTTTAAAGCCAGAACCCTTATGCTTTAAAGATAAATTAAATTTACATAAATTCAGCTACATCTTGTCCATTTAACATGTCAAATGCTGCTTTTCACCTTAAGGAGCTACCTACTGAGCAGACTTTCTTCTGTTGTCCAAGGTGCTAATCTGGACACAGTCGGCTCCACATCTTCCTGTCCCTGCCTTTTCCAGATGAGAAAAAGCATTTTCTGAATGTTTGTGTGTGTGTGCGTGACTCCTTCCTACATTTATTCAATAAGCATTTACTGAGTACCTACTAGGTGTCACACACTGTCAGACATTTGGGAAGAAATAACAAATCAGGCACAGCCCAACAGAATGCCTGGCATGTGGGCATTTAAAAAGTGTTCACTGAATGAATAAATATGGTCCCTGGCTGTGGAGCTCAAATTCTACAGGAGGACACAATTACGTACACAGGTAATTATGCTCTAGACAGGTGCATGACAGGTGCTGGAGAAAAAGCATGTACAAAATGCGGTGAAAGCAGAAAACCACCTGATCTGCTTCCCCGGGGAAAAGAAGGAAGGCTTCCCAGAGGAGGTGGCCTGTGAATTATGACAAACACTTGAAGGCACGGAGTGCAGAATTCATTCTTGAGCATCACCCTCAACCAAATAAACCAATTTCACGCTGATTATACCTAAAAGTATGATTAAAAGTCAAAGCTCACTTGATTTGTTTTGTTTACGCTTGGGGCTGCCAATAGAAGCTGCAAATTCATTATGGCTGGCAGGTCCTATTCCATTTCGGTCTCTCCAGTTATCGGATTCGCTTCCGCTTCCCAAGTGCTCACGGCTGTTGGACCTCGAGAGGGACACCGATGAGCCCTGTCCACAAGGAAAGCCAGACAAGAAAACGTTGAATAAGGTGGGTGGGGAGGGGGGGCGGAAAGAACGCCCAGGAGACCACTGCCATTTACTTCAGTTGCTAACCACTGCCGTCACCCATGGATGCTGCTCCTGGGGACGAGGCTGTGGTCCCTGTCTCTATCCTCTGTCTTCCAGCCACCGAGGACTTGGAAATATACACCGTGAAATCTCTGTCCCTCATCGTGAAGGTGCCCAGCAGAGTTCTGAGAGTCCTCGGTATAAAGACTTACTCCTGTAAAGATCTACAAGAGATTCTCTGCCTTGTGCCACACATAAAGGACAAACAATGGGGAAGAGGAATAGTAGACCCAATGCTTTGACAAGAATCCAGCTACCAGGCTAATCAAGTTGGAGGGCGGAGAGAGATCTGGCATGACTCCGGTGTTGGCCTCATCTAAACAGGATCTCTCCAACAAATCACAAATACCTAGAAAAGTCTACCTTATTTCATTCCCCCAAATCAAAATAATAATTTAAAAGATCTCAAAGTCTGCACGGAGCTAGCATTTATTCATTCCATCAGCATCTTACAGACACCCTATTTTGTACTGGATCTAGAAAATTAACACCAAGATTCTCTGATTTCCAAAGTTTCACGTTTACTGGGGAATTCCAAGAGAATCCTTTACTGTTCACTTCAACACTCTCACCTCAATCGGTCTCACAGCGGGCCACACCCTCCTCTCACACTTCCTCCTTCAAGGCATCAGGACACCACACTCCCGGGGTTTCCGCCTATGGCACTGGAGCTTTGTAGGATCTTCCTCCCTTTCCACTCTGAATGTCATCTCTCTGGGCTGGATCCTGGCATTCCTTCTCTCTTATTCAGTAATCTCACCTCTTTCAAGGTTTAACTACATCCAGGACTCCAAAATTTTTACCTCCAGATTTAACTTTTCTGTTCAAATTACTATCCTGGAGCTGCCAATCTGACACCTCCATGTAACGGTCTCACTTTAAATTTAGGGTACCTGCAACTAAACGGTTGTATATCTGTCCCCACCAGCTACACCCAAACCTACTCCTTTCTTAGAATCCTTACATCTCAATATGTAACTCTACCATTTACCCAGTTGCTTTAGTCATTCTCCTCCCTCCTTCCCTCACCACATCCCATCCATCCATCGGCAGATTCTGTCCATGTTATCTCTAAACACACCCACACCCACCCCCTCCTCTCTATTTCCACAACTGCCACCAATAGCCTCCTAAATCAACATTCCAAGCTCTTGGTTTTCTTCAGGGTAAAGTTCTCCAGTGGAAATAACAGGAACCGCTAAGTATTACTCAGAACTTACCGTACACCATGCTATGCACTGGCTGCCCTCTGCCATGTGAGCCTCTAAACCACCAAATGAGAAAACAGGCTCGGAGGAGTGAAGTCACTCCCTAGAGCTGCACATCGATCAGTGGTGGCTGCCGGACCCCACAGCCCCTGCACTTGACTACATTGTCACAGTGATCATTTCAAACCGTCACACTGTTGGTCTTTGAGAACAGAACTGAATTAGCATTTCTGCAGTGAATATTCCATCTCTGAAAGTACAGAAACACAATCAACCACCTAACACCCCATCCTACCAAACAAAGGTGAGTGAAATGGACGAGACTGTAGGTGCATCCGCTGAAAGAAGGTCGCTGCCAACAAAAGTTGTTTAGTTTCTCTCAGAGCTACAATGGCAGCGAGAGGACTGCACCTCTTAGAGCCTCAAAACTTTTCCCTAGGTCCCTATATTCTCATTGCTGGCAGTAACCTCAATCTTTAAATACAGCTGTCAGGTTGCTACTGTAGGCCTGACAATGAAATTCAAAATTCATAGGAGACTGACCTCTTTTTAGTATTCCAATAGTATTTGCTTCTTCACTTACGCAAAGAGACGAAGAAAAAATGCACGTTTGCTTTTACCCTTCATCAACAGTCTAATTTATTACAAAGAAAACAGGTGGAAAGAAGGTCAATCTACAAATGCTAGTGATTAGACTAACAATTATGAAACCCTTCACCAGTATTTGTTTTTCAGTCTGCAGTGTTCTGGTTGAACATTGTGATTCTTGGATCAGTCATTTCCATCCGTGTTTGGGTTTGCTCAGTCTCCCCAGTTGGTGTGTGCATGCGTGTGCGCTCTTATTCCACCCCCACTCGCAAAGGGCTTAGAGCCAAAATCTGATCCTCTCAAGCTGAAAAGGCTGGCTGGGCGAGTCATGTGTAGCCTGGCTGGGGAGCTGGGAACTCTGGATCCCTTCTCCATGTGGCGCAGATGCCAGCTTCCCAGTCTCACCCTGCAGTGCAGCCAACATCTGGGAAACATAAAATTCTGGAGTTCTTGTTTGTGATACTTCCTGCTGTGTTCCTGGCACAACTGAACACACTGACTTTTTAACTCATATCTGAACACTTGCTTTTATTGAATATTTGCCTTTTCTCCCTATGGTGGGCTTGCTAGCGATACCCCTGAATAAAAGGATTCTTTATACATTTTATGGACTATTGTTACATCTATCCTTTGCTTAATCTCAGCCTTGTTTTAGCATTTACGGCACTCTCCTCCTAACAAAAACTCAGTTATGAATTTACATCTCCATAACAAACAGCTGATCCACAACTCTGAGAGAAGACATGTAAAAGAGCATGTTAGAGTGCATCCATTTTACAGCAATATGTTTATAAGAATAGAAATTAAAACAAATCCCATTAATGACTTTTCCTACTTAATGAAGAATGGGAGGGGAGAGATGACGACTGTTCTCCTTTGCTGAGAGCAGACAGGAAGAATGGGCAGGGATGGCTCTACAAACCTCAAAAGTGGTTGTCATTGTGGGCTTATAGGACACGTGGTTGGCCCTTCTCAGCTCCTTGATGGTCTCGGCTGGCATGGATTTAGAAAACCCGAGGCCGCTCCAGGTGTTTGTAGGTGTTCTGACCTCCGTCACCACTGGTTTCTTTAACATAGCTTTGGAACACAGAATATAAAACACAATGCTTGATATTTTTAAAAATATTGAAGCGTGCTGTTCCTTTGATATATGTAAAGAAATCATACCTGAACATTATTTAATACAAAATGCCTTAAAATATCGTCATAAAATATTTTATGCCATTATATTTTAAAATGCTACCTTATTTCATAATTGATCTAATGCTAATCTACTCAATAAAGTACATTTAACCCCAACAAAACTTTTGCAACTTTGAACTTAAACATTTTTTTTATGACGGTCCAATTTCACAATTCAACGTGAATACTGGAGAATCTTTTATGGGTCTTTGATGGGGGAGGGGAGAATCAAAATCATTACTATATCACATACCTTTGGTTGCTAATAGCTTCTTTTGTTCATAGTCAAATGCCTGAAAATAAAACAGAGCGAAAGTATTTTATTGCCAGTTTATCCAAATGTCATGCTGATTAGAAAACCAAGGTTTTGACTAGAGCCCATGAATCTACCTGCTAAGCACCATAATGTCTCATTAATTCAGTGCAAGTCTGATCAATTTAAACATGTTTTCAAATCTAATTAATTAGAATATAAATTACTACTTTTGACTTTAAGTTGAGACAATGACAAGAGCCAGAAATCTTCCTTCAAAAGAAAAAAAAAATCCTATTTTCTATGAATATTTAAAACACCAGGATAAGTATATGCTAAAGCACAGTAAATAACTTAATAGTAGTTCTGCTAAGTTTCAAAATAAAGCATTATGAAAATGCTTTCAGGTTATCTACCGGCCTCATCTGTTTCTCAAAATCCCCTCTTCAAAGGATGGCCTGAAGCAGTGTAATGTCCAGGCAGCTTAAGAAATTATTTAGCCCAATTGGAATGGTCTTTGCTTTTGAAAGGAGAAAAATAGCAAATGTCGAGCTTTAAGCTATAATAACAGTAAGCATTACAATAAACTAAACCTAGTTACCTTGTATTGCATAGGAGTAGGATGGCACTATCCACTCTTTCATTCACACTGAATAAGTGACATATGACACAGGTCTACACAGAAACCACGGTAGGTCGTTTGGAAGAAAGTGGTCTAGACAGAGCCACATCTCACATGCTAACCCAGTGTTCTCAACTGCCCAGCTGAGGAAGTGAGACTTGATTAACAATGTCTTAAAGGCTACCAGGAGGCTGAGAAACAGCTGGCAAGAGCTCTTCTGACCCTTTTCCCAGGGGACCACATCACCATATGTAGGCTGCACGCCCAGGTAATTCACAGTGTGAAACAGGAGACTTCTGAGCGGGAATGTGCCACAAATAATACTTAGGTCAGGATAACACAAGGAAACGGGCTGACCCTGACAAACCAGGACGTGTGGTGAGCTCTGAGAACGTGGCAGTAAATCAGGAGAGTGGATTTTTAGAGAACACATTTGACGATGGTTTTGAAACGTTAGATCTGAAATGGCAATGGAAATTAAAATCAACTTTTAACGATCAACATCTAAGGGCAAGGTGTGGGAAGATCCTACATTCACCTGTTCTTATAATAAATATGTATGGAGTGCCTCAGGTTAAAGAGACTGTGCGGCACTTTGTGGAAGAAAACCACAATTTAAAAAAAATGAAAAATAAAACCTATAGCTTCAGAGCACGGAGAGCCTCAGCAGGGACGGGTAAAGGAAATAACTACAAAATAAATTAGGAAGTGAGATAAGTGTGGAGAGAGCTGGGGATTCAGCTCTCCAAGGACCACCGGAGACAGAGTTCTCAGCTGGGGGAATCAGGGAGTCTTCACTCTTTCTCCCCGTCAATGCTAGATGACTACTGTCATTGATTTCTTATGGTTTTAAAAGTCAGCGCTGTAGTAATGGCACAAACACATCTATTTAAGTTGAAACTGTATCACCAAGAACATTTCTTACCCATCCTAAAAGAAAGAAACATGAAAGTGGTTCACTCTAGTTATAAAATGGATGGAAAGTAAGAACCACGAGACGGACGAAAACCATAAAGGGATCATGAAGCAGATTTGATACATCTTTGAGGAGGGAATTTTAATTTATATTAACTGAAAATAAGCCCGCTAGAGAAAATGTATCAGATATCATTTTTTAAAAAACTTTGACACTTTATAAAGGCCATGGCTTTGTGAAAACATTCATCTAAAATCTCATGGAAATGTTCAAATGCAAAGGATTAAAAGAACAGATAAGCAGGATTGAGTTGTAGTTTTTGCTGGAATTATAGAAGTATAATTTAGTTCCACAAATTAATTTCTTTATGTATCTGTGACAGTTTGGTTTCTAGGATTTTTTTTTTTTTTTTGGCGTTGGGGAGTGGGGCAATATATCTCTTATTATGAAGTAGGTAAGTCTACCCAATAATTATGGTACTGAAATCAAACGGTTATAGGAATCTCTAAAAGCACAAAATCCCTATCTTTCATATTGTCATCTATACAGAAATCAGATTTCTGAACTTCATGTTCAATAGTCTACTTTGAGTAGTTAGCCTACTACAGATATAGAGAAAAATTCCTGAGGAAATTGTTTAAAATAATCATAAAAATTTGTGAATCAATATAATCATCAATAATATTTATCATCTATTTTCAAAAAACTAAAGCTTCATATTAGCTATTTTTATAACTGCCTAAATGACACCAAATTTATCACCTCCATTTTATAGATAGAAGGATTATTATATCTATTTATTCAAGACTATGTCAAGAGGCAGTAATACTTAGAAATAACAGCTTTGGTATTTATCTAAAATTTTATAAAACAACAGGTGAATAGTGTCATTTACATTACACATAGTGACACAGACCATTCACATTACCTTTCATATTATATTTTAAACCAGAGGCCTGGTGCACAAAATTCGTGCACTTGGGGAGTCCCTCAGCCCGGCCTGCGCCCTCTCGCAGTCCGGGAGCCCTCGAGGGATGTTCTACTGCCAGCTTAGGCCCGCTCTCTGTGGGGAGTGGGCCTAAACCGGCAGTCAGATATCCTTAGTACTGCCATGAAGGTGGGAGTCTCCCACCACCGCTGCTGCACTCGCCAGCCGTGAGCCCGGCTCAGGGCTTCTGGCTGAGCAGAGCTCCCGCTGTGGGAACACACTGATCACCAGGGGGCAGTTCCTGCATTGAGCATCTGCCTCCTGGTGGTCAGTGCGCATCATAGCGACCGGTCATTCCGCTGTTCGGTCAATTTGCATATTCGCCTTTTATTATATAGGATAACTTAACCATTTAAGCTAAATCCTGCATTTCATGTTTAAAGTTTATAGCAAAACCAATTCCTAACTACTGCACATAGATTTAAATTTAATTTGGACTAGAGTGCAGAAAGAAAACCTAGTTTCTGAACTCGCCATTCTCTATCCCCAGCCCCTACATTTGGATGACCCTCCCACTCATTTTATCGTTACCTGCATGTTGACATATGACGGCCTGGAGGCCAGGCGGGCCCTTTCAGAGTTCTGCTGGGCGGCTGCGGCCCTCTCTGCAGCTCGCTCGCTCCCTGGAGCCTTCTTGTCAGCCAGAGGGCTCTCTGCAGGGCTCAGTTCTGGGTCTGAGAGCAGCCGGTCAGTGCTGCTGTGAAACAGAGTCTGGACTTTAACATCCACCATCACACACACAAATGCACCGAATGTTTCCTCTGTGCCACACTTACTGTATGCTAGCCACTGCCAACTATTTACATATATCATCTCATTTAATCCTCACAACACCACTATGAGACAGGCAGTATTATTATTATTCCCATTTTACAGAAGAGGGAAGCCCAAGGTCATACCTCCGGTAAATGGTAGAGTTGGAGTTTGAACTCAGGCATTCTGACTCTAAGAGCCGGAGCTAAAACTATTCCATGATATATATTCAAACATTTTCTGTATATAGTATATATGTCATATTGTTAATGGGAGATATCAATGACACCTGGGTACATGGTCTAAACAGGATTGAGTTGATCTGAAAGCACGCAGCCCGCCATATCCCTGGGTCCCACATCCACAGATTTAACAGACTACAGACTGAAAACACTATTTTCGACACATGGTTGGGAATCTACAGGTGCAGAGGGCTGACTGTATGCACTGTCCTATGCTATTTAGTATAAAGACTTGGACATATGTGGATTTTGGAATCAATCCCCCATAGGTACCAAGGGACAACTGTAGTTAAGTTTTGGGGGAGTCAAAGTTAGACACGGATTTTTGACAGCACAGGGGGTCAGTGGCCCCTAACCCACACATGTTCAAGGGTCAGCTGTATAAAAAAACTAATAAGACAATAGGGGAAATTGGGAAAATGGAGATGGATAGAAGCAAAACCTTTCAATACAGAAGCATTCCATTGTTTTTCTTTTAAAAAAACACAGGCTGCCTATTTGAAACAAGAAAAGAAACGAAAAGTAAAATAAGGAACACCCATTTGTAACTGTCCTATTGTACAGGAGAGTTATATTTAATACAATATATGTATTCACATTCACTGTGATTTGTAATAAATGAAATCATATACTGTCAAGTATTTATCACCAAAGTGAGCAGTTAACCACTTCAGAACAAGGTAGCCATGGTTTCAGTTAGAAATTCAAAGGCAAATGAAAGAGAATTCACACCAGGGAAGTATCTAAACGCAATCATCAGAGAGTAAAAATCACCCTGCTGCTTACAGAAGAGCAGAGATCATGTTAAAAGTTTCAGAGCAACAGAGAAAGTTCAGAGGACCCAGATATTCACCCAAGGTTTATGACGAGAAGGACTCTAGGTAGGATATAAGGGTGAGAATTACCAGGTATTAAGTCTTAATAACATTTTTATCCACAAAAATATCACTAAGATTGAAATGGAATACTACTCTGCCATAAAAAAGATGAAATTCTGCTGTTTGTGACAAGGATGGGCCTTGAGGGTATTATGCTAAGTGAAAAAAAAAAACTCAACAAAGAAAACATATTCCTAGAGGCAGACAACAGATCTATGGTTACCAGAGCGGAAGTTGAGTGGAAAGGGGCAGCCTGGGTAAGGGGGTCAACTGTATGGTGACAGATGGAAAATGGACTTTTGGTTGTGAGCATGATGTAGTATATACAGATGTCCAATTACAGTGGGGCTTTGACTTACGAGTATCCCGACTAGCGAGTTTTTCGAGATACGAGCGGTCTCGGCCGATTTTTTGCTTTGAGTTGCGAGCTAAAATTCGGGTTACGAGCCAGCTTCAGATACCCCACTGCTAGTTGGCGCAGCGAACGTCACAGTGAACGCCACATCAGCCCAGCATCACGTGTCTCACTCGTTCACTTTTTGATTTGACATACGAGTAATTTGAGTTACGAGCTCCGTCACGGAACGAATTAAACTCGTAAGTCAAGACCCCACTGTATAATGTTGCATACCTGAAAGTCATATGATGTTATAAACCAATGTTACTTCAATGAAAAAAAAATGTTTTAAAGGAAAAAGAAAAGGAAATTATAAAGAGAAATGAATAAACTCGTGGATGAGACCAAACTTGCTGAAACCAAGGAGCACTCACTGCCCAACAAACCCAGTGTTGTTCCCCTGACTTAAAACCTATCCAGCTCGCGCTACAATCTCCTTCCAAGCACCCGGGCCTCCCCGATGAAAACACCTACTGTAAGTGGGAGTTCTTCGTGCCGCGCAAGAGCTCCACCGTCTGCCTCTTGGCACAGGAAACCGTGGAGGGACCCATCATCTGCTTCAGGTCGCCCGTGTTCCCCGAGTGGGAAGGACTCCGCGGCATGCCTACTTCCACAAAAGCATCGTTACCGCCTGCAGAGGAGGAAACACAACACCCAGAACACGAGTTCACCATCAGCAATCCCCTGCGATGGAAACAAACCAGAATCCAGCTCCAGGGAGACACAGACATAGCAGCTTTCAGCTGCAAAGACGACGCCTGAAGTTCAGGCTGCCTCAAAAACTCAAGATGAAATGTGAAGAAATGACCCTCATATTTTTAAAGTTAGGGATGAAAGGATTAAAAATAGGTCCACTCTACTTAGAAAAAAATTACACACACACACACACACACACTCACACTAAGTTGATGCTTTCCTGCTACATAATTACATTCACTTTCATTTAGGAAGTCCCAATGTCATGGGAAAGGGATTCTTTCTGTAAGAAGTTTGTCTGCTTTTCAGTTTATCTTTCACCATGTTCTTTGGAATTTCATTCAGGATGTTGTCTTTCTGCAAACTTCGGGCAGGATAAGTCATAATCGATTAGCAAAACCAATTTGAAATCACTGCGTGGACTTTCTACAACCCCCTTTGTCCAAGGAACAGGCCCGCCGAAGTCCAGAGGAAAGATACCTTCGGCAGGATTTGGTTTGGGAGACACCTGCTCCGATCCACTTGTCTGTCTGGACGGGTCACCATGATTTGCACTCAGCACTTTCTCTCCAAGCGATGAAGTGGATATTACACCATATTTTATGTTCGGAGGCTGAAATAACAATAGAAAACAGCATGTGGATGTGGTCACCATTCTAAAATTCACTTCCACTGAAAGTTTTACTAGTGGCTTATCTCTTACCAACAGCACAGATCCCACCATCCTGAGGGACATTACCTGCGCGTGTCCATTTAAAGCAGCAGAGATTTTTTTGCCTTCTGTCTGCATACTGCTGATGTGCACATCGACAGGAGTCAAGCCGGGAGGGGGGGAGGGGGCTGTGTGCCCATAGGCGGGCACTCCGGACAACAGGATATTGGTTAACGTGGCTTGGGCAGTAGATGGAATCATAAGGTGTGGTACGGCAGAAAAGCCTAGAACAACATTTTATGAAGACAGATATTAGACAGAAAGAACACAGAATCAACAAGCATTATATTATCTTCAGTAACTTCAAAAAACATCACTGTTGCTGCAAATTCAGAAGGGAATTCAATGTTCATCTCTCTCTGCAAACAGGTTTAACATTACTACACAAAAGAATATTAAAATGGAACAACTCTCTAGGAAATATTTAACCCAAGCTCCTCACGGTACAGACGAAGAAACAAGCTGGACTTCACGTGTGCATATACCTACCGAGCAATTCTAACCTCTCCAGCTAGAATCTACCTTTCGAGTGATAAGTCAGCGACCTTCATATGACTTTGCCACTGCTCCCTGCACATTATGCTCCTTTTCCTGATCTGCTAGTCACATTCGAAGGTTATGTTTTACTTTTATGGGAAACTCACTGTTTTGTCGCGCATCATTTTAACTAATTTACACATTAGGAAATTTCTGTTAGGCTAAAAAGTATGCTTTGAACCATGATTTCCCCCTAAGGACATGGAACCACTAGTACATTTTATTTAAAAACTGGTAATACCTACAAAGACATGCCTTTGATTGTACTTAAATGATACTGACCTGTGGCACTTGAAGTATTAGCAAGTGGGGGTGCCCACAACGTGGGGCTGGGGGTGCCAGAACTTGGACTCTGCAAAGGACTGACGGAGCTATTAAGCGCATTCAAGAGTGAGTTCGGGGTTGTCGAAGTGTTTAGAGATAAGGTGGTGGGGCCCAAGAGACCTGTGATAAGTGAATGTACAGTCAATATGCATACATTCAAGATTTTAAAATAACAGATGGCAGCAATATTGCTATTTGGAATGCACGCTGATATAATCTGATATTTTCTGAATATAAAACCTGAGTGATAGATTACCTTCTTTCAAATATTCCCATGAAATACAGCCTGATACCATTTCAACACAGGGCCCAGCTTATCCACAAACAGATGCTGATCGGAAAATGGGAGACAGGTGTGTGCCCCAACCAGGAAGGCAGTGGGGGTTCACTGAGCACCACCAGCTGCTTTGCGTTCACGTCACTAGCCAAGATGAACAACATTCTGCTCCAGTGGGAACCCATTTTCATTTCCCTGCATAGCTCAGTTGTCATACTCGTTCAAACAAACGCTTCAAACCACATACAATTAGCAGCGACTAAGGGGATGACTTCCTGCAGCGGAATGGCTCTGCTTGGCCCACTGTGGACAGGCGTGGCTACCTGCAACAGTTTTCATACTGTGTCAGAACACTGACATGACTCCTTCGCGCTCATCTCCATGCATGCGAAATCTTTTCTCAGGAGAGAAAAAAAAATTTTCCCCTTGTTTTAAAGATTTAATGCCTGATTTAGGTAATGAAATTTCCCTTCTGGCATTTAAAATATGGTAATGAAATTTCCCTTCTGGCATCTAAAATAAAATGTGGATTTTTACATAAGTTTCCAGGAATACTTAAAGCATTAGGTGTTACAGGATAGGTACAGCCATAAAAACATTTTAAAAATTGAGTAACTCTGACTGTCTGCTCACTTTTTTTCTCTCTCTAGTGCAGCAAGAACTCAGTGCCTGCTAAGCGATGAGACTGGCATTTCGAGGTGCATTGCTGTGTGGAAGGGACAGCTTTGGGAGACGATGGGCCCAGGGAAAAAAAACCCTGCCTTTACCATAATGGTGTCGAAGCAAGGCTACTTGGTGTATTAATCATATTATTTAAATATGTTATATTTATTAAAGCAAGAATAGCTGTTAGAAAAATTTAAAGACTGCTAAGAGTATGTTTTCGGTCTCAAATCAACACTGAATGGGTTTGCTAGGGTTAGTGCTTTAACTTTTCATATAAAGGCTACTGAGAAAATGTATAAGAAGTGAAACTAGCCTGATTTAATACAGCCACTAACTTCAGCCTGTAAGACGGGAGTCCATAATGAGGCAATAAATGTCACCATGGCTATTAAAATGACTGGCTCTATTATCCTAAAAAACGGAAGCACCGAGTGACGATGTTCCTTCATCTTCCTATTTGCTGCCTTAGATGTGAATGCAGGTCCATTTGTTGCCCTTGGCGGCCGCAGGCTCGATTTCCTTTGTGTCTGCACGAAGCAGGTCTAGCCACGGCGGGAAGAGGGGGGAGGGGGTCTGCCTGCTCTCCCCTCCCCCTCTGCACACCCCTCATACAGATTTGCAATTACTTTTGGAAAGGCAAACTGGATAATCTTTATCTCCAGGGACTGGTGGCAATATTGCAAATACAAGGGAGAGCAAACACATAAATTACAGTCAGCCTGCTGACTTCACTCGCAATGGCATTCTTAATTTAGAAGAACAAACACAGCCGAAAATAAACGTCAGACGTTGATTATTGATGCCAAAATAAGAAGAATCTGGGGAACAAATCCACGGAGTCTAACAATAAAAAAACAACAAAAGCCAACAACAAAATGGATTGATGCGAGTTCTGCTGCTTTTCACCTGACATAGGGCCTGACGAGGGAGAAACATACCCTTTAAGATGTAGCCCCTGCGGCAGAAAGGAAGGGAACTGGGTAAGCAACTGAGAAGTGCTTTAGTAATGAACGGTATACCTAGTCCAGTGAGTCCGAGGCCTGCCGAGGCTAAGATATCCAGGCTGGGACAGGCCAGGCCGGCGGGGCACGATGCTGGGGACGGACTGGTTGCTATGGTAACCCCACTGCTTTCAAGTCCGAGGAGACATTTCCTTGCTTCATACATATTTAAGGCATTTCGTTCAACACTTTTCACAATCACAGACTATGAAAACACATAATGGGAAAGAAAAAAGTGACATGCAAGTCGTCTACAATGAATTGGGGAGGTGGGTGGGAAATGAAAACCGTAATAAGAATTCCACTTAGGAAATTCATTAATGCTGCTTTAAAAACCAACTGCAAATTCTAACCACTTATCACGTTTCCTCCTTTTGGTAAAAACCTAACATGTTAGTTGCTATTTATTGGGTGTGTCCTGTGTTCTAAGCCTTGTGATGGAAGCCGCACATATATTCCAGTTCCCACCAAAACCTTATGGTGGCGTAGAAATTATTATTCATATTCAGTGAAGACAGGATTTACCCAACGTCACAGCACAGCGGTGCAGGGCAACCAGAGGACTGGAACGCGGGCCCCTCTCTGGAGCCCGTTCTCCTTCACATCCTCTTGTCTCTGTTAAAGCTCCCCCCCCCCTTACTTATTTTTACAAAACAAATCAAACTTGTCTCCCTAAAGTATATGTACAGCTTAATAATAGTCACTTACATTTGACATTTATGGTCTACTAGTTAACTAATAGACCGTGAGGTGCCACTATTCCTCACTGATGACATATCTATGGCAAAGCTCATACTAAAATAAACTCCTAAACAATAAATCTTTTTTCTCAATGGACTCATCTAGAAAATTGGAAATGTGAAACCAAGGGGGGAAAGCCTCCAATGAACAATAAAGGAAATTGGCGGCTGAGAAAGCAGAGCAGGAGGGACCAGGGGGCCGGGAGGCATAATTAAATGGCCCTGGGATGCTGCCACAGTGTATTTCCCCCTGACTTCCGCTCACTTCTTCCTGGACCCCAGGAATTCTTGTGTCTGTCCATCTTATGTGCCCAAGTCCTCAAAAGTCTCCTCTCTCTCTCAGTCCTGGCATCCACAGAAACTCAATTAGCCAGGCATGCATGAAGCGTCACAATACATAAAATTAGGGTCCTGCTCTCTCACATTAAACGCATTATAGCAAGTTCACCAGAATCAATGCTATCTTTCCATCTACAGTTTTCTTTTGAAGAAAGAGAACTGGACACTGAATACCACATCATTTACAGATACACAAAATTGTATTTAATATATATTTTACATACACTATTATGAGTATATGATAAGACTTATAGTTTAGAAATTTAAACATAGAACACGTGACTGGTGTTTCACCTGCTATAAAAGATGTACATTAAATGTTACCATTGAGTACATGTCATTATGCAACTTGCTTTTCTTTATTCAACACCATTCTTATCCTTCAATTTCTGGTACGAAGGTTCTTCAGAGTGTGTAACTAGAAGCAGAGTTGCTGGGGGCAGGGTCTCAGGGTTTTTAGTGTGATCGGATGGTCTCAAAATTGCTCTTCAAGGTGATTGTGCCTATTTGCACAATATTAACACATTGCGGACGCACCACGAGAATTCTCGCTTTGTATTACACAGTGTTTTACAAAGTATACTTTAAAAAGATATTAGCTTGTAAGAACATGTATTAAATAACTTCAAAATGCAATGGGTATTTGATTTTAAAGGATGCCTTTAAAAGTATACTTTAAAAAGATATTAGCTTGTAAGAACATGTATTAAATAACTTCAAAATGCAATGGGTATTTGATTTTAAAGGGTGCCTTTAACATTTATGTAAAACGTTTTTTGTACTCGTTCAATAGAAACTTATCTGGCCACTGGGTAAAGCTAGCAATGAAACTACTGGTCCGCACTGTGTTAATAGAGAAACATGCCTGTTTCCTGACTTTCTACTAGCATTCAATATCATCGGAGTTATCCCATTAACTTGTTACTGTACATGTAATTATTGAAATTGTGCAACTTCTTAAGGGAGAGGTTCCAAGAAGGCTGAACTGGGTATAATTCATTCCTAAAAATATTTTATTATTAAAGAGAATGGGGCACCTATTCTTTAAATCTCCAGGGCTAGCACAGTGACTCACAAATAGTAAGTAAGCTAAATATTTTTTTGTAATTGTATTGAGATGTGCAATTAACATAATATTTAGCTATAGCAACTATCTAGAAGCTTAGTAATATTTAAAGTTACCAGCCTGCAAGTTAATTTAAAATGGTTTTCTCTTTCCTTCTCATATATTTATAGAAAAATAATGGTCACTAAAAATGGGCTCCAAAAACCAACACACATATAAAGAAAATGGTGATCAATAATGAATGTTGTTACAAATTTATATTTATATAAAATACCTAAATATAATATATAATGACATATATAGAATATTTAGTTCCATAAATATGCAAATGCATACTTATATGCAAATAAAACAGAATGTGATATGACACATGGTTCTCTGGATCCAGACTCTAAACCAACCTTGCTCGGCTGTTTCGGCTTCGGTTTAATACTAACGAAGACATCCAGCTGTTCCATCAACTGAGCAATAAACTGTGGGTCAACTTCAATTTCTTCCTTCATATCAAACATCAACACAAGAGGAAGACAACCCTAGGAAAAGTCACAATAGAAAGTGTAGGAGGTTAAGAAGTTACTCATTTAAACATCAAATAATTTAACATGCCTACAAATAATGCAGTATTTTACAGATCTAACAAGTAAAATGGGAGAAAAAGGTGAAGAGATTAAGGAAAAAACAAAACAACAACAAAAACCCTCATAGACACAGACAACAGTATGGTGGTTACCGGAGGGAAATGGGGGTGGTGGTGGGAGGTAGAAGAGGGTGAAGGGGGGCAAATGGTGATGGCCAGAGACTTGATTTGGGGTGAACACCGAATACAGGATACAGATGATATATTCTATTGGTGATGGACGGAGACTTGATTTGGGGTGGTGAACACCCAATACAGTATACAGATGATGTATTCTAGAATTGTACACCTGAAACCTATAAAAAGATAAAAATAAAGAGTAAACTCAAGCAGTAAAGCTAAATCAGATACTTTCACATAGCTTGGAGGACTGTGGGAAAATAAGGTTGAATGGCAGAAACTATTTTCTGGATGACAAAATTGTATGTGTCTTAAGTGTCTGTTTTTGGCCCTGAATTTTCATTCATTCTCCACTTGGGAAAATTCCTCTATTCTCTGGATTCAGAGTGTCAGTGATGCCAGAAACTGGACTCTCAGCCCTATCGAGGGTACTCGCCTTGTGCCCGCGCTCAAAGACGGACAGTGCTGGCTCTTCATGGTTTCCTGAATGAAGTCTAAACAAGCGTCAGCATCTAAGATCTCCAGCTGTGGCCTGGCTGTGTTTGTGCAATCGCAGGTCTGTGTCTGCATGCCTGCCCCTTCCTCCAGGCTGGACCAGGCCATCTTTTAAACTGTACGCTGGCATCTCCGCTCATCAGAAGGCTTCTTCACCATCCCAAGGCCTACTCCTCTTCGGATGCAGCTCAAGCCTTCCCTCCTCTCTCAAGTTCACAGCCACTATTGTCCCTTCTTTGAACTACCTCCCTTTGAGCACTGCAGGGTTTGGTACTTGTTCTTCTCTCTGATGCTCTCTTCCTGGCCCCTAGCCCCTAGCACAGGAAAAATGTCACACACATTTTCTGATGCACAGGATGCTCGGTGCTAGCCTAATGAGTGACGTGTTTTGTACATAAGTATCGGGAGAAGGTATCATGAAACATAGTAGAACTAACATGAAATTACTATGTCTCATTTCTCTTGTGGGTAGAAGTGATTTTTGTAAGGACATGGCTATAAAGAAAAGGTTATGGTATTTGAAATACAGGTTAAGTCCTTTTAATGTATCTCTCCCTCCCTCCTTTTAATATTGTGCAATAATATGTCTCATTGCATGCCTATAGTTTTGGCAGGTATGGCCAAAGTATGAATATAAGTTCATAACTGTGCAGAATGTTTGAAAAAGTTTACTGAACTCAAAGTAATAGCTAAAGAATCTGAAAAGCAGACAAAAATAAAATATGAAGAATAAGCATAATAATCTCTGGAGATGAATATGCTATGTAATTAGTAGTGTACTCAAAATAGCCTGATTAAACTAAGTTGGGCTAAAAATATCATTCACAACAAAATAAAGTTCATAAAATTATGTATTATAACCCTTAATGATTATAACAAGTTTTCATCTGTCAGAGAAATAAAGTCAACCAGACAAAACGAGATTTTCTAAAAGTTTCTCACAAACGAAGTCTGCAAATTAATGATAGCAAAGGCCATTCCTGAAGCTACTGATTCAAATGTCACTGAAGGTCAAGTGCTAACAAAAGAATACAACGGTGTTTTTAATAAAAATATCTGAGTCCACATTATGTCAGTCCATTTAGTAACTATACATCAATCTACACACTGGGTTTTTAAATGAATATAGGGAGGAGTTAGAAGCAACACTGAGTTCTATAACTGCTATTTTTCTTCAATGCATGACACTCAAATGCATTCTGGCTCAAACAGAATTTTTAAAATTATATCAGAGATTGGGAAATGTTCAAATGTTTCATGCTATCAAAATCTATGTCTTTGAGGGTAATGTTTAAAATGTATTTTTATTCTTCTGCTTAAATAGAAGACTTTGTCAGATGAAGACGACAAACTACTATCTGTGGTATGAAAATAATCACCCTCCACAAAATACAGTTATTTCATTTTGAACCTCTTCTGCATTTAGTCTAAGTTTTAAAAAGGAAAAGTCCTGCAGCAAAATCTCTCACTAATGTAACGAAACTCAGCCTGTGAGGCATTACCTACCTTACTCCTTTATCTCCTTTTACCAAGAAGCTTCCTTCCTTGACCTCGCTTCCAAAGTGCTTTCACAAATACCGCACAAGGTGTGTCAACAGTATACACTGTACCCAAAGAGGTAAAAAATAAAGAAAAAGTAACCTGGATTTCACTAAACCTACCATGAGATATTGCCTTGCAAGACAGACAGACTCAATGGTGCCCTGGAGGTAGACGGTGGATTTCTTTTGTGGATTACTGGGGTCGGGAAAGTGGATCTGAGCACCCGTTCTCTGCATGATATGTTTGATGTTGCTTCCATTTCGACCCATCATGAAGAGATGATGCTGAGCTGCGATATCGAGCTGTGTGCTCACGGGAATAGCAGACGCCAAGCTCCCGGCAAGATGTTCCAACAGCATGGCAGTTCCTTCCTAGGAGAAAAGGTGGGACAGAAATATTCGTGTAAATGACTTTCCACATACAGGGAGAGTCTAGTGCACTTCTTTTTGTAGTTGTTGATTTTTTTCTTTATTGATTAAGTTATTACATATGTGTCCTTATCGCCCCATTGCCCCCCACACCCCCCTCCCATTCATGCCCTCACCCCCCCGGTGTCTGGGTCCATTGGTTAGGCTTATATGCATGCATACACGTCCTTTGGTTGATCTCTCACCCTAACCCCCACCCTCCCCTACCTTCCCTCTGAGGTTTGACGGTCTGATCGATGCTTCTCTGTCTCTGGATGTGTTTGTTCATCAGTTTATGTTGTTCATTATATTCCATAAATGAGTGAGATCATGTGATATTTATCTTTCTCTGACTGGCGTATTTCGCTTAGCATAATGCTCTCCAGTTCCATCCATGCTAAAAATATGGAACGCTTCACGAATTTGTGTGTCATCCTTGTGCAGGGGCCATGCTAATCTTCTCTGTATCATTCCAAATTTAGTATATGTGCTGCCGAAGCGAGCACACTTCTTTCTTTTTTAAATTCTTTTCTTTTTTTTTTTTTTTTAGAGAAAGGGAGATCGATATGAGAGTGAAACCTCCTGCACACCCCCTACCGGGGATCAAACCCACAACCCGGGCATGTGCCCTGACCAGGAATCGAACTGGCACTTTTCATTGCCTGGGACGACACCCAACCAACTGAGCCACAGTGGCCAGGGCTCTAGTCACTTCTAACAGCTATGGAAAAATACAACACATATAGACCAGAATGTAATACAAAAGAAAATTCTAGAAAACAAACCAGTCTAAAATCCTTTAAAAATAAAACTTGAGCCCGGCTGGCATGGCTCAGCGGCTGGGTGTTGAACTAAGAACCAGGAGGTCACAATTGGATTCCCAGTCAGGGCACATGCCCAGGTTGTGGGCTCAATTCCCAGAGTCGAGCATGGGGGAGGCAGCCGATGAATGATTTTCTCTCATCACTGATGTTTCCCTCTCTCTCTCCCCAACCCCCCTTCCCTTCTGAAATCAATAAAAATATATTAAGCAAATAAATAAATAAAACTTGAATAGTCTGTTCATGTATGATGTTCGGAATTCGCTCAGTCACTTACCTTCACAGCGCTAGTGTTATTCTGAGACCCTCGGACTATGACAGTAGCACCATACATTCGGGAGCGCTGTTTAAAGGACACTGAAATGTTGTATGTTTGTGATATGTGCTGGATGGAGGGGGAATTAGGATCGGGAACCGGCTGAAGAATTCCAGCAATCGGCAGCTCAAACATCAGCACCAAAGGAAGCAGCTCCTACAATGAAATTGTGAGAACCCAAAGCAGATAAATTATCAGACACATTTAGAAATATGTCTAATTCATTCATCCTTTCCTGAAGATGGAATTTTAAACACATATTCTTTTATTATAGATGTAAACTTGGGTAGGACATATAAAGTTTCTTAAATGACAGGAGCCTTTTATGAAACCTGAAAGTTTTTGTTACTTGAATTGCCTGTGGCATTTTCCTCGGGACTCTGATTTCAAAATCATCAGAGAAAAACTAAGTCAGGTAAAATCCAGAATGTTTCAAAGAAACTTTCTGTAATAGATGAAACCAACTTTTTCACT
The DNA here is from genome assembly GCF_000412655.1 of Myotis brandtii. Taxonomy (NCBI): domain Eukaryota; kingdom Metazoa; phylum Chordata; class Mammalia; order Chiroptera; family Vespertilionidae; genus Myotis; species Myotis brandtii. Next base: position 2,355,738 of record NW_005357311.1, on the reverse strand, counting down.
ATATCCCTCAGACTGAGCGCATGATTTCATCATAAATTGATACATAATATTTTTAATCCTCTATAATGAAAACGTTGCTGACAGTGATTTATGGTATGAAAGTAATGGTTACCCGAATTCTCACTCGGGCAGACTCGACTCCTGCCGGCTGTCCTGCTATGGAAACCTGCAAAGATAAGGATATACAGAGTCAGATTTAATTTAATTGAGCCCACGCCTGCTCTTCCGGTTATCGACATCCTTGCTACTCAAAGTGTCCTCCAGGAAACCCCCACATCAGCGTTATCTGGGAGCTTGTTAAAAATGAAGGAACTCGGGCACCAATGCAGACCTGCTTAATCACAATTTGCATTTTAATGATCTGCTCAGGTAATACGTGTCAACTGATCTCTATCACCCCCTGGATTTACCTGACACCTCACAGCCCCCATGAGGCCTTCCTGCCTCCTTCATAATTCCTCTCGTTCCCTGAATTTTCTCCCGTCTGTTTAAACTCCCTGCAGACTAGAGGAGTATCAATACGCAAGGAGGCAGCTGCTCTATGTTCTCAAGATGCTGAACTACTTCCGTGCTAGTTTGATAAAAAAAAAATTTTTTTTGCTCTAACACCCACCTCTGGCCCTCTCCTGGGATCCTCTAGACCAGTGTTCTCAACCTGTGGGTCGAGACCCCTTTGGGGGTCGAACGACCCTTTCACAGGGTTCGCCTAAGACCATCGGAAAACACATATATAATTACATATTGTTTTTTGTGATTAATCACTATGCTTTAATTATGTTCAATTTGTAACAATGAAATTGGGGGTCACCACAACATGAGGAACTGTATTAAAGGGTCGCGGCATTAGGAAGGTTGAGAACCACTGCTCTAGATGTTCCCAGGATCCACCCACTAAAGAATTACTCTTGTTATTAGGGTCAGAGTGGGGGACCCAGGACACTGCTCTCAGGATGCATGCTTATGCCATACTAGCTTCAAATATTTTGAAAACTGCCCTTGCTTTTTATCATGGCTTACGATCCAGTTCCTTATGTATGTGGCTCACTGTCATATCAGTCTCCATTTATTCATCTTTGTGGCTGACACAGTCTCTAGTGTTGTTATTAGCAGAGAAGAGAGAAAACTTCTACATTACACCAGGGGGCAGTCGACTGATCAACCAGTCGCTATAATGTGCACTGACCACCAGGGGGCAGACCGGTAGATTAGCTTGCTGCTGGGGTCCGGCCAATAGATCAGGACTGAGTGAGATGGGTCAGACACGCCCTGGAGCCCTCCTGTGGTCCCTCCCCAGCTGGCCCTGATTGGCCCCTGATTGGGACTGGGCGAGACAGGGCCAGACATGCCCTCCTATGGTCCCTTGTGCACCGGTGGGGTCCCTCAGCCTGGCCTGCACCCTCTTACAATCTGGGACCCCTTGGGGATGTCGGAGAGCTGGTTTCAGCCTGATCCTGCAGGCCACTCCCCTCGGGACAGCACCAGACACAGGGCTGACAGCTGGCAAGTGCTGCTACGGCAGCGCGAGCCTCTCCCTATCGGGACTGATTGGGCACGAGCCGGTGGCAGGCACAGTGGGGCCAGGATGAGCGGGAGTGGCATCGTTGGACTACGGGTTTCAGCCTGATCCCTGCAGGCCACCCAGAGGGGCCCCACCCATGCATGAATTTGTGCACCGGGCCTCTAGTGTTGTAATAATTGTGTACGATGTCAGATGGGTACTAGATTTATCGGGGTGATCACTTTGTAAGTTACATTAATGTCTAATCATTGGCTTGTACACTTGAAACTAATATAATAGTGTATGTCAACTGTAATTTAAAATATTTTCTTTAAAAGAGAAAGGCATAATTATGTATGTAGCCTGGAGGACCATGGGAGGGATGCTGCAGACAGAATCCCAGCATGGATGGGTGCCTGGGTGAGGCATATCTTAGGTCCTTTCCTAATTCACATCTCTCTGAGCCCTTCCTTAGGGCTTTATTGTATGTTGCCATCATTCCCTCCCCTGTCTCTTCTACCAACCATTCAGAGATCAAGAGTTTAAGGCCTACCTATAACTCATCCCTTCCAAAAAAGCAAAGCCCTTTCCATGTCCTTCCACAGGGTCATACAATCTATACTACATGCCATCTCCATGATTATTTTTTTTGCTCTCATCTCCCAAAAAAGATATGCATATGGAAAACTGAGGCTGTAAAATTTGTTACATAAAAATTCATGAGAAAGACAAAGCACCTGGTTGCTTTTTTCTGCTTGGTTATTCCTGTTGGAATCTGGAAAGTGGATGTGGCATCCTGTTTCTTCCATCACCTTTTTAATGTTGTTGCCACCTTTGCCGATTACATGGGAATGTTCTGTATGCGAAACGTCCATCTTCAAGGTGACCCGATTGCTCTATGTGGAAATAACGTATTATTTCTTGATGCGTAAAAAAGGAACAACTTCCTAAAACATCCCTCCTCTCAAGGGAATAATTTTAACAAAAAGTGAGCCATGGCAGAGCATACAGATTTCTTAACAAAATCAACTTAATCTGTAAATGTTTACTTTCTTTCTCTTTGGCTATAAAAAAGAAATTTGTATTTTAAGACAAATTTGTCAGAAGAAATAGAAAGATATACTCTTTACCAAGATAATCTTTTGGAAAGCAGCCTTTAAATAAAATCAGCTACAATTACAAATAACTCATTCTTTCTTTAATAGACATTATTCATGAAATACTTAATTCAAAAAACTAAAACCAGTTGAAAACACATTTACAAGACTGACTATATATACACATATATATTAATAGGACTATATTTATGCACACACATATATGTTAGTAGGACTGCAGAACTAAGGCAATAGGAAACTAGAGATTAAAAATAAAAGTGATTTAAACTAAATAAAGAAGTATTTACAAGCATTTTCACGACTTCTATATTACTGTGTCAAACTTTACAAAGTAGACTTATTATTCTCTGCTGGGAGTAAGAGTGAGGAAGAGACCACAAAGCCACAAAATTATCTTTAACAGCAAAATGGCTTAAGTAAACAATACAAAGTATGAGATTAGTTATATTAAAGCAAAATGTAAAATTCTAAGACATAATAATTATGGTCTGGTTGGTATTCATGTATTGAATTTGGGGAAATTTAATGTTATAAAATTATAAAGACTGACATGAAATCTTTACTCATTTACAAGAATTTCCCTGAAATTCTTCAGTCCTTAGGAAGCAAAATTTAAAAGTCAAAAATTTCAACAGTTTTACATCTTCTCAATTCTTAAATTTTAAACATATCCATCCAATACTTTGGTTTTTAAAGTTAGTTCTTTTGGTTTAATCTTTGAAATACAGGAAGATATTCTTCTTTGGTGAAAATTCTAAAATAGCTAATAATTATAAGGTAAAAATTCTTTAAAGTAAAAACAACAACAACAAAAGAACAAGAAAAGAAAGAAAGAGGAAGAGATCAGAAACCATTTCAATAAAACAACAGGTGGTAAAATAGTGAATGGTTAAGAACCAGATTTAAATCCCACCTCCTTCCTCACTTATCAGCTCTTGGATCCTGGTTAAATTCCCTAATATCTCTTTGCTAAGTTATAAGAATTAAAAAATTAGTATTTTTAAAGTGCTTATCAAGGTAAGTGATTTAAAGTGTTTATTAAAATTAAATACACGAGTGTACATTTTTAAATACTTAAATTTCCCTATTATCTGCGTACATACACTTTCAGAGAAAGAATGGACAAGATAAAGTGTCAGTTTTATGCCATCACACACAGAGCTATACAAAAGATCATTTTGGTTTTCTACTGGCATCATAAAGGCAAACATGCTAATACAACCTTCATTACTTGTCCTATGAAAATCATATTTCTGAAGATGGCATATACATACTACATACATATGCACATATATACATTTGCACACATACATACACATGTGTGTATCTATACACATGTGTAGATATAATATTATTCCATTACTCAGCCAGCAAGAAAGACTCTATTCAGATTTTAAACAGAACTTTACATCCACTGAAGAATCACACGTGCTTATTTTAAAACCCACCATTACTTTCTCCTGGTTTTTCTTCTCCAAATGGTTCTTTCATAACAGCATGAAGCAGCCCTTGCAGAGACAAGGTTCTGACATCTGAGTGTCCTTAACATTCACTTACTTTTGTGTCTAAGACAGACATGATCATTTCCTTGGCTTCCTTAACATCTTCTTTCTTTCCAGAAACCTTAATATGGGGATCTATAAGAAAAAAAAAAGGCTCATGTGAAACCCCCAAGCTGTTTTAAAATTGATGTTACATTATAAGAGATTCCATAATAAATTCAATTATTTGTCAATCTAAGTGTGTTGTCACTGTAATAAAGACAAGAATGTAAAAAAATACCCAAATTGTGTATTCATCTATGGCTCTTTTCCTTCTTAAACCATTTAACTTTAGGTTTAATTGAAAAATAAGTATACCATATAATTATATTTTAAACAAACGAGTCTACCAACTCCAATTATTAACTGACCCCTTGCTACACTCCAGGCCATTCTAACGCTTTAAGTGCATTAACTCATTTCATCTACACCAGAGCTTTCTCTGTGAGGTTGTTTACAGAGGAAACTACTGTTAATGGGGGGGAGGGGAAAGGGGGATGACTTAATCTCCATTCAGGAATATTTAATATTTATTCAGAATCAGTAGTAAGTGACTAATATATGTTATACCTATTGTTTATTACTGCCATGGAATGTTATATTGGAAAGCATTCATTCATTCAGCATATAATTTCTGAACCTCTGTTCTGTACTATGGCATTATTTTAGGGATGGGGATTTATCAAGGAAGAAAAACAACCTCTGTCCACATGAAGTTTACAGTCCTGTGCAAGGAGACAAACATGAATCAAATGAACAAATTATCTAGTATATTAGAACATAACTGTTATGAGGGGGAAAAGACAAGAGGATCAGGAGTACAGCTGTGGGACGGGGGGTAAGGGCATCAGCCTCTGAGAAAGTGAGGTCTGAGTAAAGGCTTAGAGGAGGTGAGGCAGAAGCCACACTGGGATCTTCCAGTGGAGGGAGACTCAGAGCAAAGCTCAGGACTGGACATGCCTCTGCAGTTCTCCCTTTAATCAGGTTCTCAAGTCTCCCCAGCAATCTAGGTGCTTTCATACCTCACAGGTTAGTCTGACAGAAACCAAGACCATTCTGGGATCAGCCAAAAATTCTACACCACTAGCTTAGTGATACAGCTGAATAACAGATGATTTATCATCATCATCACAATCATTAATGATGCCAATCATATTGACTGCCAAGTCCTTCCTATACTGTACTTCACCTCAGGTTGGGGCAGCATCAGAAAATGTTGGCCGAGCATCCTTCACAACTAACAAGCAATTCTGCCCGACTCCTTCTAAACCATCAATTCTCTAGGATAAGAGGTTGGAGTCACCAGGTGGGAATTTTAATCAAATTACACATATTGCCCTCATACTGTGAGTCAGCCATCCCCATCCCACAGTCCATTTGAAAAGCAATGGCATTATCAGCACATCATATTTACAAGTGCAACTGAGCTACTGGAGAGCGAGAAAGCAAGAGAGCGAGAAGAATGGGAGGAGAAAATATTTTCTAAGGCTACCCGCTCTTAGGACCAGGACAGAGCAATAGCTTCAGTGGTCAGGATGCATCTAGCTTCCTGGAGAGACATCCCAGCAGCTGTGCTTCAGTTAAAGTCAGTGCCGTCAACCCCACTCCCCACCATCTATCTCCATCTATCCCCACCAGACTGAGTCCCCTGGTGGCTGCTCTTGGCCTTGGGCACAGCTCCTTATCCTTCCTTGAATCCCTCCTCTGACACTTGCTCTGTCAAAGGGACAGTGTAAAGATCAAAGACCTTAAGACTGGTTAAAACTCTCTAAAATGTTTAAGTGTGAGGTATTCTAAGGCAGGGGCTTAAAAGTCTGACAGGATGAATGTCCAGCCATCACACGGGAGAGCCTCCACAGAAGGCATCATGGTCTTGTGTTCATCCTGAATGCACCCTAACAGGGAGGTGTTTTCTCTGTGAAGACTCTCCACCAACTTTCACACACTTATGTAAACAAACAGAGCATTTTCTTCAATAGTTCTTAGTATATCCATTATAACTCTTCTAGGTAATATTTCAGTAAAGAGCTGTCTGCATTCAAAATTTTGGCCTCAACTTCTTCAACTTCACATTGACTAGGCTGACTGTGATGCTGCTCTCTACTGAAAGTGCTCACTACTACAGGGCAAGAACCAGCTGCTTCTCAAAACATGCTTGCTCACCAGACGTGTAGCCCTTGCTAAAATATAGGTTCCCGGGCCTCCAGGACCCCAGCAATCAGCATCGTGTTGGTTTCCCAAGTGATTTTTACAACAAATAAGGGCACAACAGATTAAACAATATAGAAAATGTAACTGAAGTCTCTTACATATGGACCAAATATATATATATGGTATGGTAACTTGAAAACCCATTTGTTTACGGGCTGAATAATCACATTAAAATTCCTAGGCAGCTGTAGAGGGAAAAGAAACTCAGATTCAATTTAAGAATTTGATTTCCCACCATCTCTGCACCAACGGAACGATAAAGAAAACAGAAAAGAAAAGCCTCAGTAGAAAATACATTTTAGAGATCCAATATGGCGGTGGAGTAGGTGGAAGTTACACTCACTATACCCAGGACCAAACTAGAATTACGACTAAAATATTGAGCAATAAACCTGAAAAACCAATTAAAAGCTAGCTGAACAGAAGTACTATAACCAAGGATCTACAGAAGAAGCCACATCAGACTGGTAGGAAGGGCAGAGCCATGAAAAGAGCTGGCCCTGCTCCCACGGGCAATGGCCAAGACTCCAAAGGGATATCTCAGTTGCAAAGGTTCTACCTAAGGAGCATGGGATCTCAACCTCAAGCCAGGCTCCGCAGCCCTGAGCATCAAAGCTGGGAAGACGTGTCCACATAGCATATGGCTGTGAAAATCAGCAGGGATTCTGTCTGCCAGGGAGGGATTGGAATCTGCTAGAGACACAGACAATCAATCAATCAATCAATCAATCAATCAATAAATAAATAATAAACAAATAAATATCAATAAAATTAAGAGCTGGTTCTTTGAAAATATAAACAAGATTGACAAACCTTCAACCAAGCTGTGAGAGAGAGAGAGAGAGAGAGAGAGCGAGCCCAAATAAGTAAAATCAGAAATCAAAGAAGAAAATAACAACTGACAGCAAAGAAACACAAAGGATTATGAGAAAATATTACCAACAACTATATGTCAACAAATAGGACAACTTGCATGAAATAGATAAATTCCTAGAAACATACAATTTTCCAAATCTGAATCAGGAAGAATCAGAGAATCTGAATAGACAGACTACAACTAGTGAAATTGAAGCAGTAATCAAATACTCCCAACAAACAAAAGTCGTGGACTGGATGGCTTTACAGGTAAATTTTACCAAACATTCAAAGAGGAAATAACACCTATCCTTCTCAAACTATTCCAAAAAATCAAGAGGAGGAAAGACTTCCAAGCTTATTTTACAAGGCCAACATTATCCTAATTCCAAAACCAGATAAAGACACAACAAAGAAATAAAATTACTATCCAATGTATGCTAAAATTCTCAACAAAATATTAGCAAATCAGATCCAGCAATACATTAAAAAGATCATACACCATGATCAAGTGGGATTCATTCCAGGAATGTAAGGTGGATATAATATCCATAAATCAATAAATGTTATACACCACATAAACAAAACTAAGGATAAAAACTACAAGATCATGTCAACAGATGCACAAAAAGCATTTGATAAAATCCAGTACCCATTTAGGATAAAGTGCGAATAGAGGGAACATACCTCAACATAATATGACAAAACCAGAGCCGACATCATACTCAATGGGCAAAAACTACAAGCATTTCCCTTAAGGTCAGGAACAAGACAAGGATGTCCACTTTCACCACTCTTATTCAACATAGTACCGGAAGTCCTAGCTACAACAATCAGACAAAGAAAAAGAAATAGAAGACATCCAAATTGGAAAGAAAGAAGCAAAACTGTCATTATTTGCAGATGACATGATACTGTATATAGAGAACCCTAAAGTTTCCACCAAAAAAATCTACCAGAACTGATAAATTCCACAAAGTAGCAGGACACAAGATAAATACCCAGAAATCAGTTGCATTTTTATACACCAATAATGAACTATCAAAAATGGAAACTAAGAAAACAATCCCATTTACAATTGCATTAAAAAAACAAAACAAACAAACTAGGAATAACTTTAACCAAGGATGTAAAAGACCTGACTTGGAAAATTACAAGACACTGAAGAAAGAAATTGAAGAAGATACAAATAAGTAGAAGCATAAACTGTGTTAACAGATAGTAAGAATTAACATCATTAAAAGGTGTATTCTACCCAAACCAAACTACAGATTCAACGCAATTCCTACCAAGATGTCAATGGCATATTTCACAGAACTAGAATATTCCAAAAATTTATATGGAACTACAAAAGACTCCAAATAGCCAAAGCAATCTTGAGAAAGAAGAACAAAGTTGGAGGAATCATACTACCTGATATTGAACTATACTGCAAGGCCATATTAATCAAAACAGCATGGTATTGGCATGAAAACAGATATACAGATCAACGAAACAGCATAGAGAGCCCCCCAAAATCCCACCTTTATGGTCAATTAATATTTGACAAAGGAGGCAAAAACATACAATGGGGTAAAGAGTCTATTCAATAAATGTTGTTGGGAAAACAGGACAGATATGTGCAAAAAAAAATGAAACTAGACCACCTTTTTACACCATACATAAGAATAAACTCAAAATGGATTAAAAACTTAAATGTTAGAACTGAAACCATAAAAATCCTAGAAGAAAACATGGGCAGTAAAATCTCAGACATCTCTCTTAGCAATATTTTTTCTGATATATCTCCCTGGGCAAGGGAAACAAAAGAAAAAATAAACAAATGGGACTTCATCAAACTAAAAAGTTTTTGCACAGCAAAGAAAACCATCAACAAAATGAAAAGACAACTCACTGAATGGGAGAACATATTTGCCAATGATACAACTGATAAGGGATTAATATCCAAAATTTATAAAGAACTCATATAAGTCAACACCAAGAAAACAAACAATCCAATTAAAAAATGGGCAACGGGCCTGAATAGACACTTCTCCATAGAGGACATACAAATGGCTGATAGACATATGAAAAGATGCTCAACATCATTAATAATCAGAGAAATACAAGGATGCACTGTTGCTGGAAATGCAGATTGGTGTAACCACAGTGGAAAGCAGTATGGAGATACCTCAAAAAATTTAAAATGGAACTGCCTTGTGACCCGGTGATTCCACTTCTGAGAATTTATCCCGAAAAACCCAAAACACGAATTTGAAAGAATATATGCAACCCTATGCTTACTGAAGTGTTATTTATAAAAGCCAAGATTTAGAAGCAGCCCAAGTGCCCATCAGTAAATGAACGGGTAAAAAAGCTGTAGTACATTTACACAATGGAATACCACTCAGCCATAAAAAAAGAAGGAGGTCTTACCTTTTATGACAGCATGGCTGGATCTAGAGAGTATTAATCTAATGAACAAAACAAACTAACAGACAAAACAAAAACATAGATACAGAGGACAGACTGCAACTGTCAGAGCGGAGGGGGTTTGGGGGCCTGGGTGAAAACGGTGAAGGACTTCAGCAAAGGAAAAAAACCTCACAGGCACAGACAACAAGCAGTATGTTGATTACCAGAGGGAAAGGGAAGGTGAGGAATGTAGAAGAGGGTAAAGTGGGGATAAATGGAGATGGAAGGAGACTTGACTTGGGATGGAGAACACCCAATACAACATACAGATGATGTATTATAGAATTGTACACCTGAAACCTATGTAATTTTATGAACCACCACCTCAATAAATTCAATAAAAAAATTTTTTAAATAACATTTTATTTCAAAGTGAAAGAGCACCATCTAGTGACCAAAATTTTAAATCATTCAGCGTTACAAATAGAGACATAGTGACTTCAAACTGGCTCCAGACCCAAGGCAGCATTTGTTGGGAAAATGGTTCTTTAGATAATCAAGTCTCATAAGTACAGAGAAAAACAAACCTGACAAAATCCTGAGTTAGATTGCAAAGTGTATTTTTCACCCCTCTTTTGGCCTTGCTTAAAAAATATCTACAGGATGTGAGCTCTTATTCTACACTGACCCTAATGTGCTCATCTCAAATCCTGAAACACAGTTCCCGGCTTTCTGAGTGTTACAGCTTCCAGTTCAAGCATGCCCGTGTGATACCACAGGGGACTAAGGTTTCATTCAGACTCATTATGGAAATACTTGATGGAGAAAAGAATAATCAAAGTATTAACCATATGAATAATCATGAAAACAAGGAAAATGTCAGCTATGAAGACTGTTGGAAAATGACAGAAAAATAGGCAATAAGTGTATAGTCTCCCCCTCCCCCAAATTTACTGCTTTGAAAGACAACTCCAATTTGGGCATGAAAGTTTTGAGACATTTGCTCTAAAAATAAGCCTGGCCAGTGTGGCTCAGTGGTTGAGCAATCTACCTATGAACCAATAGGTCACCTGTTTAATTCCCAGTCAGGGCACATGCCCAAGTTGCAGGCTCGATCCCCAGTAGGGGGTGTGCAGGAGGCAGCTGATAGATGTTTCTCTCACATCGAGGTTTCTATCTCTCTATTCTTCCTTCCTCTCTCTCTAAAAAAATCAATGAAAACATCTTTAAAAAATAAAAATAATATTCACTGCTTTATGATCAACCCTCACACTCCCTGAATATAAGACTGTCTTGATTAGTTCTGTAACTCCCACAGTGCCAAACAAATAGCAGATACTCAGTAAACTATTGCTGAATGGACTGCCAGCTCCCCTATTTTGGGATATAGCTAGTAGAGGGAAGAGACGGAAATCAGTGGGCACTTCCCAAGAGATTTGACTGTAAATACTTTGATCTTATTACTTCTATAAAAATACAGAGAAGTTTCAAATAGCCATCTAGAGTTTTACATTTCTGACCCATCAATCTTCTTACATCTCCGTGAAAGAGAGGAACACCAGACGCAATCCAGCCTTCACTGAGTAATGAGAAGCTGTGGACCTGGGTGTGGACAAGGGTATGAAATGGGTGTTTTATATGTAGACACTGAAAAAGAGCTAGACCTCTGAGCAAAAAGGTTTTTAATCTTTCATATATTCATAAGGACTTGCTAAGCCAACAACTGTTTTCATAAGAACACATGCTAAAAACCCTATTTTCAGTAAAAATAGTTGAGATGTTCACAAGAGCTTAAGTGAAGTTTTAGTTGTGGGTATGAAAGATTATCTCTTGGTACCCTGGTGTCTACTCTCTACTTTCCCATCCTTAAAACATCCCATTCCTGGAAATGTTGGTAAATATTGTGTTGCCTTTCCTCCTCTTCCCAAGCTTAAACCTCCTTCCCAGTTCATGCCTTTCCCACAGCAAATTCTATGGAAAAAGCCGTGTCAACCATTTCATTGTATTTATCACGCTGTAGAAAGTAATGCCCTATTGCCACACGATGAATTTAAGCCTTCAGTATTTCACCAATCATCTGTTCGTAGCTACGTTCCTGTCTCCATGACTGAGTGCTGCTGAGCGAAAGAGTCAATGCCCCAAATTCTAAGTAATGCTTTCATTCTCAGCACGTCCTCCTGGAGAGAGAAAAAACAGCAGCAAATTCTTTGTTGGACTAACCCAACTCCTCCCACCCACAAAGCCCACAAATAAACGACATCATATTAGAGCTGCACTTTTGCTCATGGGGAGAAGTTCCATGTCATGACCTGAAACTGGGGATGGCTTTATGCACATAAACAAACCTGTCAAACTGGCCTTAAATTCCTCAGAAGAGACCGGTGCACAGAATTCACTTTCTCCTGACTCAGAGCTCTTCTCACTTTTATTTCACGTTCTTAAGGAGTCTTAGACCTGAAAACTGTCTAACCAAGGACATGGCTGGGGCTGGGTCCATCAACACTGTTGGGAGTGGTCAGTGTTCACCCCCAACCTCCATCGAGATCCCTGGAATCACTGTGAATACGTCCACAGCTGGCAAGCAGTTTCAAAGTGGAAATGACCATTTTTTATACATAAGGAAGACTGGCTCTGGGGTAAGGATTTTGTCAAGCCGCCAATATACTGGTATATCAAGTCTCAGCAAAAGTCCCAGACATCTCCAAGGCACTGGCCGGCTTGGATCACGTAGGGAAATGCTACGGAAAGCCACAGACTGCATTAAGGGTATGACTCTGACTCTGCAATAGGCTAGCTTCCCTTCGTGTTGTGGGGAAATGCGTAGATCCCACAGCTGTGATACTAAGGTCGGAATCCCAAGTAAGCTACAAAGAAGCTCTGTTCCTATAGAAAAGTTGCTGGGTCTTTAGAATATAGGAAGAAATAAAGAAATAGCCCTAATCGGTTTGGCTCAGTGGATAGAGCGTCAGCCTGCGGACTGAAGGGTCCCAGGTTCGATTCCCGTCAAGGGCATGTACCTTGGTTGAGGGCACATCCCCAGTAGGAGGTGTGCAGGAGGCAGCTGATCGATGTTTCTCTCTCATCGATGTTTCTAACTCTCTATCCCTCTCCATTCCTCTCTGTAAAAAATCAATAAAATATATTTTTAAAAAAGAAACAAAGAAAGAGAGAAAGAGAGAGAGAAAGAGAGAAGTTGGTCATATCATTCTTATACTTTCTTATAAATCTAAATTTCTTTCACATAAAGCAGTACTATAAGGTTCTTAAGACTGAAGTCACAAAGAACTTTATTTTCCAATGTTCTGGTATCTCAAGATAAGTAGCTCACCAAAGAGATCACCATCTAAACTGTTCCTAGAACCATAAGCTGCAGGCAGTAAACTCGAGTGTCTGAAACAGCAATCTGCTGCCGAACGGAAGAGGATTCGCTTCTGAACCTTGTGCGGGATCCACGGCCGGCTTCACAGATGGCAGCTCGGGCCTCCCTTCTGTTGGGCACACTCCAGGAATGGGCAATTCTGTTCCAACATGGATGAATTCCAGTGCTCACCCCGCTGGCATTTCCCAAATAATGTGCTTGCAGACCCAAAACAAATGCAGTGACAGCCCCGTACAGAGATGGGATCTACTTCAAACCCTATTTGAGCCACGTCCCAGTTCAACATTGATACCATCCAATACGTCTGCTACTTCGATCACTTTTCCTTTACGTTGGCAAGTCACTATGCTGATCAGCAAAATGAATTCAACTCACAGTCAGCTGGCCACAGCCCATATTTTCCTGTGAAACAAAAGAGTTTCCCTCTGACCTCTTGAGAAATAGGCTGTCCTTTATAAACAAACAAACAAACAAAAATGTTACGCAGGTCAAACAACAGACCAATATCACATTCTATAAGGGAAGATATACACTTTATCAAGAGATGGAGAAAACCTGAACTGACTCATTAAACCTGACTGGAAATAATTTTTAAAGAACAGAACAGAATGACAGGAAGTCAATGTACTTTCAGCTTATTTTATAGCCAGTAATCTAGAATCCAGATTCTCTCAAAGAATACCGTTTGCCAACAAGAATTCCAATACACTGAGTTAGAATAAAAGGGCAAAGACTATATTTGGGGAGGTGACAGAAGAGCCCAAGCTACACATCGTTAAGGCAAAATGTTGGTGAGCAGCCATAACACATGTGATATAACAACTGGGATGGAGAGAAAGCAGGTGTACCTGCTGTGGGCGTGCCCTACACAAACTACGCTGCTTTTGGATAAGGCAAAGTCACCCTTATCTTAAAACAGAAAAGGTTAACCTCCTCACTAGTTAATAGGAAGAGAAGGGGCATGGACAGTAAAGTGCAAAAGCACATGCATTTTAAACTCAAAAACCTCGTTTTCATGAGAAAAACTATTTCCATAGGTACCCACAATCAGCTTACCTACCATAATGCCCGAGTTAACTTCCTATCAAAATTCCACTGGGCAGAATGAAGCTCGATACCCAACGGAGCGCATATGCTTGACATGAGAGGGGCCTGAGTGCCGCTAAAGCTAACGTACAGCAAGTTCCTCAAGATGTGTTTCAGCGCAACTATTTGGCAATGTCTGGAGATGAGCTGCCCGCACCCCTAGGGCAATCCACCCTTCGGCAAGTTCTCGCTGAACGAAAGGGAAGGGTGTGTTCACACCCGAGGAGGAGCTTGTGGACACCGCTATTGACGAGGCAGAAAACAGCTGTCAGCTTGGGAAAATTCGAAGCTCGCTACAAGAGCTTTCTGCCAATGGAATACCAGCATTTCCAACATAATCACCAATAAAAGAGTCCAAATACAATGATAATAAGCTAGTCTAATGGTTCTCCACTGATGTGTCCACTTCAGGAGAAAATGAGGGTACGGGAGGGAAGTGGTACACCGGGCACATGCCTCTTGTCTGGTAAGATTCCGTGTGTGCCCTATCAGAGCTGTTTATTTCATCAGAAACAGAGTTACAGGGACTCAGCAAAAACCAAGAAATAATCTCAGAGAAGAACAACGAAATGCAAACAGAGCAATAAGCAAACTCAAGGCCTAACAGATGAAATAATCAAAAACAGATGTATTTAGGGAGTGTGAGAATTGGAAAAGGGTAGACGGTCTTATCTTATAAACCACCTTATCTCATGCCATGTAAACTAAACTCCAGGCATAACCGCTGAGTTGCTATTCAGGTAGAAGGGGGGCAGAACAAAATCCACAGCACAAGAGAGGGTGGAAAAACAAAGTTAAAAACACAAAGCCTAACTCCATCCGTTTCTCCAAGCCTTCTGGCATCCAAGCTCTATACTCCAGAGATAAGGAGGAGGATTCTGGGAAGGGGGAGGAGAGGAAGCGAAGTGCCAGGCGGAGAGCTGGACTCTTCTGCGTGGTTTGTTTACAGCAGGTCTGCATACAGCAGGGGCCGTGCAGAGGTTACTGCAAGGGAGGATGTTCACACGTGCATGAGCTGCAGATGGTCATGCCGGTCACCATGGGAAGAAAGCCCACGCACACGGCACGGCAGAAGCAATAACGCAAGGGCCCAGGATGAGGAAGGAGCATGTGCAAGCGAGCTGAGCTGCACACAGGCCCTGTGGAGCGGGACTGGAGTCCCAAACCTGCAGGGAGCACCCCCAGAGAACTGTGCTGAGATAACAGCACGTTATGCAAGAATTTCTAGGAGCCAGAACTGACTCATCTTCCTTCTCTCTCCAAGGAATACTGATGTTCACAGCGCACAGGGCAGCTCCCAGCGGTGTGTCTGTGGGCTAAGCTCACGGCACTGGAATCTGTGGCCAGGGCAGATGGTCCCTTTCACAACAGCTGGGACCATTCGGGAGACAGCCTAACACGCCACTGCGGCTGCCATCACGGAAAAGCTGCCATGCGTTTAAGGGTTCACACATTAGACAAGGAAAGTCCTGTGGATGAAGACTGGACCACATCCTGCCACATACGTGATCTCTCTGCTTCATTTCCGGCCCACTAAGAGAAGACATTTAAAAACCAGAAATTCTGTCGTTTGAAGGTACAATCAAGGGTGTACATAAGAAACAGGCAAACACTTAGGGGTTGAGTTCTAAAAATAACTTAGCGGCTTGAGACCGGCATGAAAAGTCTCCACCTTTCTCACCCTTCCCGTAAGATCTGGTGAGAAAGCTTTACAGGTTGCACTGAAGCGGTAAATGAAGGGTTCATACAACAACTCCAGGGGTTCAAGAGTGTTTATCATCTCAAGAAGGTAGTGATTTTCACAAAAATTAAAAGTACTTAATATTAGGTAAATGAGCCTTAAAGAAATTACTTAGAAATTACTTAGAATCTGCCAATCCTTTCTTCTTACTCCCACTTTCTCGCTGAAAGCTGTTCATAGTTGTTTTATGCAGCCGCATATACTGAAAACAGACACAGCCCTGTCTAATAAACCTGTGTATTATTTGCTTCTCTCACACTTTTTTGGTATCTGCTTGGAGTAAGTAGGAAGCAAAGACTTTATCTCTCAATTCTAAGAACTTTACATATTTTGGGGGGAAATATAATTTAAATGATCAAATAACTTCAAAATGGTTATTTTTCTTAAGAAAAATCTCTAAATTTACCTTAAAGCCTAACAATTTCTAAATCAGAATCCACCAAATATCTATCCAAATAAATTACTCCTGCTTAAATATCTTAAATAATAAAAAAATTTGAGAGGTATTTTAAAACGGGCTTTTCTTCTGAGAGTGAGAAGACAGGGGCTTCTCACCAAAAATCACAGAAATAAACATCGCCTGATAAGGGTGACCAGCCAGTCCTAGCCTTTTTAACAAGAAATTTCATCTTAAATAAATTTGTTTCTATACAAAGAACTCCTATAAACAAAACAAAACAAAAAACACCAAAACTTAATTACCCCATAAAAATAGGCAAAAGGGATGGATAAATAATTCAACAGGAAAATGGTCAATAAACAAATAAAGTTCAATCTTACTAATCATTATTTATAAAATTGGGAAATTACCCTTAAGGCTAACAAGGATATGAGACAAACTAACATATTCCTAATGGAAATAAAAATTTGTGCAAAATGTCTGGGAAGCAATTTGGAAATATAATTGAAGAATCACAAAATCATAATTTCATTTTAAGGATACACATGCATTCCACAGAATAAAAACACACCCAAATTAATAGTCATTATTTCTAAGTAATAGGGTCATAGATAATACTTTATGTTATACTTCATGCTTTTCTGCATTTTCCACCATGAAAAGTATACATTTACAATATAGAAAAATACTCATACCTGCCCTGGCTGGGTGGCTCAGGTGGTTAGAGTATTGTCCCATATGCCAAAAGGTTTTGGGTTCAATCCCCATTTGGGGTGTGTATGGGAGGCAACTGATCAATGTTTCTCTCTCTCCCTTCCTCTTTCTAAAATCAATAACCATATTGAAAAGAAAAGAAAAATACTCATACCCTAAAACAGTGGTTTCCAACCTTTCGGACCTCACGGACCACGGGTTGGCGACCGCTGTCCTAAAAGATTATCTGTATCACTCAAGTCCGAGATCAACTTGCACAAATTACAAATTACATCCTTGTACTTTAAAACGAAAACGTACAAAGACAAACAGTGTGGTGAGTGCCAGAGGGAAGGGGGAGAGGGGCTGGGTGGAGGTGGGCAAAGGGGAAAGGGCTGGTGAGGGGAGGCAAATGGGGGGCATCTGTAATAGTTTCAACAATAAAAATGAAGTTATTTTTTTTAAAAGAGAATGTATTTAAGTCAGCATGCCTTGTTTTCCAAGCACAATGTTTCAAGAATCCCCTTAAACATTGAGACCTTTAAGAATGTTAATGACAATGAAACAATGCTTTCTTGATTAGAAATTCCTTCTTTCTCATCTACAAGTCTGGGACAGGCTTTTTGCCATGCAGTCTTTGAACTTTAGTTCTTTTTATTTGTTGTGCCATCACTCAACATTTTATCAACATACTTTGGCTCTGAACACAGACTTCCCAGTGAAACTGGAGCAGCAAATACATAATGATGGGGTTTAGCTGCAGTGAAAAGACCCGGCTGGAGCCAAGTCCAAATAGCTGGGAAGGCCATATGTTCATGGCCACCACTGGCTACTCATGGAATTCTTTCTTTTTAAATTTTGTTTTATTGCTTAAAGTATTACAAAGAGTATTACATATGTCTCCCCCCACCCTTGACCTTCCCCCGGCCTCCCCTACCCGCCAGTGTCTTGTGTCCATTGGTTATGCTTATATGCATGCATACAAGTCCTTCAGTTGCTCTCTTACCCCACCCCCAATCCTCCCCGGCCTTCCCGCTGTAGTCTGACAGTCTGTTCGATGCTGCTCTGCCTCTGTATCTATTTTTGTTCATCAGTTTATAATGGTCTTTATTATCCATAAATGAGTGAGATCATGTGGTATTTTTCTTTCATTGACTGGCTTATTTCACTTAGCATAATGCTCTCCAGTTCCATCCATGCTGTTGCAAATGGTAAGAATTCCTTCTTTTTTACAGCAGCATAGTATTCCATCGTGTAGATGTACCACAGTTTTCTAATCCATTCATCTACTGATGGGCACTTAGGCTGTTTCCAAATCTTAGCTATGGTGAATTGTGCTGCTATGAACATAGGGGTGCATATATCCTTTCTGATTGGTGTTTTTGGTTTCTTGGGATATATTCCTAGAAGTGGGATCACAGGGTCAAATGGGAGTTCCATTTCCAGTTTTTTGAGGAAACTCCATACTGTCTTCCATAGTGGCTGCACCAGTCTGCATTCCCACCAGCAGTGCACAAGTGTTCCTTTTTCTCCACATCCTCTCCAGCACTTGTCGTTTGTTGATTTGTTGATGATAGCCAGTCTGACAGGTGTGAGATGGTACCTCATTGTTGTTTTGATTTGCATCTCTCGGATGATTAGTGACTTTGAGCATGTTTTCATATGTCTCTTGGCTTTCTGAATGTCCTCTTTTAAAAGGTGTCTATTTAGATCCTTTGCCCATTTTTTGATTGGATTGTTTATCTTCTTTTTGTTAAGTTGTATGAGTTCCCTATAAATTTTGGAGATTAGGCCCTTATCAGATATGACGTTGGCAAATATGTTTTCCCACGCAGTGGGTTTTCTTGTTGTTTTGTTGATGGTTTCTTTTGCTGTGCAGAAGCTTTTTATTTTGATGTAGTCCCATTTGTTCATTTTCTCTTTAGTTTCAACTGCCCTAGGAGCTGTATCAGTGAAGAAATTGCTTTGGCATATGTCTGAGATTTTGTTGCCTTTGGATTCTTCTAGAATTTTTATGGTTTCCTGTCGTACATTTAAGTCCTTTATCCATTTTGAGTTTATTCTTGTGTATGGTGTAAGTTGGTGGTCTAGTTTCATTTTCCCAAGAAACCAGAAACACCGATCAGAAAGGATATATGCATCCCTATGTTCATAGCAGCACAATTCACCATAGCTAAGATTTGGAAACAGCCTAAGTGCTCATCAGCAGATGAATGGATTAGAAAACTGTGGTACATCATGGAATTCTTTCAAACATTTATGGCCACATCTCTCTTTTTCTTCAGCAATGGTTTCTAAAATAAATGGACACAAGGGCAATCCTGGCAGTGGGGGTACAGTGCTCTTTCTTAAAGAATTCTCAAAGTCCCCCCCCCACATCCCCAAACCCGAACATTTAGAAAAAATCTCATTCTCTGGGTGTGATTAAACCACCTGTTAATATAAGTACAGAATAACCTTCAAGACCTCGGAACAAGGAGTTTCACCAGGACGGCAATAACAATTTCTTTGCCTTCTAGCAGAGAAGTCTAAGAGTTGAAAACAGTCCCTGGATAGGCTTCTTTGGCCCCTGCCGGGGCCAGTCTGTCTTTAGCTCTGCCTTGCTGTGCCCAGGAAGCTGAGTCAGCATCTCTGAGTCAGCATCTTTTTATGAGGGCTCCCATGATGCTGTCCTCCCCTTACTCCTTCAGCCTTTGGGTGATGATGACTTCCAGCTATTGCCAGCTTCTATGCCTTATCATCTATTAATAACTACTTGCTCATCCCTTTCCCCTACCTACTGTAAGTAGCTCCTTCAGTGGCGTGCATTTAACTCTTTTGGAGGTAATTCTGTTTCCTGTCTGCCTAAGACCAATATAACACCTTTCCCTCCAATTCCTTTTCTTCTCTTGATGACAAAGTGCACGTGGTGCTGTCTCTCTTCTCCACAAAAGCACTAACGTTTAGAGGGTGGACTCCATGCCTTATGTAGGTTGATAATAATATTCCTTAGGTCTTCCCAGACACTTTTTTTGGGGGGGGGGCAATTTCACAACTACAGTAGAGAAGGGTAGTGCAGTTTTCTCTTTATTTTTCTCCTCTTTCCCTTCTTCCCTCACGCCCCTCCTCTCCTTCCTCTCTCCCTTCACCTCCCTCTCCCCCACCCTACAGACTATGCAAATGCATTTTCATCAAATTCTGGTTTGTTACTGAAAGTATCTTGGCACCTTCAGACATTCCCTGATTAATGTGTTGCAATGTTTACAGGACCTTTGAGAAATATGTGTGCATTCAGCAGCATTTTAAAATTTCTTTAATATTTTCTTGGCTTTCATACAACTTTTACCTCTAAAGGCATTTGTTTGTATGTTCCATTCCTCCCCTCCCCCCCCCAAACTCCCACTGTTTTAAATATATGCAAACATCTGTTTTATACCAACTTCAAATACTTTACAAAGTGTGGTTTCTGAAAACCACTGCATCATTCTAAAGTCAGTTTCTTACTGGGGTGCGGGGGGGTGGGGGGCGGTTATGGATTTTCTTTGTGGGGCCTGTGAACCTGCCTATGATTGCATTCAAAGGTTGTGTACATGTGCACTGGTACGGTCTTCTGAATGGATCTATAGATTCTCAAAATGGCTGAACAGTTTACCAAGTCTTTGTCTAAGCAGTATGGAAATTTTTAAAAAATTATTTTTTATTGTTGAAAGTATTACATATGTGCCCCTTTCCCCCCATTGGCCCCCTCCAGCCTGCACCACCCCCCCAGCCCCAGGTCTTCAGCACCCCATTGTCTGTGTCCATGGGTTATGCATACATGCATACAAGGTCTTTGGTTGATTACCTCCCACCCACTCACCCTCCCCCACCTTCCCTCTGAGGTTCTACACTCTGTTCCATACTTTGAGACTATGGATCCACTCCGTTCACCAGTTTATCTTGTTACTTAGATTCCACATGCATACAATCATGTGATACTTGTCTTTCTCTGACTGGCTTATTTCACTTAGCATGATACTCTCCAGGTCCCTCCATGCTGTCTCAAAGGGTAAGAGATTCTTTTTTACTGCTGCATAGTGTTCCATGGTATAAATGTATCACCGTTTTTTTTAGCCACTCATCTACTGATGGGCACTTGGGCTGTTTCCAGATCTTAGCTATTGTAAATTGTGCTAAGCAGTATGGAATTTTATAAAGACATTAAGAGAGCATATTTTAAAATACTTCAACGATTCCATTTTGGCTTGGTATTACCGCAGGCTGAAATTTATTCTTATTCAGGAGTTTTCAACAATTTCTTTTAAAATATGACTTCAGCAATTACATTTAAACATGAATGCTAACCGGTAAGATGATGCCAAATTTCTGTGCATCAGTTTTTTCAGTTAATTGTAAGAGACACAGGAGAAAATAGTAATAAAGAGAAAGACTGGAAGGTCTATGCAAAAAGTCACAATTGAATCAACTTGTTTAACTTCCATTAAAAAATCCTACATATGTTTTTATTAGAGTAAAATGCTATAACTTTATCATTCTGCTACAGAAATGCATCGTTATTCAACAGATGATATGAAATCTTGTTTCAGAATAACTTCTAAAATTACATCAACGAACTTCAGGCCTGGAATGGAACAGAGTTCTTCCTTCTCTCTTCCTTCATCAAGGTTCACGGAGGGCCCGTGCTGGGCCAGGAGGATCCTACAAAGTTCAGCTATCGCAAACACGACACCACATGACACTCGAGCCGTGTGAGTGACCACACACTGCAACTCCCACTCCCAGGGTGCTTTTTTCTATATAACACTCCTCCCAGGTGACAGAAAGTGTACCACCTTACCGAAAAAGCGGAAGTTAGGTGTTAAAATTATTCCTTAAAATCATCTTTCTAATATAAACCTTCAAGGACTGCCTGATCTTATGGAATTAAAAACTCAAAACTGTGAGCAGTGGTTTCCAAAGCCTCATGATCAGGACCGTGTCCAGCGTCCAGCTTTCACTTCCTGTTTCCCTTTTTATCCTCACACTGCAGCCCAACCGACACACTGACCCTGCACCCAAATGTCCCACAATTTCCCTCCCAGCTCCATGCCTCCCTGCCTAAAGCCATCAGACACTGACTGCGCTTTTCCTCCTTCCGGCGCCATCTGTCCAATCCTCATCACCTCAAGGTCAACCTAAATGTCATTGGGTCCATCCAGCGCAAAGTAAATCTCTGCTGGCTCCGCCTATCACTGCTCAACCTATTCCACGCTACCTGTTAGCTGCATACCTCCCATCCTCCTGAAGTCTGCAGGCTCCTTGCTCTAGCGCAGTAGTTGTCAACCTTGGCTGCACACTAGGATCACCTGGGGATCTTTTTAAAATCCTGATTTCTGGGCCTCATCCTCCGGAAATTCTGTTTCTTTGTTATGGGGTGGGGCCACAACATTAGTAACAAAGAAACAGAATTTCCGGAGGGTGAGGCCCAGAAATCAGGATTTTAAAAAGATTCCCAGGTGATTCTAGGGTGCAGCCAAGGTTGAGAACCACTGCTCTAATGGGAGACACTGTGTCCAATTTCTGTATCTGCCACAGAACACACTGCATCTTAGAATCCAGGCACGAGATAACACTCTGGATTTCACTACAGTGGCCAATGCCTGCTTTTTTATGCATTTCACCTCTCTTCCTCCAGAGCACAAAGCCCACCCCCCTTGGCACGTCCATGGCAGCCCTTCAGACGCTGGCACAGCTACCAGCTACGCCCCTGATGGTTTTGTCTTCGGGAATGACTCCCGCCTGCCTCCGCTGTTCTTTCTATGAACTGACTTGGAGTGAAGCAACTTTGAACGTTTGGAATCCCCAGGCTCCGGCACAGGTTATGGAATGAAGTAGGAGTCCCCTACACACAGAGAGTTGTGAGGACTAAGTAACCGTAGGTGGGGCAGCATCATGGGCTAGCACAGTGTCCCTGGCATAGTACGTGCTCCACAGATGCTAGTTGTTATTACTGAGGGAAGGGTTGCACGACAGTTGCCACTCTAGCTCTTCTCTAGGCATATCATTTGCTCTTATCTCTTGCAGAGATGCGCTCTGATGAGCAGGTTCCGGCAGGTCTACATACCCTCCTGGTCCCTCGCTCACAGCTGCGCAAGGTGCCATCTGTCAGAGCACTGCAGCCTCCCCGCAGCTGGTGCAGTGACTCCGGACAACCAAAGCCCAGAGCTTTCTCGCACCAGCCGGTGGGGATACCTGCGTTTCCCTCCCTGACGGTCCCGTTCCATCAAGTGCAAACTGCTTCTCTTCTTCTTCACTCCAGCTGTGCTATAAGTTATACTAACATGTGCCAGGTGAGCTTTACTGTGGTAGTGCTTGTGCTTTTTTTGTGTGGTTTGGGAAACTCCTATTGGACAGTTAGTATCATCCTCATAAAGAAAGGATAAACAAGAATTTCAAAAACACGTTTAACCCTGGCTCCTTAGAGAATTGTTTATATGTTATTTGACATTTGATGTGCTTATTTTCCCTCACTTTTAAGGAGTATTAGGAACGTGCGACGCAGCAGACGGCAACTCCTTAGTGAAGAGCAGTTCTCTGCGGCTTGTGAGAGGGAACCGTGAACAGAGAAAGGCAAGAATAAAATGGGATGTATTCACTCTGCCATCACCTCGCTATTCCTCTCAAAAAGAAGAAAAAAATGCAGAAAAACTAAGCAAAATATCAGATTAGAGGTTTACTACCATGGCAGGAGTTCTAAAACCTGAAAATCACTAGACTTATTCAGCATAAATTCATTAACATCTCTACAATACATATTTTCCACAGCAGAGCTCTGTGATACTTATATATCAGAAAATACAAAAATGGAGCTGAAATTAGGACTTCTAAAAAATTATACTGCTAAATATAAAAGACTACTCAGAAAGATTTATAGAATTTGCATTATGTGATCATTAAAAACCTAAGAGCCGATTTAGATAGCTTTGAGTAAACATATAAAGATATGTAAACCTGAAACACTTTGCAGTTCTACTTTCAAACTTTTCCAATGTTCATCCTATTCAGAACAAAAGTCCCCCAACTGCACCACTTCAATACTTCTTATTTTACTGCCCTCTTTTAGGAATGCAGGCCCCCAAATCTTAACTATTTGGGGATCTTCTCAGCTGCATAGCTGATAAACATAAGCATGGCATAGCTAGTGAAGTACAGTATATGATGATGAAACTGCTAAAGAAAAAACCATCAATAGTCACAAAAACTAAAAAATATTTTCCAAAGAATGATTATTAAATCATCACATTCAGAACTGCTTATTAAACACATTTGGGCCAACACTGTTCGGAGAATAGGAAGTAAGAGATAGAGACAAATAGGACATTTAAAATCAAAGAAAATATGAGATATATTTCCCTAATGAAATATGGGCATGCAAAGTATTGTCAATACTTGGAACATGATGACCTTTTATGAAAAGCTATCTTACTAGCTCCTTCAATTAATAACTGAGGTGATCCAAATATTATGATTTATATTACTAAATAAAAATGTATATGCTACGGAAGTAAAACATTGTCATGCACCCACACCCAATTACCTTCCCCACTCCACTTCAAGGGGAACAATAAAACAAAAAATACATACGCATGGGTCATTCTTCTACTGTGTTACTCCATCTAACTCAGCGTTTCGGCTAGCCAGTGCCCTGCCAGCCCTCACCCCCACCCCATGGTACTATATCCACGACTAGAGTTGGCCTTAATCTGGTTCATGGACTGGTTTCTCTTGGCACATAAAGCAGCACGAACCACCTCTGCAACCATATAATCAGAGAGTGGTACTACTGTCCTCCCTGAAACTGTCAAGCTGTTTGGGGGTTCTGAGAGGGGAGGTGGTGGTGGTGGGATGACTAGGAGCGTCACTGGTCCAAAAGGGAGTATTTCTGTGTTGCATCCAATAGCACATTGCATATACAAACATTACTGTGGCCTGGAAAGATTTCACATGCCCTGTGGACCCGCTTTACTGCGTGCCTGGAAAAGGAAGGATTGCTGGAGTCGCCGGCAGCTTCAGTGGACCTACCCTTCTCTGTAACACCAGCATTTGGTGACTGAATTTCAACAGGACTTTTTCTCTAAAAAGCGGTCAGGGAGAGAAATGGATTTGCCCTCAGCTTTTCTGACATGGTTATTAATAAGCACAGAAGCATTAGAAATAACCTTTTAAAGCAGAGAAGCGTCTTTCTCCTCTTCGGGGTTCTTATCTTAGACTCCAAACTCCAGTTGGAGAAAGGTCAGACAGCCTGCTTTGCACTCCGGCCTTTCTGGAACTGTGGCTCAGGTGAGTTTTCAGATCTTAGATCAGCCGTGGGCAAACTACGGCCCTCGGGCCGGATCCGGCCCGTTTGAAATGAATAAAACTAAAAAAAAAAAAAAGACCGTACCCTTTTATGTAATGATGTTTACTTTGAATTTATATTAGTTCACACAAACACTCCATCCATGCTTTTGTTCCGGCCCTCTGGTCCAGTTTAAGAACCCATTGTGGCCCTCGAGTCAAAAAGTTTGCCCACCCCTGTCTTAGATATTAATGGGATTCCCCTGTCCTTCATGGAGAACATGACTCATGATCACACTGGGGGGTTATTATGTGCAACCTCATTAATATGAATGTCACTAATTGGATAGGAAGAAAGTGCTTGATAAGTAAATAAAAATTTAAAATGTATGGGCAAGAAAATGCTATTCAAACACCATCAATTCCTTTATAAGCCAAATTTATACATTTAAACCACAAACTACCTATAAGATCATAATACTGAATCATTAAACTGGTCTCCCAGGAATATCTATACTAATAAAAGGGTAATATGCTAATTAAACCGGATAGACTGAACGTCTTTCCGGACAAAGCCACGGTGGCAGGGGCCGAGGCAGAGGTGGTTAGGGGCAATCAGGCAGGCAGGGGAACAGTTAGGGGCAATCAGGCTGGCAGGGGAGAGCAGTTAGGGGCATCAG
>NW_005357311.1:2328328-2328837 GCF_000412655.1 Myotis brandtii | reverse complement strand
ACCCTTTTATTTAATGATGTTTACTTTGAATTTATATTAGTTCACACAAACACTCCATCCATGCTTTTGTTCCGGCCCTCCGGTCCAGTTTAAGAACCCATTGTGGCCCTCGAGTCAAAAAGTTTGCCCACCCCTGTCTTAGATATTAATGGGATTCCCCTGTCCTTCATGGAGAACATGACTCATGATCACACTGGGGGGTTATTATGTGCAACCTCATTAATATGAATGTCACTAGTTGGATAGGAAGGAAGTGCTTGATAAGTAAATAAAAGTTAAAAATGTATGGGCAAGAAAATGCTATTCAAACACCATCAATTCCTTTATAAGCCAAATTTACATATTTAAACCACAAACTACCTATAAGATCATAATACCAAATCATTAAACTGGTCTCCCAGGAATATCTTCTATACTAATAAAAGGGTAATATGCTAATTAGACCGGATGACCAAATGTCCTTCCGGACAAAGCCACGGTGGCAGGGGCCGAGGCAGAGGTTAGGGGCA
>NW_005357311.1:2315680-2328258 GCF_000412655.1 Myotis brandtii | reverse complement strand
GCAGAGTGGTTAGGGGCGATCAGGCATGCATGCAGAGTGGTTAGGGGTGATCAGGCAGGCAGGCAGATGAGCAGTTAGGAGCCACTGGTCCTGGATTGCAAGAGGTCCCGTATTGGAGAGAGTGCATGTCGGGCTGAGGGACAACCTCCCAACCCCTGTGTACAAATTTCATGCACCGGGCCTCTAGTTAAGACATAATTTGGTTATGTAATCCAACAGAAGGAAAGAAAACTTTCTTCTAGTAACAGCTTTGGATTCAAAATTTCCCCTGATTAACACAGGTAACACCTTGTAATCACTACCGATTAGTAATGATGAACTGAAATGTTTGTCCTCACATAATCTACTGGTTATTCCCGGGCTGGCTGATGAACTTGCCCAGGTTTATTCTTCCCTTTTCATTTCCTCAGTGCCCCTGAACTTCAGCCCACTGATTCTATGCTTTCATCTCCATCAGAGGGGTTAAAGAAAATTAAAGGCATTACATTTAAAACCAACCCCTTTGCCTGTGTTAGGAGGAAGAAAGTGGGAAATGCCTGACCTGCAACAACAACAAAAAAGTGGGAATTATTTTACTGATAAATCCCAAGGCCCTATGTTTCTCTTCCGGAGTTGGAAGTGGGTTTTATGCTCCCTCAGATCTTCTCGCCCTTCTGCCATATCAGCATATGCATCACCTTCTGTACTTTCTATACACTTTTACTGCCTTAAGCACTTATTTCTTTCACTTTTTCATCCACAAGTGAATTTGAGGTGCCTTCCAAGGTTATAGATCTCTCTGCTGGTAAGGTGTCCAGAACAGGACACAGCATTCCAAGTCCTACAGCATTTTCTCCAGAGTCATATAAACCAGGTTTTTTCCATTCCTGCTTCTCAGTGTAAGGTCTCTGGGTATGTACGCTGAATTATTATAGATCCTCGATGGAACTGTGTTTCTGGCCATTTGTAGTCATTTCTAGTTCTCTTTGTCTGATCATCTGTCTAATTAAACATTCATAAACCTAATGGAGGCAGCTGGTTATTATCAAAGTAAAACAGGTATGCCCAGCTGGCGTGGCTCAGTGGTTGAGTGTTGACCTATGAACCAGGAGGTCACAGTTTGATTCCTGCTCAGGGCACATGCCTGGGTTGCAGGCTCAATCCCCAGTGTGGGGTGTGCAAAAGGCAGCCAAGCAATGATTCTCTTTTATCATTGATGTTTCTCTCTCTCTTCTCCCTTCCTCTCTAAAATCAATTATATATAATCTACAAATGTGAACTCGGGTTCCTCACTTATACAGTGATTTTCATAATACTATTTCATAATAAGTGTTTACTCAATATTAGTATTGTTATAGTACCTGTACCTTATGGGGGCCCCCAAACAGCACTAAATTTATAGCAATTTCATGACATTGAGTCTTCACTTGGAATCCTCCTCAATCTCTTTTCCTGCTTTCTCTGTCTCTGCTCCCAAGGTACCCCTTTGGCATTCTTCTCCATCATTTACCTGGATAATCCATCTACTCATGTAGCTTTACATCCCATCCAATACCCCGATGCTCTCCAATTCTACTTTCTCAGTTCGGGCCTCTTGATAGTTCCAGACACCTGGTAGACAGCTTCGCACTGTCCTCATGCTCTTCCATTTCAACATGATGCCAGACCCCAAATTCATTACTGTGGTCTCTACTTTGGGGAGGAAGGAAGGAAAATGCTTGTGCAAAAAGCAATTCAAAGACCACAATCAGATCACAATCAGCATGTGATCTCGTCCTACTATAATCCACACACTGGTCTGAGCTCAGAACTAAAGGCCTGCGGAATCTTTCCCCATGTGCGTAATTCAGCGTCTGCAGTACCAGTCAGCGCAGCGCTGCCCATTACCAGGAATCATGGTGCTTATTTTTTTCTTTGAACGATTCCAAAATTTATTTAATTTACTTATATTTGAAGACGTTTTCTTCCTCCATCTAAACCAGATTTAACTTTCACTTGGGATGCTGTCTTAGGAAAAGCACAGGGTGATACAACCATAGTTTTTAATCATCTTTGAAGTTTGACTAACCTGTGTATCAGCTACAGTGGCTGATGCCCAAACAACATTTAAAAAATAAAACACACACACACACACACACATTTTAGGCAATAATTTTTCCCAAAGTCTCCAACATATATATATTTAGTCCTCACCCAAGGATATTTTTCTATTGATTTTTAGAGAGAGGGAAAGACAGAGAGAAATATAGATGTAAGAAAAAAAAAACATCAATTGGTTGCCTCTTGCACAAGCCCGACCAGGGCCCGGGCCAGGTAGGAGCCTGAAACCAAGGTACGTGCCCTTTACGGGAATCGAACCCTAGACCCTTTGGTCCGCAGACCGATGCTCTATCCACTGAGCCAAAACCAGCTAGGGCTCCAATATTTTTAAAGTAACTATCATATCTTTTCAAGGCTTATACATTATTGGAAGACTCTATTATTTTTATCCCTAGAGATAGTCAAGATAGGAGAGATGAGGATTTGACAGAATTACATCTGAGGATTAGGAGGACATGTCACGTCAACAATTTAACACTCAGTGGCTTCCCTGGCCCTTCTTCATTCACAAAGATAAGAGATCGCATAATCCAGCGGGATCCATCACATATTTAGAAAGTATGAAATTCTAACAGAAAGACTTTCTATTCCTTGGAGTCTGACCACTACTAGCATATGGGGATTCGCTGTAGCAATAAAAAACATGCTCAAATCCTTTGTTTAAAGAAGAAATTACTCAAGTATTGTACTTATAAAACTAATATGAAAAGAGATTAAGACCCCTTGTTTTTTAAGGTTTCCAAAGTACACTTTGGCCAACACCTATTAACTTCCATCTCACAATAAAAACTCATGTCAATTGCCATGTAAAGATAATTTTGACAAGAGAACGTACAGAAGCGAAATGTCATGTCTATCACCCAGCACATTCAAATGGCCCATCACACAACAAAGCACCCCTCATTTAACCAGGCAGCTGGCCCTTACCTGCCTGCTGCAGTGCTGCCTCAGACCCCAGAGCCTGTAAAGATGAACATGGCCACTTACAACCTAGTCCTCTTCCTTTCACCATTTAGTGGAGAAACAAAAGGAAACAAGGTCGACGACATTTTTGGCCAGATACTACTCTATACTATGTCATAGAAAACCTTGCAGATCTTGATTTTGGCACTTCCGCTGTGTGCTTAGACATATTTTGCTGTATTCAGCAAACCTGAGCGCTACACTCCTCAGTATTTCATACATATTCCCATCTAGCTTGGCTGCAAGTCAGATCTCAATATCTGACCATTTTTTCTCACTTCAGTGGCACCTTTACATTCTCTTGTTTTGTTCTCTTCAAGTTTCCATGACTTTTCTTTTTCTCCGATTGTATATTCTTCAACTTTCACTTACTTGGTCTTGGACTTGATCAGCTCTGTGAGTCCCCTGGCCACAAAGGTCTATTAGAGTAAGAAGGAACTGGCCCACGCCAGCTTGGGTGTGCAGCATGGTGGGCTCTTTCCGACATAAATCAGCAACAAAGACGTGCGGGGAAACGAGTATCGTGAGGGAAATCAATGCCAAGTTAAAACAAACATCTGAAAATGAGTTTGCTTTCAAAATGAATCCTGGACTCACATCTACAAAACAAAGTTAACCTCTACAGTTTGACCGATTTTCATCTGACTTTTAGGCTCCCAGTTCTTTCCTGGTAGAAATGTTTCATGAGAATTTTCCCCCCCACAAAAGTCATTAAGGAAGTGGTTGCATTTATTCATGACTGATAGGAACTCAGACCCAGAAGCGTAATGTCATGTCTATCACCCGGGTCAGAGGCAGCTCTGCAGCAGGCAGGTAAGGGCCAGCTGTCTGGTTAAATGAGGGGATGCTTTGTTGTGTGATGGGCCATTTTAAATGTGCCGGGTGATAGACATGACATTATGCTTCTGGATTTGATGTTCTTGTGATGAGTTCATGGAAAGGATTTAACAGGCCCTTACTCTAGCCAGTGATCGGCAAACTGCGGCTTGGCAAACTGTGGCTCGCGAGCCACATGTGGCTCTTTGGCCCCTTGAGTGTGGCTCTTCCACAAAATACCAGCTCTTCCACAAAATACCGACTTCTGTGCACGGGCCATGAAGTTTCAGTCGCACTGTATGTGCGCGCCCCCACGTGGTATTTTGTGGAAGAGCCACACTCAAAGGACCAAAGAGCCGCATGTGGCTCGTGAGCCGCGGTTTGCCGACCACGGCTCTAGACTCCTGGAAGATGAGGACACAGTCCCAAGAATCAAAGATTCCCATGCCAATGTTTGCTTTGCAGTCTGTATCCAAATCACCTTTTCCCATTATTATTTTTTTTCTTACACATAACTCACGGATTTGGCGGCCTGAGCAGTTAGTCATCCATTCTCAACAACCCATATCTACAAGAGCATCACTCCTTTTCCTGCTGTACTATAACATTTAAGCACAAATACTTCCACATTTTTCTAAGCAACTAAAAGGAGAGAGATGAGACTAATACACCAGGGAAATCCCAATAAGCTATCTCTATAACTCTGTATTGATGAGTATCTCTGCCAGTCCCTTTCAAATGAGATTGATTTGGGCCCCAAGGAACTCAAAGCCTTTCACAGACTCGTGTTTCGTGTTTTTCTCATGTAGATTTTAAACCTTTTAACTGACCTGTCCCCTAAGATTTGCACACCTCCTCTTTCAATGACAAAGAAATCAACTTTCTTCAACCCCATCCTTCTCCTGCTATAGAGAACTGGTTCCACTAGTGCTCTCCACATCATCTAGTTCACACAGACCATCATTCTATTCATTAATTCTTAGTCTCTTACATTAGAAAAATCTTAAATCACCCCCTTAAAAATGAACTTTACATCTTTTACAACAGCGAATGAAGAAGTCTTTGTCTACAAAGGAATTAAAATAACCTTTGACCTTTCAGAAAATAACCAAAGGGACACTTTGTGTTCCTTTTCAACTAGTTCCTCTCGTACCATCATTGATATCACTCATAATCCATGTAAGAAAATAATAAGCAAAATAGATTATTCTTCTCCTAGAAAACTACCCATCATTTAGACCACATCCTTCCACGTTCTCTGATTCTAGCCTTCTGTTGCCTTTAAACTATCTTATAACTCTATGTTTTAGGTAAGTGAGAGCCAAACAAAATAACTGCTGTCTACAGACATGCAAATAAATTCTGTCCTCTGGCGCTTCAGCTTACATCCCTTCCCTACCCATCAGAAAAGGCCAGCTTCAGGTCCACTAGTACACTCATTTGACATTTCTCTATTCCATATAAATTTGTGCTTCTCCTTTGAATAATTATAACACCTGCCTAGTTCTCTCATTAAAAATGACATAAAATCTTT
The DNA here is from genome assembly GCF_000412655.1 of Myotis brandtii. Lineage (NCBI taxonomy): Eukaryota > Metazoa > Chordata > Mammalia > Chiroptera > Vespertilionidae > Myotis > Myotis brandtii. Next base: position 2,322,866 of record NW_005357311.1, on the reverse strand, counting down.
AACACGTGTTCTTATAGCTGTAGGAGACTCATAATTTTCCCTTTTTGGGGGAAAGTTATCCTTTAACACTAAAACAGATAATTCCCAAAGCCATTACTAAGGACAATTTAAATCTCATTACAATAAATTCCAAAAAGCATATGTTATTTCTTATTTTTTTTATTTTTCACTGCTCACAGCAATGTCTCTGCATATTACTTTAAATAAATGGCTTCGAAAATCTATGCTGTGGTGTTTGGTGGGGATATATTTATTGTGCCATTTACCTAAAATGTACATGTGGGCTTCTCTATGGAAGAGAACATAATATATAAGTTCTATGGTTTAAGAAGAGGCAAAACTATGAGGTACGGATACACTAAGGAGCTGGAAGATAGTGGAAACTGTCATTTGGGGACTCGCCAATCTGCTGCATGAATTCGATTTACAGTGATTTAACAGCCTTGATGGATAAGGGTTCCTTGAGAAAACCATTCCCATTCTCAGACCTGGCAACAACCAGACTTTTCTTTTAACACCATTCGTTCTTTCCACAACACACACGTTCACAGAGGACTTGCTAGTAAAACCTAAAACAGAGCTAAGAACACATTTGCTTAAAATATGTTTGTGGAAAACAGCTAATATTATGTCATATTTCAAATAACCACAACTCTCTCAAAAGTGAACACTCTTTCTCACTCCTTTTCCTTAATACAATTCTATTTTTAGGTTTCACACACTGAAAGTCAACAGTCTCTTTCACACCACAGTAAAAGAGTAAACAGAAAGTATTGTCTTCACAATAAAAGGACCATTTCATTTTCCCTCCTTCCTTACTTTGTAACTTAGTGCAGAATGTTTAAAGGCACTATATATACATACACAGTGAGTACCCAACCCCAACACTGTTCCAATCAATTAATCCTCTCCATGGGCCAGCAAAAGGGCGTAAAGTGCCTATTTCCCAGATATTTAGCCTAATGTTCTTTCTCTGGAAAAGTTTATAAATATTTTAGGTTTTACAGAGTTTTTAAATTTATATTGAAATATGTTTACAGTTCTCTAAACATTTTAATTACTTAAGCGATTGTCATTGGAATCTATTATTGGGCTTTCAGCAAATGGCTAGATTTACCCCCCACCCCCAAAACAACAACAACAAAATACCTCATTGGGACTAATGCTCAGTTTTTATTTTAATTTCAGTTTCCTTCCTCTGATCAATGCTTTTAATCCCAACAACAACGGACATTTTAAACAAGTAAGAAATAAAAGAAGTTAGTCCCATTTATTTCATTATCTTGAACCTACAAATGATGAAAAGAAATGGCTGATAAAATATTTCTGATGCCTGACAGCTTTGGGGAATGATCTACAGGGTCGAAATGGAATTACTACCTCGTCTGGCAGTTCGGATATTAGGACTAACCTTGTCTTTGCCAGATGGGGGACAAGAGAAATAATGGGCTCACCTTTCACCACAGCCCCTGTTAGGAAGGGGGGGGGGGGACTAGATGAACTATGTGACAGGAATGGCTTTACTGATGTTACTGAATTATCATGCTCACGGTAGCAATTTAACTGCCTCTACCAGGATCCACCACAAATACCACTTCTTAATTCAGTAGAATATGACTGTCATTTTGGTTCGAGAGGAGGGCATCAGAAATCCTCCAGCAACCTTTAGCCACCTACAGTGAGGGCTCCCACCTAATCTCATATCTGAAGCACACGCGATGCTTCCTCACTATCAAGCCTATGCCGTGCCGACATCCTACTGCAGGTGACATCATGTGATCTAAATCTGTTACTTCCCGAGTCCCAGACAGTGAAAGTCCAATAGGCATGATTTGCATAGCACTGTACAAAGTCCAGAAAGTTATTTCTTTCCTTCTGTTTGTGAGATGGACCCATTTTAAAAGGCATCTCAATGTTGTCGAAGCATTAAGTGAGAAATATCTGCTAAAGTATAATTTTGTCTGTTAAAATCTGCCTTTCCTCACAAAAGCATTAACTGCTGACTGAACATGTCATTACGGTTACTATGGAGAACATTCTGGCAAAAACACTAGTAGGTGCTGAAGAGGCCTAGACACCAAGAACCTCTGTGAGAAGGGGTGTGATCATCTGGAAAATGTTTGGAGTGGGACCAGGGCTGGAGGAAGAAAACAAATAGTCCCCTTGGGTGTCCTGCTAGAAAGGGAATAAGCGGTCAACTCAGTAAACTAGCCCCAAATATAGGAAACAGCTTGAAGTCAACAAATGTTAACAAATATCCGTGAGAGGTAAAGGCCAGGCCAATGACTCTAAACATCACCAGGCCCGGCTCCCACCTGCACACAGTCTCAGAACTGCGCGTTTGCTCCGAGCAGGAATGCTTGTGGTTTCTCAAGTCCACAGCAACCCAGTCACTCGGGAAAAGCCAGAGGCGGGACGGCAAGAGGCAGCCTTCCCATTGCTCTTAGTGAGAACAGCCACTTCCCATTGCTCTTAGTGAGAACAGCCACTGTTTCTAAGATACGATAGGGAATGGATGATGTCAGAACAGGTCACATAAGAACAAATAAACGTTTCCCAAAGGAAAAGATGCAAAACGTCAAGAAACAAGTGAAAATGGAACAAGCAGAGGCATGACGTTCGAAGGGTGAGAAGGAGCAAAGGTGTAAAGAAATGTGAGTGGAACAAATCTAGAGGAAAATGGAAAAAGCAATGACACCGAGGGCTTGCTCATAAGCACTGAAGGGGAAGGTGTGTCACAGCGGAAACAGCAGAACTGAGAGGGGACTCGTCACCACGCCGTGGAAAGCGTCCACAGGCCACTCAGGAGAGCAGGTGTGGCCGCCGACCCAGAGGAGGGTCCACGGTAACTGTGGGAACTGTTCCAGACCCAACAGCCATTGGGAAGACTGTCCCCAAACCCAGTGTAAGTCCACCTTCCAGAGTATCATGGAACACAACAAAAAGGGGGGGAATGAAAAAATGTCTACATTTATATAATCCAGGAATGTCATTGGAAAACACATTTCAAGCCCCAGGTGTTTCTTCATTTGTCCATGAAAATTTCAGGTTTCCACGGAGGAAGTGGTGCAGGGCTGCCCAAGCCCAAGAAATAATTCACCAAATGTCCTGTCATGAGAAACCCAAGCAAATGTAAACCAAAACCACCTGAAGAGTCTTAGCTGTCCCCCAAGGAATCAGCTTTTCTCAGGTTTGTATTTTTTTTAATTAAAGTATAGTTGGTATACAATCTTGTATGGGTTATATTAGTTTCAGGTGTACAATACAGTGATCTGACATTTTTATACCTTACGAAGTGATCACCCATCTGTCACCGTGTAAACTTATCACAATATTACTGACTCTATTCCTCCTCCCCTTTTAATTTGACAGCCCACTGCCTTTGGGACCCTGGTGTGTGGAAACTCCAAGGCTGGGTATAATTTGGAGGTAAATGCTCTCACCTCCATCGTTCTCCACAATGATCAAAAGCAAAACAGTAGAGGAGGAGACAGAAAGCAGGGGAGACAGGAAAATGTGTACCATGATAGTTGGTTTAAAAACAAAACAAAAACAAAAAACGAAGTTCCTAAGGCTAAAATAATGGTGTCTACTTAGCTCCCTGCATTTGTACTCGGTTTAAATAAAAGAGTCACCAAGCTCAGATCAACTCCTCCATGAAAACAACAACAACAACAAAAAGAAAAACCTTGTGATCTGCACACAGCTGCTTTTAAAAATTTTCAGCGTCAGGCTTCTCCTCACTCACAGTTTCGGTTTACCAAGGAGCTATAAGAGAAAGCAGATGTAACCTTGCACACAATGACTACAATACACACTGTAATTCTTCTGGTGTTGCCAGCAGTAAACCTCAGGTCTGTAGGGGACCCACTTGCAATTTTGATCTGCTACAAGCAAAACCTTTTCACATTCAAAGTCCCTGTTCAGGCTTCTGCTTTCATTCCTTCTCAGTTATTTGGAAGGTAAACTTTTTCAGCTTGGAAATTGGAGCTCAAGTAGAGGCTCTCTCTCTCTCTCTCTCTCTCTCTCTCTCTCTCTCTCTCTCTCTCTCTCACACACACACACACACACACACACACACACAGCTCTAAGCCTTTACAGTACAGATGGCCACAGAAGGAAAATTTCCCAGCCACGCCTGAGGCGTCCCTGGGCTCTCCTGGGGGGGACCACCCACTCCAGACACGGATGAGGCATTCCTTCTGCTCCCTGCAGTGTGGGACATCAACTGAGTAGAGGTTGCCAACCTTTGGCAAGTTAGGAAGAAATTATGATAGAACTCCCAGAGACTCTGGACTTCTCTCCAAGAGGAAACACCCACTTTCAAACAGCTGCAGGTTTTAGGTTTGGTGGGGGTTTTTTTCGTGTTTTTTGGTGGTTATTTTTTTAACAACTTGTGGCCAAAGGTGCTTTAATCCTCGGTGACTGATTTCTGCAGACCCTCACAGTTTCAGCTTCTGCATGATCCAGTTTGCTGATGGAATTTACTAGGTTTATTCGGAGTCTTTCAAGAACTATGCAGCCAAATTGAAAAGCCTCTCTCTACATGGAATAAAAGAAGCATTTATGCTTCCTCTCAAAGTTATTCACTCTAAATTCCCAATACACCAATTATTTTAGTCAGATAAGTAACGTGAGGAAACAACAGTCAAAAACAGCAATATTGTACAGAGCTATTTATAGCTTTAGGTGAATGATGCTCCATTTGGCATTAAGAAACAAAGCAAGCCCGGCCAGCAAGGCTCTGTGGCTGTGTTGACCTATGAACCAGAGGTCACGGTTCAATTCCCAGTCAGGGCACATGCCTGGTTTTGGGCTTGATCCCCAGAAGGGCGTGTGCAGGAGGCAGCCAATCAATGATTCTCTTTTATCATTGATGTTCCTATCTCTCTCCCTTCCTCTCTGAAATTAAAAAAAAAAAAAGTGGTAACTGATGATGATGGCAGTTACGACCTACTCAATCCAGGTCACGGGCAGAAGCATAATACCCCAATGCAGATGCTTCCCGTATTTCATTCCACTGATTGTAGGACACACACGCAACACCAACGAAGTGATGCATCTCAGAACTGACAGCTACCCTAGTGCTCAGTCCTGTCCCACTGCCTGTGCACACACCAACGGGGACACAAAAGCTTGTATTTCCACATTTCTTGTGTCAAAATATATCTAAACGAGTTATTACAAGTTTAAAACTATAATTCCAAATGATAGGAAACCATTGGGTCACTGTTCAAATGATAGTATTGTTTTCTTCCCTGGTGCTACACATTTCTAACATTCAGTGGCATTGTGGAGTCAATGGCATAGGGCCTATATGGTCCAGATATACAGTACTTGTCCATGACTGGTGATTCCCGTGTCTAACAAGCCGACTACAAAGCTTTCCCATCAGCCATCAGGGCCCCACACAATACTGGTAGAATCCCTCCCCCACTCACCAGGTCTATCCTTGCTAGCAACTATTCTTGTGGTCCCGCTGTTAGAACAAGCTGTTCACGACACCCTGGACACTGGCTCCACCTACCTGCCGTAAGCACTTTCTCGTGCTAGGACTCACTATCGTCACATTGTTCTAGAATTTGAACCTTCACTCAGCCTTCCAAGTCCATGTCAAATACCACTTTCTCTAAACAGCCTTTTCTAATCACTTCATCTAGAGGAGTTCTCATCCCAGCCCTGTGAAACACCCCAAACACCGTATCTGCATAATCCATATTTAAGAATTACAAGCTGAAGCCCTGATGTCAGAATTCAGCTGAACCTAGCTTTTGTTGTTCCATGTGTTTTATTTTTTTATTTTTAACTTGAGCCAGTAAAAAGCAAACAAAACAAAAAAACAACCTCACAAAAATCCAAACTTTCAAATGTGGAGTGCCTAGCTCCTTAGACATTTGAGTTTGCAATCCTTGCCTTATCCAACTAAGGGTCTGGAAGTCTCTCAGTGTTTAATCTTACGCATCTTTATAAACCTACAGTAGGTATTTCATAAATAGAGGTTGAAAGGAGTATTTTTTTAAATCCATTCCAGTAACATTATAGCTTTGGGGGATGCTCTGTAAAAGCTGTGTTTTTTAAAATAAATGTCTTGAATTACACTGAATTAAGTGGAAGAGTTACTATATGTAACGGAAAATGTGGTGAACTTTTGTATACTGTGCTGGTTGTTTTACATTTGCTTGTTTGTTTTGCTGTACATTCAGATTCAAGGGAGGAAACAGATTGAATATAAAGGTTTTGGGGACCTGCTATAGAAAAAGCAACACTAGAATTTGCAGAAATAGAATAAACAGTCCTATAAACATGTTATAAAAAGTTCTAGAGTTTTGGAAACCAGTGGAATTGATGCTTCTTAATTCTAAATGAAATTTAACAGAAAACCAATAGCAACTCTGGAAGATGACCTAAAGAAACATTCTGTCCATCTCTAAGTTTAGGGCAGTATTGAGCACCTACTGCATACTGTGGACTCAGGACATAAAGGGGGAAAATCATGAACAACTATGGCCTCCACCCTTGGAATTTAGTGCATATTAATCTTACCAAAGAAACCATATAAAATCCATTAAATGGGTAGCAATCCATGTGACCAAAACAAGTGTTAAAAAAATTCTAATTTCTTTGGAAGCTCTTCCTCAGAAAACAGCCCTAAATATTAAGTAGTTACCTTGGCCAAAACCATTATTTACTGGGCTCTTCCTAGTCTAGTTCAAAGAGCTATAAAGCTTTTTCAGGGAGTTTAAAAATTATGGAGAAACTAGAAGGACCTCCACAATTATGCAGGGCAGTGGTTCTCTAAGAGTGGCTCACAGACCAGCAGCAGAGCTGACCTCCCCTGGGAACTTGTTAGGAATGAAAATTCTCAGGCCCCACCCCAGACCCACTGAATCAGAAAGTCAAGAGGTAAGGGCAGCAATCTGTGTTTTAAGAAACCCTGAAGATGTCTAGCCGGCATGGTTCAGTGGTTGAGTATTGATCTATGTACCAAGAAGTCACAGTATGATTCCCAGTCAGGACATATGTCTGGGTCTCGGGCTCAATCCCAAGTAGGGAACGTGCAGGATGAAGCTGATCAATGATTCTCTCTCATCATTGATGTTTCTATCTCTCTCTCCCTTTCTCTGAAATCAATAAAAATCTATTTTTTTTAAAAAAAAGAAAAAAAAACCCTGAAGGTGATTCTTTT
>NW_005357311.1:2304662-2314459 GCF_000412655.1 Myotis brandtii | reverse complement strand
ACGTTGGCTTCCTCCTTCAATGAAGGAAGCAAGCCTCATGTTCGCTTCAAGCTGCCTGGCTGCCGGCCGCCATCTTGGCTGACAGTTAATTTGCATATCTCCCTGATTAGCCAATGGGAAGGGTAGCGGCCGTACGCCAATTACCATGTTTCTCTTTTATTAGTGTAGACATATATATATATTTCCCCCAGAGAGGACAGCAGAGGGAGAGGGAGAGAAAAACATCAATGATGAGAGAGAATCATTGATTGGCTGCCTCCTGCACGCCCCACACTGGGGACTGAACCCTCAACCCGGGCATGTGCCCTGACCGGGAATCGAACTGTGATCTCCCTGGTTCATAAGTTGATGCTCAACCACTGAGCCACGCTGGTTGGGCCTGAAGGTGATTCTGATACACACTCAAGTTTGAGAAGCACTGACTGAGTACAACCCCCTATATGTTGCGGAGAAGTTAAGAAGCTTTACGAGGCCATTCAGCTCAAAAGAGACTAAGCAGGGACTAATGCATAGGTCTCCTGTTGCCCAATGAAATATCCTTCTACCATTAAAGAACATGTGTGTATTATCTGCCACTCTGTCTCAACGTAGAACTATAATTTTGAACAATGTGTAAACTTCAAAGAAAGAATGACTGGTTTGACATATTTCCATTCTCCATCCCCTCCCCTTTTTTAAAACCCGAAGCTCATTGGAGATTAAGATATTTAGGAAAATTAACTAAAATTGATTGCTGACCTGAGCTTGAATCTCAATATAATATCAAAAGACAGCACATACGAGACCTTATACAATATGTTCCTTTCTTAAATCTGCCTGCTCTGTGAGGGCAGACACTTGTTTACTTCCAAATCCCCGCATGCTGAGAACAATGCCTGGCACATAAAGGGCACTCAAAGGTCACTCCATTGGGGTCAATGAATAAATTAATTTAAACTTGACTTGTACTATCACTTAAACTTTGTGATGTCTTTTATCCAATTATATTGTAAATTATTAGAGACTCAACCTTAAGCAATTTTTGAACCCACATCACCTATTACAGTGTGAGGTTCCTTACCTGTCTAGTAATTAACACACTTTTTTTCTGTAAAGGGCCAGATCATAAATATTTAGGCTTTGTAGGATACGTGACCTCTGTTTCAACTACTCAACCCTACTCAATAGCACAAAAGCAGCCACAGACAATATGTGAATGATGGATATGGTTGTATTACAATAAAACTTTATTTACAAAAGCAGGCAGTGAGCCAGGTTGTAGCCTGTGGAACTTAGTTTGCTAATCCCTGAGCAGAGCAACAGAGCTAACAACTATTACTAGTTTTATATTTTAAAATCTAGCTAGGTTGACAGATACAAACAAAAGGCTAAAAGCAGCTTTTAAGTACAGATTTATAAAGAGTACACATTAATATATGTGTTATTTAAAATTGACATGCCCTATGAAAATGAAAAAAAATTGTAGAGATATATCAATTATTTAAATATTTTTTACTTGTTTTCTTTAAGTTGGTCAACATAAATGTCATCCCTATAACTTTTTATTTATTTGTGTTTCAATACAGAGATATAAGCAAGGTGGACATTAAGGAAAGGCTGCCTTCTTCATTCCCCTGATCTTACAAGATTTAGGGGCAGTGGAGACAGCAGTAGAAATGATGGTGACTTGATTAAATGCAAGTTTACTCTGGCGCCTTGCAGCTAACGTTAATCCTTTCCACAGCAAGCAAAAAGTCTTTAATAACAAATAAATATATCGATTTATATTTCTTTTTTAAAAAAACAATACTTCCTTTGTGATTATAGCCACAGGAAGACAAATCTGGCCCACCAACCACACTGTGTGGTCCCATGAACCTCGGCAGCTGACATGAGCGAGGATAAATCACTTGTTTCTGTTGTTGGGGAGAGTGTCCTTTGGAAATGGGAGAGAAGAGGGAGCCAAGAGCTGAAAGTCACCCTTCTTAAGCACCACTCTATTGCCAGAATCCTGGCTATTGTTATTGGCATTCATTTTTCCAAGAGAGAATGAATTATTTTGCTGCTGTTGACATATCAGCAGACTTAAAATTTTTCTTTAGTGAGTTTTATGAACTGAGAACACATTTGTCCCTCCACCCCCTTTTTATTAAAAATAATCACTGAGAGAGTTAGTAAACGTACCCTGAACTAGAAAACAATGGCTTAATATATTCATGGCCTGGTTTAGGAAAGAGAAAGAATGCCACTCTCTCCCATTCTACACCAAGGAACAAAGAGAACCAGAGTGAGATAAAACACAGCCACAACCAGCGGGACACAGCCACAACCAGCAGGACACAGCCACAACCAGCAGGACACAGACACAACACAGCCACAACCAACGGGACACAGCCACAACCAGCAGGACACAGACACAACACAGCCACAACCAACGGGACACAGCCACAACCAGCAGGACACAGACACAACACAGCCACAACCAACGGGACACAGCCACAACCAGCAGGACACAGACACAACACAGCCACAACCAACGGGACACAGCCACAACCAGCAGGACACAGACACAACACAGCCACAACCAACGGGACACAGCCACAACCAGCAGGACACAGACACAACACAGCCACAACCAACGGGACACAGCCACAACCAGCAGGACACAGACACAACACAGCCACAACCAACGGGACACAGCCACAACCAGCAGGACACAGACACAACACAGCCACAACCAACGGGACACAGCCACAACCAGCAGGACACAGACACAACACAGCCACAACCAACGGGACACAGCCACAACCAGCAGGACACAGACACAACACAGCCACAACCAACGGGACACAGCCACAACCAGCAGGACACAGACACAACACAGCCACAACCAACGGGACACAGCCACAACCAGCAGGACACAGACACAACACAGCCACAACCAACGGGACACAGCCACAACCAGCAGGACACAGACACAACACAGCCACAACCAACGGGACACAGCCACAACCAGCAGGACACAGACACAACACAGCCACAACCAACGGGACACAGCCACAACCAGCAGGACACAGACACAACACAGCCACAACCAACGGGACACAGCCACAACCAGCAGGACACAGACACAACACAGCCACAACCAACGGGACACAGCCACAACCAGCAGGACACAGACACAACACAGCCACAACCAACGGGACACAGCCACAACCAGCAGGACACAGACACAACACAGCCACAACCAACGGGACACAGCCACAACCAGCAGGACACAGACACAACACAGCCACAACCAACGGGACACAGCCACAACCAGCAGGACACAGACACAACACAGCCACAACCAACGGGACACAGCCACAACCAGCAGGACACAGACACAACACAGCCACAACCAACGGGACACAGCCACAACCAGCAGGACACAGACACAACACAGCCACAACCAACGGGACACAGCCACAACCAGCAGGACACAGACACAACACAGCCACAACCAACGGGACACAGCCACAACCAGCAGGACACAGACACAACACAGCCACAACCAACGGGACACAGCCACAACCAGCAGGACACAGACACAACACAGCCACAACCAACGGGACACAGCCACAACCAGCAGGACACAGACACAACACAGCCACAACCAACGGGACACAGCCACAACCAGCAGGACACAGACACAACACAGCCACAACCAACGGGACACAGCCACAACCAGCAGGACACAGACACAACACAGCCACAACCAACGGGACACAGCCACAACCAGCAGGACACAGACACAACACAGCCACAACCAACGGGACACAGCCACAACCAGCAGGACACAGACACAACACAGCCACAACCAACGGGACACAGCCACAACCAGCAGGACACAGACACAACACAGCCACAACCAACGGGACACAGCCACAACCAGCAGGACACAGACACAACACAGCCACAACCAACGGGACACAGCCACAACCAGCAGGACACAGACACAACACAGCCACAACCAACGGGACACAGCCACAACCAGCAGGACACAGACACAACACAGCCACAACCAACGGGACACAGCCACAACCAGCAGGACACAGACACAACACAGCCACAACCAACGGGACACAGCCACAACCAGCAGGACAACACAACAACACAACACAGCCACAACCAACGGGACACAGCCACAACCAGCAGGACACAGACACAACCAGCGGGACACACAACAGGACACAGACACAACCAGCGGGACACAGCCACAACCAACGGGACACAGCCACAATCAGTGGGACACAGACACAACCAAGACACAGACACAATCAGTGGGACACAGACACAACCAGCGAGACACAGACACAACCAGCGGGACACAGCCACAACCAAAGGACACAGCCACAACTAGCGGGACACAGACACAAACAATGGGACACAGCCACAACCAACAGGCAGCCATACCTTTGTCCTCTGAGTCTCCTCAGCTATAAAAATGGAAACTCAGCTAGTCATTCATTCTTACCTCTTCCCACCAATCACAGCTCTGCCAAATTTTAATTAATTTTTCTTGCCTCTGTCTTCTTTGGCAGAAGCAACAAGCAAGCAAATCTCTAGAGATGACTGTTGTCTAAAAGATTTGAGCTGCTGAACTTCTCAGAATGCTGACAGGCTACATAAAAAAATTTTTATGAAACATTTGTAAACTGTTAGGCACCTCACAAATATTAATAAATTTGATTTCACTGTTTGGAGTCTTTTGCTTCCTCTAAATTATAATATTTGAGATAGTTAGGTCATATTTTTTAGATATAAGGTTTTTTTTTAAAAAAAGAAAGTTTCATTAGGAAAACAACCTCTTAAGGATAAGTGGATTAAATATTGTCCATATCTTCTTAACTGCTGTTAGCAAACCTTCAGAGGCACTAACCAAAGGACAAGCCAATTTGGACAGCTACAAAAATATGACAAAGGAATTATCTCTAGTCTGTGTGGCTGCAAAAAAATAATATCAACACATAATTCTTCCCACTTTTCCCTCTCTTTGGCCCTGCTTATCTGCCTGTCGTAACATTTCTGCTCTAAAATAGAACAGGCCTAACGGAAAAATATAAACATCTACCCGATAACACTAGGATAGCATGAAGTAAAAATGGGGAAGGGGACAGAATAACAACGCCCTGGTCCCAAAGATTTCCACATCATCACCCCTGGATCCAGTGAATGTCAGGTTATGTGGCGAAGGACATTTAAGCTTGGGTATGGAATTAAGGTTGCTAGTCAGCTGATCTTAAAATGGATTATTCTGGATCATCTAAGTGGGCTCAACATAATCACTAGAGTCCTTACAAATACAAGAAGAGAGCCAGAGGGAGATGCGACCACAGAAAAAAAGGCTGTGAGAGTGGAGGAAAGGGGCCAGAGCCATTCCTTTTGAAGCTGCAAAAGGCAAGAAAATGAATTCTCTCCTCAAGCCTCCAGAAGGGAACACAGCCCAGCCAACACCTTGATTTAACCCCTGAGAACTGTGTTGGAATTCTGACCTATAAAACTCTAAGATAATACATTTGTGTTGTTTTCAGCCACTAAGTTTGTGTTCATTGGTTATAACAGCAAGAGAAAACTAACACATTAGACATTTCTGATATATTAATTCTTATATAATCCTGTAAGAATAGTACCATTATTATTCCCATTTCACAGATAAAAACACTGTGTGACAAGAGAAGTTAACAACTTGCCCAAGGTCACAGATCTGCTAAGTTGCAGAGCCAGGATTCAAACCCAGATAAGCAGGCTCCAGTGCCCCCACCCTTAGTCAGTACTTTACACTGAGAAAGATGCAATGCTCCAGAGAATACCTTCTGGACAACCATATCCTGTGGTTAAAATGTGAAGTTTTGCGATGGAGAGTCATTCAAAGATTAAAGTCATCACGCGGTCAAAGGAAGTGAAGTGGGTTGTTACAACATTTCATCAAGAAGAGGACACAGCAGAAGAGGGTCATACCAGGAGATAAGAGAAAATCTAATTTAAGGCCCCACAAAATGTGTGGAAATGAACCAAGTAAAAACACCCTTGTAAGATCTGTCCAGATGAGGCAAGCTTTCTCATGTCTTCCAGACTATCAACCCCAGCCAATAAAATTACCACAGCTCACCTTTCTGTGCCCCCCATGCCCCAGTGTCTTTTCCAGGACCTCCTGCATCAATCCTTCTCTTCAAACTGTGGCCCAGAAGCGGACACCAGACAGACATCTGGATTGATAAAGGGGGGCTTATCAGCAAATGATTTCTTCCCAAGATAAGGATAAAAATGTCGACTCATAAAAAGGTCATCGTAGAATTTAAGATTTTATGCTTTTCCCTCAATAGTCCATTAAATAAAATAGAATATTTAATAATAAGCAAGTACAAGAATAACAACTGTCACTTTTAGAGAATATGATCCTATTAGAATTCAAGTGACATTGGTTAATGATTAAACAGCTTACTCCTTGGATGGCACCTCATTCATTTTATCTGAGTACCAGTTGAGTCCTTTACAAAGTGGTAAGAAGCACACACTACAGGACAACCAACGGGACACAGCCACACACTACAGGACAACCAACGGGACACAGCCACAACGGGACACAGACACAAAACGCTGAAATTATTGCTGCTGTTGACATATCAGCAGACTTAAACGCTGAAATTACTTTTTTAAATTACACATCTTAACAGATATATTGGCTTCATCAGTTGTTGGCTTGAAAATGAAATTTTTCTTTGGCAGAAAAATCGGGGGGAGAGGGTGTATGCCAGAACACTGAGAGAAGTTATCTATTACACTACAAAATAAGCATTGTTAAAACAGCAATTGTCTGCAGTGCTTAAGAAATTTACATTTTTCTATCACAAAGCAGCATTATTTTTTTCCAATTGGCAATTGGAATATTTACTTGTTCTTAAGTGAATAAAACATCAATTTAAGAATATAATACAGGATGATATCATCAACAGTTCATTTATAATTGCCACTTTATTAAGCTCTTAAAAAAAGAATTTTGAAATGTTTGTCTATGTAACTCTTTGAAAAAGCTAAGTTCTCCTGCCTTCGTGTATGAGGGTAGCATTAAGGCCGAAACGCATTTTTGTGGCATGAATGTTTCACAGCAAAGATGATAATACCTGCACTGAGTTTTGTTGTCATGGGGACCATCTAGGAGAAACCATTTAAAAGCCAGAATTTCAAACTCCTTAAAACACTGCCTTCAAGTCTGGCTTCACTTACAGTTGAAAAATCAACACTGTAGTAACCAATTTTGTTTTTTTAAAAGGTATAACCCATGTACTTAAAAAAAATTTTTTTTTTACTTCACTCTTTGTAAAGTCTTGAATTTCTTTTCCATGAAAAATCCTGATGCCAGAGCATACTAACCTGCGGGATTCTGCTGCCTCGCCAGTCGCCATGGAAACAGAAGTACACATTGTGAGCCTGCACTAAAGCTTGTATGATAAGACCCTAACTGAGAAGTTTGGCATATGTTTTTACAGCTGCCATCTCCCTGTCGTACTTCTATTGGTATTTTGCCGGTAAAAGAAATTCAGTTAACTTTATCTTTAAGCTTATGTGAAAATTACCATTAAAAGAAAATCAGAAAATTTGCCCAAATGATGAAATTAAATGGTATCAGAATAATAAAAATTCAAAATGGGGAGAAGGGAAGAGACCCTGATTCCCAATTAGTTGGGAGCATATGTCCATCACATTATCAGCTAAAGTATTATTGGCCTCGTCAACGAAAACTAGTCCACAGAAGAGTGACAGCCAGACTAGTACCGAGAGCCCTATTCCTAAGAAATCAGATATCACAAAGTCCTCCACAATCTGGCCCCAAGCCACCTTATTTACACCTGTCTCCAACTACACTACTCTGTGAATTCTGCATTCCAGCCAAATCAGCCTGCTTGTCATTCCATAAATATGCTGTGTGCCCTTGTGACTCCCTCGCCATACCCACCACCCGCAGGCCCTTTGAGCCATCAGCCTACAAGGAATAAATCACCTATGAAACCATAACCAATTCCACCCAGCAAAAGTACCTTCTTAATAGACACAACTAGGTTATTCATATTGCTTATTTGACATTTACTTTATGCTTCCTGGAATAGTCAGGTGTCTACCTCACCTCTTCATAATATTGACCATTTAAGGAGGGGGAATAACTCTTGATCTAATAGTTCTCCAGTAACTTGGACAACAATAATGACCATAGAAGAAATGGAAGAAAATTAAGGAATATCGATTTCAATATCTACTAATATTGAAGTATAAACCTTTAAACAGATCAAACCAAGCTGTATGAGACACACTATTAGAACAATAATTTTTAAAAAATCATACAGATACTGAGGGTCAAGGTGAACAACTTTTGAGAAAACCACTTTGATATAATAATTCATTCATATGGGCACTTAATGGTGTCAAGAAACCCTTAAAACACTCCACAAGAACTAGAGGGTATAATTTTCTCTAAAGAACACTAAAGATACTTTTCCCCTAAAGTGTTCTCCAGACAGACAGCTTTCTAACCACACACACACACACACACACACACACAAACACACACAGAAATATGATACTTGGGCATGAAGTAATAACTGCATCTAGAAAAAAACAAACTTTTTCAAAGTGACTACACTTTGGCAGTTTTGGACATCTACTTAGAAATTTGTATCTAAAGCCATAAGAAAATTGAATATACAAACTTTAATGGCCCATTTTACAACAGAAAAAGTCACAGTTCTGTCAAGTCCAAAATTTCTTAATTTTTTTGGTATTTCAACTGCTTACTAGACATCTTTTCCAAGAATCTCAAATGCAGCAAGTCCAAAGTTTAAATGATTATGCATCCCATCCCCACATGTACAAAACAAAACCAAAACTGCCCCTTTGCTCATATTTCCTATTTCAGTTAAAAATGCCAACTGTGGTCACTCAAACCAAAAGCCTTTAAGTCAGCCTTGACTTGTTTCCTAGCCTTAAAATCTAAGTCCAATAGTTTCAACATAGAGACAGTATAATGTAAA
This sequence comes from Myotis brandtii, assembly GCF_000412655.1. Taxonomy (NCBI): domain Eukaryota; kingdom Metazoa; phylum Chordata; class Mammalia; order Chiroptera; family Vespertilionidae; genus Myotis; species Myotis brandtii. Next base: position 2,305,415 of record NW_005357311.1, on the reverse strand, counting down.
TAGCATTTATTTAAATATAAAGGGATTCTTATCCTATATAATAAAAGCCTAATGTGCTAAGTGTCTGGTCGTCCATTCAGCCAATCAAAGTGTAATATGCTAATGATATGCTAAGGCCACTCAACCGCTCACTATGACATACACTGACCATCAGGTGGCAAACACCTGACGGGTCGAACAGTCTATGACATGCACTGACCACCAGGGGGCAGTGGCGTGAGCCTCTCTTGCCTCCACAGCAGCACTAAGGATGTCCAACTGACAGCTTAGGCCCACTCCCCCGGTGGGGAAGCTATCAGTCAGACATCCCCTGAGGGCTCCCAGACTGCAAGAGGGCACAGGCTGGGCTGAAGAACCACCCCACCCCCGCAGTGCATAAATTTCATGCACCGCAGCTCTAGTTAACTATAAAATCCTTAAACAATATATTAATCTCATTAAGTCTCAGTTTCTCGGTTTGTAAAAAGAGGATATCAAAGCTCTCTCAATGAGTTCTATAATAAACTTATTTAAAACTAGAGGCCCGGTGCACAAAAATTTGTGCACTTGGTGGGGGAGGGGGGGTCCCTCAGCCCGTCCTGTGCCCTCTCGCAGTCTGGGACCCCTCAGGATATAACGACCTGCTGGCTTAGGCCTGCTCCTGGGTGGCAGAGGGCAGGCCCAATCCCTAGGTGCAGCCCCTGGTCGGGCTCAGAGCAGGGCTAATTGGGGAGTTGGGGCGCTGCCCCCTGTCATGCACAGAGCAGGGCGGAT
>NW_005357311.1:2300900-2303739 GCF_000412655.1 Myotis brandtii | reverse complement strand
AAGTCAGGTGGGGAACGTTGGAGTCTGCAGTCACTGGAGCAAGCAAGCCTCATGTTCGCTTCCAGCTGCCTGGCTGCTGGCCGCCATCTTGGCTGACAGTTAATTTGCATAAGGATATGCTGATTAGCCAATGGGAAGGGTAGCGGTCGTACGCTAATTACCATGTTTCTCTTTTATTAGTGTAGATAAAACAAATAGGTTTTAAGATAAACTAGTAGATGTGAGAGAAACAAGGATCTGTTGCCTGCCGTATGCACCCAGACTGGGATGGAACCTGTAACCCAGGTAGGTATATGCTCTGACTGGAAATCGAACCCAAAAGTTTTTGGTGTATGAGAAAACACTGCAACCAACTAAGCCACCGGCCAGGGTAGAAATAACATAATTAGAGCAAAACCATTTCACTTGGTTAAATATACTATTTCCCTAACTTATTCATTTTTAAGGAATATATTAACATTTCTTTTAAAAAAATCAACTGCAAAATACTACCCTATTCCATGGGCTGTTAGGAAGTTAAAGCTCATGTTATATCATGTACATGCCTCAAACATATTCATTAAAATCCTTTCTCTTTCTGGATTATGGTCAATATTTTCCAACAATTCATCTACTCTCTCACCTCTCCAGCTCATTCTCCACCCAGAAACCTTTCATAATATGAAGGTGAGCACTACCTTTCTCAGGACACACACTTCTCAGTGTGGCCTCAAATTCTTTTCCAGGATCTTGACACACCCTTCCCACTTGAGGCCACTTGCAGTTCTGGGGGCAGCATCCACACTGCAATTGCTCACAGTTCCAGCAGCCAATTTCTCACGCTGATGAAATGTGTGCGCTTTCATGGCTCTGCCTTTGCACATATCACTCCCTAGGTCTGTAAAAGCCCCTCCACACCCGTCCCTTTCTCCATCTGGCAAGCAACTCTCCTTCAAAGCCAACCCAAATGTCAGGTCTTCTGTGAGGCCTTCCAGAATGAGTGCTAGTCACTCCTTCTGTGGGTCCCGTGGCACTCTGTTCTCCAATCTGCCTGGGGAGCTGCTACAACTCGGAACAAAAGGGAAAATATGTGAATAGTGATTTATAAATTATTAACTCCTAAAGAGGTTTTCCTCCAATTCCCAGCCACTCCATACTTTCTCTTCATTATGCATGCGTGCGAGCACAATCCAAGGAAATTCTGGGAACAAAAAGCCTCAACATAATAAAATAAATTCAGAAACTATCAGATTCATCCAAATGAATCAGACTTGACCTCATTCTGAAATACCTGATGGTGTCTTGACAACTTTTAAATGTCAAAGTAGTTTCAGGGAACAGCCAAAACTTTTAAGACTCTAATAAGTTTCCAAAATATAATTTTTAAAATTGTAACAGCCGTTTTTTTATACATGTGCAAAACTTTTAGAATTCAATGGGGAAATAAACCTTCATTTTAAAAATTAACTTTGAAATTTGGAAATAAAAGCATACGCTATTTCCAGGCACTGGTCACAATAATAATAGCTACCATTCGCTGGGGGCCTCGTGCCAGGGCTCCTCAGGGCACTCCGCAGATTCCTGCATTTAAATCCTGCAGCCACCCGAGGAAGTAGGAGGCATTATTCCTATTTACAGATAAGGAAATGGGTAAAAGAGACTGAGTGAATGCAGCTAGATATCGTCTGGGAAGGACACAAATCCAGACCCTCTGACTCCCTGGCCCGTGCACACATTCTATAAACTACAACATTGCAAAATCTAGGCGATTAGACAACTTCTAGGCGATTAGACAACTTCTCTATGGAGCAAATAACCAAAGACTTGCTCAGACTGTCAACTTCAAAGGGGCAGCCTTCTTTAACCAGGGATATTTAACATGAGATATTCACCTAAGATTTATACGCTAATCTCCCAGATTAGTATATAAAAGGAGCCATGACGAGTGTTTTTATTTCCTCATACAGGTGGAAACTATAAAATTCCCTTAGAAAGATATACATACCTTTTTTTAAAATTTGATAGAACTGTAAACTCAATTTAAGGAGCATCAGTCTAAGAACAAAGGAGTCTTTTAAGCTGACGATTATGTATAATATCTCAAAAATGAACAAGAGGGGGGAAATCTTGCAGTTCATGTAAGAATTGTTGGAACAACTGAATTTGAAGATAAAGTATATAAAACACGAAACCAAGGTTGGATAAATCCATTTCTATTTTCTTCACGTCAATTGAATGATTCTCATCTTGGGTGAATATGACAAATAATTTAAATTCACATTTCCCTCAAACTACTTGAAACCCGTCTCTTTGTCAAGTGCTGGGCAATTGTAAATAAAGAGCACTGTGCTTCAGTAAGTCTTCTGGTAACACGAGAATTCTACCCATAACAGTGACCTTGAATTTAAATACATATTTATTTTCATATACTCTGTCTTTAATAATAGGAGAGATAATTTTAAGGTGTCTTTGCTTGTTTATACTCTCTAAAACTGCATCACTAAATCACAGAAATATGCAATGGAAAGATGGTATTATAGTGTTTTTCAAATTTCTGGAAACTTAGTCATAAATACTGCACACTTACCAAAATTTTCACCGTGATGACTCACCTGAGTTATTTGGTACTTCATTTTTCACAATAAAAAGCTCAACAAAAGCCCTAGCTGGTTTGGCTCAGTGGATAGAGCATCAGCCTGTGGACTGAAGGGTCCCTGGTTCAATTCCAGTCAAGGGTACATGCCTGGGTTGCGGGCTCAATCCCCAGTAGGGGGCGTGCAGGAGGCAGCCGATCAATGATTCTCTCTCATCATTGATATTTCTATCTTTCCCTCTCCCTTCCTCTCTAATATATATATAT
>NW_005357311.1:2291740-2300890 GCF_000412655.1 Myotis brandtii | reverse complement strand
AGCTCAAGAAAAAACAGCATGCTACATTTCATGAATTACCAAATAAAGCAAGTATCAAACATAATAGCAGAATTCTACATATTGTTTAAATTAAACAGCTTTAAAAATTTTATTTTACTTTTACAGTTTTTTTCAATTACAGTTGACATTCAATATTATATTAGTTTCAGGAATACAGCATAGTAGTTAGACATTTAAATAATTTATGAAGTGATCCTTCCAATAAATCTAGTACCCACATGGCACCACTAAACTAGGCATAGTCTTTAAAAAATGTTAAAGAAATGTTAATACTCGGTGGCGTTTTAGCAAGTCCACATCTATTTGTTGAATGACTTTTGTACCACATACTACCCTTTAGGAGTGCAGTGGGCTGTGCTTCACACGAGGGACTGTCCTAGGGCATAAAGACAGTAACCAAATAATCATTAAGCGTGATGAACACTACAGAGGAGGAGAAATATAGGGCACTTTTGATTTGCATAACAAACAATTTAGTCCGGTAAAAGCTTTTCTGTTGAAGAGACCTATGCGGTAAGACCAAGAGTGAACAGGAGTTAAGTAGGCAAAGTAGGGGGGAAATAGCAATCATGAAATTTCCAGATGAAAGAAGCAACAGACAAAAGGCCCAGAAGCAGCAGGGAAAAGGAAGGGGGGTTGGCGAAGTGCTCACCTGGCTGTGCAGTGAGCCAACCAGAGCTCCCTACAGGGTGGAAGGACCCATTCATTCTCCCATGATGCTGGGAGTGCTGCTGGCCAACAGTCTTCAGCTGCTCGCCCCCTCCGGGGGTTTTTCTCCACTGAAGAACACTACCCTGCCTGCGACCCTTCCAGTGGCAGACTGGGACTATTCAACTCGGGGATAAAGCCTGGTCCCTTAACCCAACCTGAACAGCTCAGAAAGGCTTCCCAACTCCAAAGTTTCCCTTGGGGAAAGGGGAGAAATTCTTGGGACCTCATTGCAGCGCGACTTCTCCCCTACCCAATCCTGCTTTCTTCTTCACCCTCCCTTCCCACAGGTGTTGATCTGAAGGGCATTCTTGCCCATGAAACACCCTCTCAGAATCTGTTTTCCAACCACAGGATCATGTGTGTGTGTCTGTGTGTGTTGGAATGAGAGGCTAAAAGGTGGGCAAAGGACAGCTCACTCAGATCCCATACAAGCTAAGGGTTTCCAATACAGGTGTGATGAGATCACTAATTATTACAAGGCAAGTACAAGGGAATCTAAAGAGGGAACATCGGGGGGGGGGGGGGAATAATTACCCACTACGGAATTTGTCCCCAAGCCGTGAGGCCTGGTCATCATCAAGGTAGACCTACCTGAAGCCCTTTATGGAAAGGAAGTTACCTTGAAATCCTAACACAATAGGGCTATCCCTCAGTTTATGGTGGTCATCCAACTGAGGCTGTCATATAGCTGCTGTGATACTCAAAAGCCTTAGGTTGAAAATACTAGAGGCCTAAGATAGTGTCCATTTAAAAAAAAATCTTATATGCAACCTCAGAACCTGAATAAAATACATCCCATTCCATGTGTTACAGCAGCTATTTTCTGGTGGAAACACTAGAACAAAAAGAAAAGAGAAAGAGAAAAGAAGAACAAAGACACAAATCCTTTCATGTTACAGTAAGACTGCAATTTTAATATCTTGTGCAATGTACAAGTCACACCAGAGAAAAAGTATTGCGAATTTCCCTGTTGCCGTCGTTTGGTATTTTTGTACATAATTCCTCTGGGGGCTCCACTTCTTGGTTTACAAGTTACCTAGAACATGTTAGCAAATGAGCCTGAGTTCTGCCAAAGGTAATGTGTTCAATGTGACATGTACAAATCCATTTCAATATAGTCATACCTTCTAGCTGTATCCTATCAAGAAGAGGCAACCTTTTAATTTATTTGCATTTGTTGAATAAAGCCAACTACTCCTTAAAAAGCAAAACAAAACAGCAGTAGGAGAGCAGATGTGTCGAAGTGGAGAGCTGGAAAGCAGAGCCACTGGTGGGACTGCTGTAGTCTAGGGAGAAGGGAAGGCAGCTGGCAGAGGTGTGGGAAGAAACAGGTGGGGTGGGGAGTGGACAGACTGGAGCGACAGTGGTGGCCCCTGACCGTGCTGCTGGGGTTGCCCTTTAAGAAAGAACTTGCAGTACAGCGGCAAGAGGGTGATTACAGTCTGACTCCAGCTACAGCACCTTCAGAATTCACCTCCACTTTATCCCGAGCCCCCTTCTCCCTGGCCGCCCCAGCCTGTAGCTGAGCACAATGGCATATGAGGATTTTATCATTTCTGCTCCAAATGGGATTTCTCGGACAATTTCTGCTCCAGAGCTCCTGCTAGAACACCTGAGGCATTTTACACAGCATCGCAATCAGAGGCTCTCCTGGCCCAATCTTGTCCCCTCCTGGCTTCCCCTAACCCACCCCCCATTTCCATTCACAGGTGTCAATCTGAATAACGGGCTGAGTTGAGCAGGCAGGCTCCATGGTACCTTGTACCTGATGAAATGTGGAGTGTAAGAGAGGAAGGGGGGCTAAGAGTAACGCCTGGGGTTCTGGCTTGACCCCCTGAAACAGGAACTCTGAAAGGGAAAACAACCCGAGGAGGCAGAACCAGGAGTTCGGTTTGGGTCAGGCTAGGAATGGAGCACGCACGAGAAATCCACTTTCATCCAGCCACCGAATGGGACAAAGAACACAGTCTGGGACACAGACTGGAATTTTGTGAAACGTCTTTCCAGCTGGACAATATTCACTGATGACCTTGACCATTATGCTTCACTATGACACTCAGTGAAGAGGTATGTGGGCTTTAGATTCTAAAAGATACAGGTCTGAAAGACACAGCACCTATTAGTTGCAAAGTTTCCCAAAAGTGGCACAAGTGTCAGTCAGCCTCCAACCATCCATGGGGGTGGCAGCCCCTCGCTGGCAGGGTGGCTGTGACGGAGCGCAGGGACTGAAACACAGCACGCACTTTAAAGAATGCTTACTTTGCGTTCTTCTTCCTATCTCCGTGAACACACTTGTGAAGCACAAGCAGTACTAGCCCCTTCATTAGCCACCACACACGCACAGGGGAGGGTTTGATGAAAAGCACTTGAGGGGGCACTGTGCCCTGTAAACCTTGGCTGGCATCGAAGGCTCTACCAGTGTGTGGCAGGTCCCAGAGGAAGGTGCCTCCCCTGACCCGGCAGCTCATGCAGGGAGAGTGACTATTTCCAGGAACACGAATCAGGAAGAAGAGAACAACCCCCAACCCTGGCCTCTGCACAGGAGACAACACATTCCAAGTAGAAGCTGCTACAGTCAGAAATACAGAAAATAGCGGAGAAGAGGACATAGTCTATCACATCAGAGATGACACATGTTTGGGAGAAACTGTTTCACGAATTTTTTTTCTTCTTTACAGTATAAAAGAAACGAAAAAGCAATTTACTTCTGCTTAAAGAGTGGATGTACCATAGCCTCATACCATTTCTCCCTGTCCCCCGTTGTCAGAAAGGCCACTGTGATTTATTTCCTCGAGAAATGAAATTTGCATGGCAACTAGGGAGGGAGAGAAAATGCATCCCATAAACTCCACTTGACAGCTACAGAAACCCAATCTGCTTACAGATGTGGAAACACACACGGCTGACTGTTTTGGCACTCTTGCACGATATACCACATAGTACCCAGCCTTCCCCCAATATTGATTTAATATTTGCACAAAGAAAACAATTTCTTGATGTGCAAAAGGTCAAGTAATGCCTGAAGCCAATGCTGACAGCCAGCAGCAAATTCCCTTGATAAAGAAGTTTTTCCTATGAAAAGGGGATCATCTGCCTCTTCACTGAGAATTTTAAAATTCACTTTTCTCAGCTAATATAAAGTTACCACCGGTTTCCTGAAAATCCAAACACAACTTTGAAACCCCAAAATTATGATGACAAAGAAATATTTCCAATTCACTTCAGCATCAAGCTAAACGAAGAAAACTGTTCCGGATTCCCCAAATCATAATCGTTCCTCTTCATCCAGTTCACATGTACAGTAAGCAGAGGCAAAATATTTATCGAGTCCATATGGACACTTGAAAATGTTAGCAATTGTGTTTAAGACAAAAATAAATTCAACTAGGTCAGCATTTCAGGAATTTATAGCCAAAGACCACAGCGAAAACATGCCAAAAATCTCATTCTTACCAGAAAGCATTTTAAAAGTTTTCCAGAATGAACATTTATATCCTAATGGTCACAGACTCTGAAGAGTTTAATTAAACACTGGCATCTGGGTAGAAACAGTGGCCTAAAGTCCTTGCCAAGCTGGCACATCACAGAGAGGAGGTGTTGGCTCCCCAGTAATTGCAGATGAGCAGAGGCAGAGGGTGGCCAGTAAGTACAGCCCTGGCTACATGTTAAAAATCTTCCTCGCTTTCATCCAGACCGCTGTGCAGGTTAGCTCCCATCCTCAAAGACTGCTGTTCCGTGGATGGGAGTGTAGCTCACACTATCTAAGGCAGAGACCAATAGAAATCCCCTAAGAGGTAGCTACTACCTGTGATCCCATTTTACAGATGAGGAATCCAGAAGTTTCCAGTGAGCCCACTGCCCACTGTTTCACAGCTTGTAAATAGCCAAGCCAGGAGTCCAATGAGCGCAGTTCTGGATCAAGACATCATGCTCCTAAACGTTACCCTGTACTAGAGGTCACAGCGTAAAAGAAAGGCCTTCCAAGATAATCAAGGCCAGCCAGACTCACATTCACGACACCAGGCTGACAGACCCTGCATCGACTGCAGGGGTCAATTAGCCATTTGACTTTGGCTTTAAGAGAGTCTAGGAAGTGGGTAAGCAGGTTACCAGAATAGCACCCACAGCTCCATCAGCAACAAGTCACAGGAACCAGCTAGATGCCCTGGCATCGGGGGCTGAGAAGATCCACGGGGCTGAGGCTCTTCCAGTGAGACCTGGCTCTTCCCAACACCACCCCCGTAACATAAATAGCCACCGAAATGTATGTGGACTTTGTGTCTGGGATGATTATTCTAGTTTTAAGCCAGCATGTTCTCTGAGCATGAATCTAAGGATACCAGAGTAAGGAGACAGAAGAGGAATAATTTACTGTAGAATAGAATCATAAGAAATTGCACTGGCAGCAAAAGAAGGTGTTAGTTCATGTATTCACACATCAACTTGTTGATCTAGGCATCAATCACGCATGCTCCTAATCACTCAGATATACACACAACTCACACACACACACACACACACACACAGTCACTCACTATGTTTTGACACCTTCCATGCATTAGACAAGAAGGTGTTAGTTCATGTATTCACACATCAACTTGTTGATCTAGGCATCAATCACGCATGCTCCTAATCTCTGATATATACACACCTCTCACACACACACACACACACACACACACACTCACTCACTCACTCACTATGTTTTGACACCTTCCATGCATTAGATACTGCCTCAAAGACTGGTGACTGGTCCTATTCTCAGTGGTTAACAAAATTAGAAGAATTACAGATGTTAACAGTTATGCTTATTTTTGCTACATCATGATTATCTAATCTCCCTACACGTTAATGATTTATTACTTAAGAAGCTAACTGGTATTATTCAGATGTGCTGCAAAATGAATCTAAATCCTGTTTCAAAAGATTCTATTTTTAATACAAAAAGAGATCCAGTTTTTAACAGGATTTTTCTATAAATCCTTTTTCAATTCCAAAGTATGAAACCCCTTTTTTAACTATCTGGTTAGAGACTTTGGACACATCCATTATACGTTCTCAAAAAAAAAAATGAATGCATAAAATATAGCCAAAAATTAGCATTTTAATCATGTATATATTATTTTGCTACCGCCCCATGGACCATTCCATTTTTCTCTCAGTAAAATTCGATTGGGTTTTGAAAGGGAAAGAACAACGCTAAATTCTATTATTTTTTAAAGGCATTTGTCAACCTCCCACCCACACACATATTCTTCCTCCTGGACTCTAAAGGCTGCCAAGTTCTGGGGGGGAAAGTTTCATTTTACTAACAAAAATCTGAAGATGTGATTTTCTCTGGGGCAAACTTGCTCCTTTGTACACAAGATTAAAAGGTATTTACCATCAGTTGAGTAATCAACCCTAAGAAGCAACTGAGAACATTTTGTGGTAATAGGTGTATATTTTTAAGATGACAAAAAAAAGGTGGGGGGTGGGAGGCCAATTCCCGTTGTTCCAAAAGAAAATGCAACCAGTTAATTTCTTCTCAATGTGTAACACACACAGGATGGATAGTTATTGCACAGCCATCTCCTGATGGTGCACATGACATGTAAGAAAGACGTCACCTGCTGAAATAAGGAAGATTTAACTATTAAAGTACTCAAAAACGTGTTATCTGAGTATCCAATGTCATGTGCAGGGTTCTGTTCTAGACACTCCAGCACTGTGAAGATGGACTCCCCAGCTGCATGAACCGTAGGCGCAAACCACAGCCAGGGCACCTGCAAGGTGTCTGACTATACCGGTGCGGCAAAAGTAGGTTGACAGTGGTGAGTTCACGAAACACAGAGTTTGCTCTTCTATTATTTATTGTATTCGTTTCCATATAAATAAGTGTAAACCTACCTTTGCCCACCCCTCTAATAAATTCTCTGAGCTTCTGTGTTTTACATTTGAGATGAGATACTCATCTCACAGAACTGCTATTCGTAAGAGTGAGATAAATTATAAAACACATATAATCCAATACCAGACTTGATAGGTGTTGATTACTATTATTATGACTGGAATCGAACCTGGGACCCTTCAGTCCTCAGGCTGACGCTCTATCCACTGAGCCAAACAGGTCAGGGCACTATTATTATTATTATTATTATTATTATTATTATTACTATTGATACAGGTTAAAATATTAAGTCCACTGTGGACAGTAACAGAGTTTTATCTGGATAAAATAAACATGCTTATCATTTTTACTCTTAATTCTTCCCATTCAAGGTTGCAAAGATTTTATTTTTTTATTTATTTTTTAAATATATTTTTATTGATTTCAGAGAGGAAGGGAGAGGGAAAGAGAGATAGAAACATCAATGATGAAAATCATTGATACTCTTAATTCTTCCCATTCAAGGTTGCAAAGATTTTATTTTTTTATTTATTTTTTAAATATATTTTTATTGATTTCAGAGAGGAAGGGAGAGGGAAAGAGAGATAGAAACATCAATGATGAGAGAAATCATTGATGGGCTGCCTCCTGCATGCCCCGCACTGGGGATCGAGCCTGCAACCCGGGTATACGCCCCTGGCCGGAATCGAACCGGGGACCCCTCAGTCCAAAGGCCGACGCTCTACCCACTGAGCCAAACCTGCCAGGGCAAGACTTTATTTTTTTAATGGGAAGGGAAGAATTGGTCAAATTACTGAATTTTCAATCTATTTAAAATTCTATCACACAGGGAAGAGATTCTAATCCCTTGTGGATATGAGAATGCAGAAATGTTTTAACAATTAAATTGTATAAGTAAAAACGGCAGTAACAGTCCATATTAAAGTTGGTCCTGGCATCCCCCAATTATAAGGGCACTTTTAATGCCCGGAGTGTGCAACCACTCCCCTCAAAGTAGTTAAGAAACATCAATCAAAACAATAACAAAGTACGTCTTCAAGAACTTGCTTCAGCGTGAAAAATTTTTTTTTTACTAACTTTGCCCTAAAAACGTGTTTCTGGGCAACCAAGAGCCTACAAGATGTCGCCTCAGACAGGGCCCTGCTGACGGGATTAATACAAGCAATTCAGGCATGTAACATGCCTGAGGCGGCGGGAAGGGACCCTGGATTAGAAGAGGCTCCATGTGTCCACAATCTGAAAGATTCACGTGGATATGAAAAGGCAAAAGAAACACAAACACATGCTGCTTAATTCCAAAAGTAGCCATTTCTGCCTTCTGGTATGAGGGCTCCACAGAACCAGCGGCGGAAGGAATTTCCATTTGCTCCTCTTCCCTCTTAAAGCCTGGCCAGGGAGGGAGAACATAACTTCGCACACGAGGACCTACAGTAGATGTTCCATACTTCAAAGGAGCCCAGATGAGGACCAGACTCAAGATCAGCGCGGACAGACAATTTGATGTTTTAAAAGGTCTGCTTTATTCATTTGGGCGGAGCCTGGCGGAGGGGACTGCAGCAGCGTGGGGACTGGGAGGAAACCGAGAGTCTCAGACAGAAAGGGCAGGCTAAGCTAAGCAATATCTCTCGCTGCCCCCACACACTGAAGTCTGCCACAAACGCACGTCTTGTGTGGGTGATGTTTGCAAGAGGAAAACCCAAAAGGAAAGACTGTGTTCCTCATCACTAATGCACACTCACAGGCACAGGAGAGGAAGTTACTGATACTCTAAGGTAGAAGTGACTGGGTAAAAGTCTCTCAAAACCCATTCCCACCAAATTACTACAGAGCACTCTGGATTCCCACTGAAAATGGGGAGGGATGTGAGTAAACTGTATGTCAAAGGGAGGGCAGGTTATTCAGCTTACACCTGCTTCAGACAGACAGACAGACAGCCAGCCAGGACAGGCAAAGGGAGCCTCAGTGACTTACCTGCCGCCCTCCCCTGAACCTCTTCAGGAAGTGAGGCCAAACCCCAGGATGAGTTAACTGGAGGTGTGTTGTCTGCTTCATCAGGTCATAGGCAGCCATGGCTTTGGCAGACCCCTCTGGAGACGGCAAGCCTGTAAGCCAAAGCCTACACATCCTGAAGTTGCCAACCGACCCTGCCTCTGCAGCAACCAGTTCAAGGAGATGCGGACGGGGAAGGAGGGCTGAGCATTGTAAATGGCCACTCGGTCAGAGTCAAAGGCCAAGGATAGGGGGAATGGCTGGGAGGGTGGAGCACACTCCCTGTCACTCCAGAGGATCCTGTGTATAGCTTTGGGCTGGCACTGGTCACAACTTTTGATGTTACAGAACTGAAAGGTGACCTCAATGTTCTCTGGAGTGGCATAGGTAGACGCAGAGATGGTCAGATCAATTCTAACTAGTATTTAAGCCGAAGAGATGGTCAGATCAATTCTAACTAGTATTTAAGTATTAAGCCTATCCAATCATTCCATTGAATTTCTATAAGAAATATCCCCCCCCCCCCCCCCCCCCGCCGC
>NW_005357311.1:2286067-2291636 GCF_000412655.1 Myotis brandtii | reverse complement strand
ATTTTTAAAAAAAAAACCCCCCCCCCCCCCCGCAGGAGCCATGAGATTATATAATGACTTCAGATTATGTAACGAGGAAGTTCTGAAGTTCTTGGATTATGCAAGATCTAGGAACCATGGATGCATTTATTTTCTTTCGACCTATGATGTAATTCTCACTGGAAAACAGCGTAAGTTATGAGGTGTCTGCACATGTAACATTTTAAAACTGGCTGGCAAAAGCACTGATCGGATATTTCATAAGTCATTCTTCCATACATGAAAAGTCAGTTACTAACGGAGTTTAGCTTGGCTACTCAGCTTTAAAATCACACAGAATTTAGTAAATTAGAGTCATATTGACACTAACTGTTGCCATCTTACTTGGTTTTCACTCATTAACAAGTTCCTTTTTGCTTGTTTAAAGAATCCAAGTTAATTTTCCTAAACAATCCTAAAGATCTTGAGAATTACTAAGTTGTGCAACTAATTATGTATCAGTAACTGAAAAACCAAGTCATAAATTGGACCTCATCACAATCCATACCATTCCACTTCCAAGACTTTCCCTAACTTATTTCTTCCCACGACTACAGCCTCCTACTAGTGCAGCTCCTGAATACCCTCAACCCTACAAGGTCTCTAGGTCAGCAGTTGCCGACCGGTGGTCCGCGGACCACGGTGGTCCATGAGGTCCGAAAGGTTGGCAACCACTGCTCTAGGTTATTATGACATCCAGCTCCCTGCCCTTTCTCTGGCTTCCCTGCTGGCTTCAATTTTCCCTGTGGCATCACACCCCAAGGTCGACCCTTTCACCACCCTCTCGGCTCACACCCTGTCATCCTCACTCCTCTGGCTTCCTGCCACACTCATCTCACCACCCTCCACCATAGGTAAGCCCCTGTGTTCTCCACTCTGAGTGACCAAAGAACTGGAAAAAGGCATATAACTGTCCCCAGACATTGCACTAGAAATTCCTACTACACAGTCTCAGCTGGATACTAATGTGGTTTGGCAAGTTTTTTTATTCATCTCTATTGCATTTTCCATAAGCAACTGTCCTGAATCTTTCCCAGTTTCTTCAAGTCTCCAAACCATCCCCCTGGAGCCCTAGGAGCTGACTTCATCTCCAAATAGACTAGATAGAAGAAATTTACACTCAATTTTATCCCCTTTATCTTAAATCTATCATAACCTCTAATCTTCTCTCCTTTTCACCAAACTCGGGAAAATGTGTTCAAACCAGTTCTAAACATTTACTACAAGCCAAGAATTCTACTGGGCATGTTGCTGCCTCTTTCCTGATCATTGTGTTCTAGATTATCTTACTCTCTCAAAGGTCACTAATATGGTCGTTACTTTTACTTTTCTGTATGTGATGTTTTCTATAATAGAGGCGAATATTTTCTGATTTAAGAAATACATGTTCCTTATAAGATTTCAAGTTTTATTAACTTATTCCTTAATTCATATGATTGATGAGAACATTATAAAGTGATAGTATGTATGAATTCTCTAAAATTAAATGGTGAAAAAAACAATCCAAACCTTAAACTCATTTCAACAGAACTAAGAATCTCTAATAGATTTGGGGAGGGGGAAAAATCAGTAAACACTATTCCTTCCCTTCTAGAATAAGGTTCAGCATAGAACACAGGGCTAAGGAAAGCCAGGGTTTCATTTCCTAAGAGAATGTAATGGACAGGACCACCCCTGTGCGGGCATCTTTTCAGTCAAGCCTCAGTTCCAAATGCGGGAAGAAGGCAGGTATGATTGCTCATGGAAACCGGATGCATTCTTTGCTTCCTTTATTATAAGCAATTTTCTTGCCATTTGTCTATAAAACTCCACCAAGTGCTCACTTTTAAAATATTTGGATGCTAATGTGATCGTGAGGAAAAGTGGGAAAAGGATGAAATTTGAATGCTTATTACCGTCAAATAAATATTTCTGAATCCCCACGGAGCACACTTAACATATTGTTAAGTACCAGAAATATTTTTCCTAACTTGGCTCAAGTCACTAACCATGACTTTCCGTAGAGTACAAGTCGACAGAAATGATCCCATGGCTGGGTCCTTTCCCCTGTGCTCGGTCATCAATGCTCCCTAACCTGGCAAGCATCACGTCACAGCTGCCAATGGCCTGGGAGTCCTAAAGCACCTGGCGGATACCCAGGTGAGGAGCTCGGGGCTCCTGCCCTGCTCATCTGCTGACATTCTTTTTCCAGACCTGCTAAAAGCACGAGTTCCCAGACCCTTTCTCACTTCTTGTTTCTCCCCATAGTGTATATTTTTCTTTTTGTTGACAACAATCTAATGTGCCTGGAAACTGCTTCGAGTGCCTATGTTCCACTTGGGATCATTTTAATGCTTTTGCAGATGGTCTGGAGCATTTTTTTTTCTCAAAATGAGCCACAAACTCTAAATCATTTTGCCATATTTCTTTACTGATATATAAATACATTTGAGGTGACTGTAGTCATTTTTCCACCAAACAACCGTGTTGTTAATTAATGACTGGGAAAGATTGCCAAGTCCATTTTTCCAGGGCATGGTGATTGTCCCAATCATCCAGGAGACCCCTGAGTCTGGGTTTCCCCCCAAAAAGACACCGAGAGAATGAATAACGTGGGTTAGTGTGTGTTACCTGAGGTAGTTCATTCGGGAGGCGATCCCAGGGATTACAGTTAGGGAGGGAGGGAAATATGACTGAGGAGAGAGGAACGCCAGTAAAGGGAGTGGCACGGAACAATCACTGCTGGGGCTCAACCCCCCGGGAGCAGTCTGAGGAGACATCAATAATGTGCCTTAGAATTGTCCCCCAGAGAGCAGGGGAAACTGGACACTTGTTTCCTGACTCGTCCGTCACTGGTTGAAGGCTGTCCCTGGAGAGTTCACTGCCGGCACCGTCGCCAACACTTCTAGGCTGCTCTGCACCAGCGGAGTGAGGAGTAGGCTCCCACAGTGCTGGACACAGTGCCAGAAGAGAGGGTCAGTGACCCGGGACTTGAGGGGGAAGCTGCCACTGTGCGTGGAAATGCCCACCGCAGGAAAACTCAGAGGCAGGCCAAGAGCCTACCAACGGTAGCTGCCACAGAAACCAGCGACCCCATTCCTTGCTATGGTCAAGCCACTGTATTCTGCTGATTCACCTTTTAAAAAGTCTCCTTGATCCCACTGTCATCAAATATGACTTACTTCACCCACCTTCCGGTCTTTCACATCTTCCCACAACAGCCATCAATTCTCTCCCATGACCACCTCCTACACGAGGCTTTCTGCTGTCTGCAGGATGGATGAAGTTCTCACGAGGTCATGGCCTTCACTGCTCTGCCCTACCTGGCTGGCCCTGTTGGCCACCAGCTCCCTCCTTTCACAGCCTCCTCTTCCTCCAGCGCACAACGGGCCTTCTCACCTAGGAGCCTTTCCATACAAAGTGCCCTACCCCTCCCCACCGTTTTTAGATCTACACCAGGAGCTACCAACCCCTAAAAAAATATTTTCCTTGGCTGAAGCTTGCACTGCTCTCCTGCTCCTAGTGAACTATTCAAGTCTTGACAGCAAACAATGCCAGTTTTTTAAATTTGTTTAACCCTTTGTACGCCATAAGTATCTATAGACGCAAGCGGTGGATTTTTTTTAATTAAATTCAAAATATTGTGGCGTGTGGGAATGGTTCCTGTTTTGGACGCATGGCAGTTAACTGGTTAAAGACCATGTGAGACAGGAAAAGCCTGACCAAACTCTAAGTATGCAAGAGGCAGAGACTGAGATCAATGCTTCTTTCTCAGGTTCTCCCAAATCTCAATATAGTGCCCACTCGCCAAAGACCACCAGGAGCTTATCTTTAGTAAATGAAACGAGCTTTCTTTAGTTTGCTCCAGCAGGAGAGAGAGGACATCAAAGGAGCTGGGGCGTCTCAAGAGAAAACTGAGAAAGCTTATTATAGAATCTGGGTTTGTTCTGGGTGATTCCACGGAGGGCTTAAGAAAGCAGAGACCACCTCTGGGTGGGAAGCTGCCAGGAAGCGCAGGAAAATAAATGAATGTGTATCTCGGCAAACTGGATCTACAAGGCAGAGGGTGACAGCAGAGCTGGAGTCACGGTTGGCAAGGCAGCAGCGATCGCTCCCGTCAGTCATGAGGGGCAGTTTAATTACTTGTGAGGTTGTAGAGTGTCCTTGTCTCAGCGCGCCCTCAGACACACTCAGGAGAGGCCTTGTCTGATCGCTGACATTCTGTGAGACGTATTTGCGTTCCATCGGGAACACTGCGGCCTAGCTACCAGGGCCATTTTTCACTTTCTTCAGAGTTAATCAGAAGATACCGGAATGACTTAAATCATTGTGGACTTCATCTCATTTATTCTGAACCTAAATGATAATGTGAGTTTTAACTCATAATTTATAAGTCCACCTTCTTGGCAGGCACTGTCCCCACAGAAAGGAATAAGATGGGTTGGTCTTTGACCCGGGTCCATGAGCTCACAGTCCAGAAAGAAAGGGAAATGTCTAGACTTAAACAACACAAGTGTGAAAAGCGCCAAAATGTGTGTGTAAGGCACTGAGCTAGTGCAGGGCACAGGGCATTAAACTCCATCTGCAGGTGGGTGAGGCTTCCCAGACATGTCACCTGAGATGGATTTGGAAGGATGACCAGGAGTCGACCAGCTGGAAAATGAAAGGAGGTAGATGCCCTTCTGCAGCAGATAGGGCTTAGGTAAAGGTATGAAATGGCATAATGCATCGGGAACAGAGCACAGTCAATGTTGCTCAAACAAACTTTACTTGACGCTAAAAATATTTTACAATGACATTTAATGATTTTTCGCACCTAGACAATATACACGGAGTGGCCAGATTATTATGACCACCTGACGTTTGTAGGCAAATCAGCCGTACACTACATCGTATGGGATATGGAAGCCGAAGGCCTGTTCGAACACCTTTGCTATCTGCAGTTACCAAGATAAAACGTCTCCAATTCGCACAGGAACACAAGGATTGGACAGTCCGAGCATTGGAAAAAAGCCAAGTAGTCCGATGAATCACGTTTCCAGTTGCATCATGCAGAAACAGCATGAAAGCATGCACTCCACATGCATGAGTACAACCCTTCAAGCTGGTGGGGGCAGTGTTATGGTTTGGGGCATGTTTTCCTGGCATGATGTGAAACAACATCTGAATAGCACAACATACCTACATATCGTTGCTGATCAAGTTCATCCTATCATGTTGATGGCGTATCCCAATGGAGATGGCTTCTTCCAACAAGACAATGCGCCATGCCACGGTGCTTGTATTGTGCAGGAGTGGTTTCAAGAACATGAGGGAGACTTTACCTTGCTTAGGTGGCCCCCACAATCACCAGATCTCAATCCAATTGAGCATTTGTGGGACGAAGTTAAAAGAGCCATCAGGCAGCTGGTTCCACAACCATCAAATCTCACAGAACTGGACAGTGCTATTCATCAGGCATGGTGTCAGATTCCTCGCATCACCTTTCAACATCTCGTGGAGTCAATGCCAAGAAGAATCACCGCAGTATTGAAGGCAAAAGGTGGCCCAACGAAGTACTGATGGGGTGGTC
>NW_005357311.1:2283169-2285022 GCF_000412655.1 Myotis brandtii | reverse complement strand
ATTTCATTAGAAAAATGATGACCAACTCACTAGAACAGGGAAAGAACACAAACCAACAAAAAGGATGGACAGACAATTCACAGAATAATACAAATAAGTGTTCCAGAGATAGAGGAAAATGCTCAGTTTTTTATTAATTAAGGCGATATATGAGACAACATATCTTTCACTATTCAGACTGACCGAGGAGGGAACAGCACAATTGTTGGCGAAGATGTGGTAAGAGCCATTCCCTTTCCAGAAGCCGCTAGGAATTCAACTGTCATTTGAGAAGACAAGGCGGCAATCCCCAAAAATATTAAAGTTGTTCATTACCTGCCACCTAAGAATTCTAATTGATTTTATGCAACAGGAAAGATTGTGCAAGTGGACAGACAAATTCAAAATTCATTGTAGAAAAAAATAGAACCTAATCCAAAGTCCAAGAAACAGATTTGTTAAAATATGATATATTTATATCCTACAAACACACAATGGCATTTCGTACAGCTACAAAAAGAATAGCTTTTTATTCATATGCTCATATGGCAGATGTCTTCTCATTTTTTCAGTGGAAAAATCTAATTGCAGAAATGTGTGTATATAAAAAAGAAATACATAACTATTTGCATACACCAAACAGCTAAAAACATAGACATGCTATTTTCTCATTTTATTTTTAGTTCAGGCAGGACTTATTTTGCTTTAAGTGTAATTTCTGGCAACAAAATGCAAAGAGAATGCAACTCCTCATTCCTAAAATCTCTCTAATATCTTTTGATTAAAATGTCTGCTAGTACCAAGGTTTGTATAAAAATGTTATAAGCCACAAACCATGTTCTAATGGCAGAAAAAACACATTTGGAAAAATGAAGATGCCATTTATGTTGTTTTGCACAACTAATGAGAAATGCCTCAGCAAGGTTTGCAACTGCAAAAAAGCCTCGTGAAAACTTTAGTTCAGGCAGGACTTATTTTGCTTTAAGTGTAATTTCTGGCAACAAAATGCAAAGAGAATGCAACTCCTCATTCCTAAAATCTCTCTAATATCTTTTGATTAAAATGTCTGCTAGTACCAAGGTTTGTATAAAAATGTTATAAGCCACAAACCATGTTCTAATGGCAGAAAAAACACATTTGAAAAAATGAAGATGCCATTTACGTTGTTTTGCTCAACTAATGAGGAGAAATTTCTCAGCAAGGTTTGCAACTGCAAAAAAAAAAAAAATTTAATTGCTACTGATAGGCCTGACAGATGTCACCTCATTCTGTCCAGCAATGCCGTGAGCGTGGCAGGGCAGAGAAAAATTGGTGACAAGCCACACATGGTTTGGGAAACCATCAAAATTTGTTACCCATCTCCAGAGCAAGATGGGAGTGTACCGCACCTTGGTGGTGTTCAAAAATGATCACAGTTCTTAGAACCTGTCAGTTACACATTCCAGAAAAGAGACAGGCTTCAGGATCCAGAGGGCAGGTGGTCTGCCCCCAGTAAAGGCTGTGATTTTAAATCTTTTTCCTACACAACACACTTGAGTGATTATATATTCCCATCTGTATTAGTGGCTCCATGATAACCATGACGAAGTTGAGTTGAGGGATCAGACAATCTACAAATATTTACTGAGTGCCAGCAATATACTAGTGATAGTACTGGAGATACAGTGATGAACAAAAGGCATGTGCTTGTTCCTGTTTGGGAAGTGACCACCCAGAACAATGTTCTCTGACCTTTCTCTGTCACCTGTTTTACATTATGACCTACTAATGTATATGTGTGCCTATATATATATATATATCAGCGGTTCTCAACCTGTGGGTCGCGACCCCTTTGGGGGTCGAACGACCCTTTCACAGGGGTCGCCTAAGACCAT
>NW_005357311.1:2270196-2282757 GCF_000412655.1 Myotis brandtii | reverse complement strand
CAAGTGCACCCCCACCAGGGATCGAGCCCACAACCCAGGCATGTGCCCTGACCAGGAATCAAACCAGCAACCCTTTGGTGCATGGACAATGCCCAACCAACGGAGCCACACCGGTCAGGGCCAGTTGTGTTTTTTCACATGCTGGTGTGACCACCTAAGTTAATTTTTGATACACTAATGGGTCACAATCCCCCACTGGAAGCACGGTGGTCCAGTGTACCGTGCCATGCCTCTTCTCTGCCTTCTGCTGTCTGAGCAGTACCGCGTTACAGAGTCCAACATGAACACCCAACCAAAGTATGAGGATCGTAAAACATTCTCCCCTGAAAACAATTAAATGAACAGTCTACCGTTTTTCTCATGCTAAGGTTTTCTATTAGATGATTCTTATTCTGATGGAATGCAACCAAAATGAGTAAAACCTCGTGGAATTTTGATGATTCTCTTGTTTATTCTAGGAGAAAGAGAATGGCCAAACTTGGTGCCAAATTGCCTCCAAACCAGGATACATCCAGCAATCCAGTCAACACCTTTCATTCCTGCTAGCCTCAGGCACCCTAATGTCAAACAGGAAACACTGGCAGGGAGCAGTTCTACCACTTAGTTCAACTCTTCAGGACAACTCCCTCACAGAACAAAACAGTAAAGCTTCATGAATGCTGACCTCGTTTATTTGGAATTTGGCGTAAAAACTTTAAACAATTTTTACCCACAATTACCTTTGCCAGCCTAAGAAGAAAAAGATTGATGAGCAAATTAAGAGCCAAAAGACGACTGCAAGAAAAATGTTTACCTTATTTAAGAGAACAAACTCGTCTAGCATTATGGATCACAATCATACCAGCTTAATAAATTCTCATGACAAATCACTTTTATCTATTTGTTAAAGCAGGTCTGGAAGGACTTTCATTTGGCAATATAGTCAAACTTGTTCAAAATGCTATTTGCACTTTAATGAACCTGAGTTTATTTTAAAATAGGCTGTGATTCACAATAGCATATTCAAAATTTTAATGAGTGCCTGAAGTTATCCTATGTAAGGTTTACACTATTAAACACCTTATAAATACTGGTCTGACGAGCACAAAGCTCAGTTTTTTCCACGTAAAGCAGAATGTTCTAGTATTCTGACTCCAAGAGTTAGAAACAGTTTTACTTACTTTTACTCAAAATAAACGTGGGTTTTACAGAAGAAATACCATGCATTGCTTTATTTTTCTTAATTATGACCTCCACTAAACAATCCTGGAGTTGCCTATTTAAATGTCCGTTATATTGAGTCTTAATTTCTTAGTTCTTTGTGGCTCTAATGAAGATTCAACCTTCCCATAATTTCAAATACTCAAGAATTAAAAAAAAAAAATTCTATAGCCTCCGAGTTTTTATATATATAAAAACATATATATATATGTCCTGCTTACTAAATGAAAATGTTTCTATTCCAGTTTTCACCATATTCTATATGGTTCAAGGGGAATGGAGCGGGAGGAAAGAAAGGGGTGAGAAGGATGGTGAAGGAGAATGGAGGGTAGAGAGGGGAAGCAAACACTGGATAGTCTTCTACCCAAAATTCTATCCCGCACAGGCACAGAACAATGAGGTTGTGATCACTCTGAACTTATCCACGTTGACTACAAAGATGACAAACTTAAAATGAACCCGTAAAAGTGCAGTTCTTTGAAAACCAAAGTGGAAGTCATCCACAAGTGGCTCCTGAAGGACTTGAACTATTTTTCAACAGCAGTCATCAGCCATTGCCTTTGAACACATGGTCTCCTTCCTTAATGACTATATCGCACTTCAATGTCAAATGGTGAGATTTTTGTTTCCCAAATTCAGCTTAACTGTAAGAACCACCAGAGGAACTTGTTAATTACAGGGCTTCCCAGTTCCACCGCAGATCTACGGAACCTGAAGAACCTCAATTTTCTGATGGCAAATTCAGGCTGTTGGCTTTCTGCCTTTCTGCCAGGCAGCATTCTATCAGCACTTCAACCAAAGGAGCCATACAGCTGCTCAAACACCACTCTGATAAAGGATTGATGGCTTAAAAAACAAAGTTTGGACAAGTCTACTGGAAAGTCACTTCAAAAGCATAGGCCCAAATTCCAGTAAGGTAAAACAGGGGGCAGACTGTGGTAACAGTAGCCATGAAAAATGTTTGTCTAGGCTCAAATATTCCACCAATAAGCATCATAAATCTAGAAAGTAAAACACAGCACAAACCCATGGCGGTGTGGTCTCTCAAGCAGTCTGGGGATTATCTGTATACTCCAAGTCTTCACATCACCCTGGGATGTAAAATTTAATAATCATCAAAAACATGGAACGAGTCCACAGATACATTCATATTCTTTGGTCTCTTGAATAGTAAGAGTTTGGAAAGAAAGGGCTTGAAAAATAAAGACCAACAACTCCATCCTCTACAACATTCAAAGGCAGACAGTCACATCAGATGAAAGAGCAAATAATTACCTTCTAAGTGCCTCCTGCCATGTTCATTTCCCTCTTATTCAATGCAAATTATATCTCTGAGTTGAAACATTTTAAAAATAATATAGGAATATATATAACAGGGATGTCAGCCAAGAACTGACTCAGCAGCTGTGTGTTTAAATAATAAGAGCAACTCAAGTAAATTCTGAATGGTCAGTCCCTCTGAGGAAAACTCTTGACATTTTCTCTCTTCCTTGAGCTCAATCTCTTTCTTTTGGCACATTCTTCTCATCACACAGTATTTTGTGCATTCATAGCACTTCATAAATAATAAAAAAATATAATGTGGTCTTTAGACATAGGCCTGAGGAGATCAATTCTTAGAAACAATTCCAAAAGTTAACATTAATCATGTGGAAATGACGCTAAATGCCCTCAAATGTATTGCTAAAATAGTCTTATTTCCGAAGCAAAACATATAATCAAAATGTGGAAGATAGTTGGCCATTCTAAATGGGGTGTG
This sequence comes from Myotis brandtii, assembly GCF_000412655.1. Taxonomy (NCBI): domain Eukaryota; kingdom Metazoa; phylum Chordata; class Mammalia; order Chiroptera; family Vespertilionidae; genus Myotis; species Myotis brandtii. The sequence continues at coordinate 2,279,798 of NW_005357311.1, read as the reverse complement.
TCAATACTAGAAACTAATGTAAAACATTAACCTAACCTATTCATCTCCATCTTATCTAAAATCTCCAAATCTGTCACCACATTTTGAATAAAAAATTTAATCAAGTCTCAGTTTCCAATGATAGTGAGGAGGAAAGCAAGAGAATAAACCTTTCAAAGTTGTCCGGAATTGCTTTAACATTCATGTTTCCTCAGGGGTTTTCTTTAGGCACTGAGCAGATTATACTTTTATTAGGATAGTAATAAAGCTCATTTCATTCGTTAAATAAAAATACCTAATAGAAAGCCAGAATCTAGTTGATGTTCAAATCCCAAGTTGCTCAAGTGATGCAGAAGGCCAGGGATTTTTAAGTGGCTGCAAACAACCAAATAAGTAGATAATAATGACAGTTTCTTCTTCTGCATAATGGAAATAAAATGTCTCAACACACTGAAGATGAACTAAGAATATATCCTATAGTACTTGGCAAATTCAAGGTTTATGCAAAGTTATGGAATTATGCTGGGATATTCGCCCTGTCTTCTTATGACTATTTAACACACCAGCCTCTCATTTCTTGCCACCATGACCACCAAGAAGAACATAACAAGATCAGAGTTTCTGTAGAATTCCAGTCCACTGAAGTCCAGCTAACAACACTCATAACAACAACCGTAACATAGTTGGCATTCCTTGTGATGAGTAACTCTAATAAAATTAGTTTAAAAGAAGGCAATTGGACTAAAATAAGAAAGGAGACTGGGAAGTGCTGCAGCGTCTAGCACCAGTTAGCAATAAGAGTCATAGGGAGAAAGGGCAACAAATACAAAACTGAACAACAACAAAAGCTAGACCACGGGGATAATGCTCAGCTCGCATTATCCTTTGATGGTGTTTCCCATTATCTCCTAATGACTACTTGCATCTCTTAATAAAGTACGCACAACAAAGTTTACTGAGACTAAGGCTATACTTTAAAAAGAAAAGCTAACCATAAAAATATATGCTGGCAGCTCACTTGAAAATACTATGTGATCTTGAAAGAAAACGAAGGGTGCCCAGACTTTCATTTCTGACCATCCATGAAGCAGAGGCCAGGCAAGGGAAATGCCCAGCCTAGAAGAGAAATCTAGGGAGATTTTCACTCTCTAATAGGAGAAGAGGAGAAGAATCAGTGGAGAAGGAAAATCGAAGGTTTGTATCACATTAGGAGGGAAAAACATTCAATATTAAATCTGTGTGGTTCATAAACAAGACCTCTAGTTAAACAAGAAGACTACCATGTACATACATATTGAGGGTTTATATACTGAAAATACGTTATTACTCGTGGAGAGTTACTATGATTCATAGCCATCAAATGAGCAGGCACCCTTGAAACGTAGGTTGCTATTAGTACCTTCTATTATAAGAAAATGCTTTAAAATATTTTTTCTGTTGTTGGATAAAAGGCTGTACCTTATTTTTCAATTATGATAAACCTTCCAAACTACTGCTACTTGACAAATATTTGGGGATAAACATTATAAAGATAAAGGGTGATTTTCTCCATAGCCAACTTGTAGGGATTCCAAGTTGCTATCAAACTACCAATTTCCCTGTCTCTCACAATTTACCTTTCTTGGATTTGGCTCCGATCTTCAGCTTTGACGGCCAAGCAATCTGTGTATTTGTTTCCTCCATGATCTGCAACAAAAATTAAGAGAAATACTGATTTAATTAAGAACCAGTGTTTACAGATAAGATTTTCTAATAAAGAAAGATCATTTTCAAGTCTTTAGGCTCATGTGGATACAACAAAATGATCTCATTTTAAAGCAATGGAGTAGAAGGGGGGGAAGGAGGGGGGGGGGGGGGGGGGAGGGAAGAGATGCATTTTATAAGCTTTTTATCTATCAGAAATATTCAAGTATATTTTGTTACTCCCAGTGTTTCTCTCCATGATGCCCCAGGATGTTAACATAAAGACAACAAGACCAAAAAGTACATGAACAAGCAATTAACCCAACTTGTTTGCCAGAATGGTCAGAAATGCTTGTGCTGAATAAAATTCCCCAAAACAATTGCCAATGGATTGCAACACATCAAACATAATCCTTGTAATACAAAACTATGTGGGTTAGGTCGTTCTAAATGAAGATTTTTTTTTGGGGGGGGGGGGGGGAATAAATAACTTGCTCTGAGCACATTGGTATTTCATTAAAGCTGATGAAAAGCCTCTAAACATGATATCACAGCGTAAGGCTACATTCCCATCATCCTTTGCCTGGTCTAAAATGGCATATTTGCCACAGTTCTTTCTCACTTACTTGCAGCCAACACTGGCCAGGAGGCCCAAAGACCGCACAAGCGAGGGGAGCGAGACTGCCACACAGAGGACAGAGACAGTAAGAAAAGGATGAGTCACCAAATATGTGTATCTTTTGATCTTCTCTGCTTTTATCACATGACTCAGACAAATGTTTACTTCTGTACCATGAATATAGACTGCACCTAACTGTAGAGCAAACAACTAAGCAAATCCGCAGAAACAGCTGATTACATTAATCACTGAAATTAGAATAGGGTGCTTACTTTTTAATACGGATTTAGAGTTAACTAAACAAACTAATGGTGAAGACATAATGAAACACATTAACGGTCCAATTATTTAAAAGTGCCTCTTCGCTCTCCGTCTTGGTTACGACAGGGCAGAAGGCTAAATGGTTAACATGTTAACGTGCATCCTACTTCATGTAATCCCCTTTATCATAGCATAAAAAGGCTTTCAGCAGCTGCTTCAGTCTGGCATTTTGTCTATCCACCCCAACGTTTTTTGTTCTTAAACGTGAGCCAATATTTTTAAATCGGGGAATTTCCCATACAAATTCAGATTTCTGGTTCTCTGTAAAACTTGGCAGATTTAGCACCTGCAGCCCACATCCCCACATGGCCACTCTTGGGCTGCATGGGAGACCAGATGCCCTCTCTGGTCAGGCCCAGAAGGCTCCAGCTGCCCTCCAGGCCCCACTGCGTCTCTCCCGCTGAGGTCAAGAGTCCTGGCCATCACCACTGTCAGGTTTGTATGATCACAACTGCCATTTCTCACGGTGTTTGCACTGCTGCTTTTCTTCGAGAAATATTTCTCTGCACTGGAGTCTCTATTAAAATCGAAAACCAATGGAAAGTTATACTGTCTTCACAAGGTCAAGGTGCTGGCCTGGCTCTGAAAGTAGGTATGCTCGTCACCCCAGCCCTACAGGACCCGGCCCCTGCTTCTCTCATCTTACACTGTCCTTGTTAATATGTATAACTGTCTTCACCACTAATTTGCTAAGTTAACTCTAAATCTATATCTAAAAATAAAATAAATATTATCCTCCCCATCTCCCTCCACTCCAGCTATACGGGCCTCCCCAAGAACGTGCCCTGCAGGCAACCCCTTCGGAGTCTTTGCATTCACTCTGATGGCTCCCTGTCACCTCCCCACAACACACACACTCCTGCACCACCTCCCAACCAGAATTACTCTTCCCACTTCACTGCGTTTATTTCCCTCCTAACCTTTGTCACAATCTGAAATTCTCCTAATTTTCTGGGTTTACTTTTTTATCATTGTCTCTGCAAAATAAAAGTAAGCTCTCTACTCTGTACTCAACAAGCACAGGATCTGTTTGGGTAAATGAATCTTCGTAGCATGCCCATGAAGTAGATTTTTTTATTCCTCACACAGCTTCCTAGCAGAGTGATGCTAAAAACCCCAGACTGCTTTGCAAAGACCACAGTTTTAACCACCATACTATACTGAACGCAGGCCCTCCCTATTTTTAAAATGTGGATATAAAAATTTGAAGATTTGCTTTAGGAGTTATGGATACTAACTGGCTATAGCATCCTACAAATATTTATAAAAAGCCTATTTAAACCCTTATCGGAGATAGCATTGGCAAATATATCCTCCCATGCAGTGGGCTTTCTTGTTGTTTTGTTGATGGTTTCTTTTGCTGTGCAGAAGCTTTTTATTTTGATGTAGTCCCATTTGTTTATTTTCTCTTTACCTTCCATTCCTAGAGTCTAGGAGCTGTATCGGTGAAGATATTGCTTCAGCATATGTCTGAGATTTTGCTGCCTGTGGATTCCTCTAAGATTTTTATGGTTTCCCATCTTATGTTTAAGTCCTTTATCCATTTAAGGGATGTAGGAATCCACAAAATACTTTTTATTCTTCCGCAAAATCAGAGAGTAAATCATTACTTTAGTGTTGTTCTAGTCTTGACATTTCTGTTCTGTTCTTTCAGTTGTCATTGTGTGCCAGGTACTACTAAAGAGGTTATTCAGGTATTTGAAGGAAGTTCAGCTATAGATGCCAAAATACATCCTGAGTTGATAGGGCATTTCTCCAGCTGCCATTGTCGGAGGTTATATTTGATGATATGTTCACCGAGTCACAGAAATGTTCATAGAGGCCCCATTGTCTCAGCAGAAAGCATGTCAGTCATGAGTTACTCAATCTCTTGTGTAAAATTCACCCCCAAACAGATAAATGAGGCTGGATTATGGCAATAAACAGTTGGCTTTAATAGTATTGATAGAAACTGAAGTTTTCTTTCCTATTTCCTGTTATTCTTTGAACTGGTATCTCGGGGTCTGTTTTAGCCTTCCATGATAAGAGATATTTGAATCAAAGGAGGACTTTGAAGAATACAAAGGATAGCAGCCTTGCTCTGTAACTGCAAATGCCGGAGGCTTACATAACATGATGCTTGAGAGCGCTGGTCTGGGCCAGCTTTCCCACCTGTCCGTGGCAGCGGTCTTGGCTAAATTGCTCGTGAGCTTCAGTTTCCTCAACTGTAAAGAGTTATAAACCACATGTTCTGGTTTTCTCAGGACAACCCTGGTTTACAGCTGCTGTCCTGTGTAATTATTAATAGCACCACCTTCACGCTCAAAGGCAGTCAATAAAAGGATAGATCAACCAGAGGACGTGTATGCATGCAAATAAGCCTAACCAATAGACACAGACACCAGGGGGATGAGGGCATGAGTGGGGGGATAAGGACACATATGTAATACCTTAATAAAGAAAAAAAAGACCAAAAAGAAAAGAAAAGAAAAGAAAAAGACCATTAGATATATGTATTGGAAGAAATGTGTATAAAGCATGGCTATCACGTTGGACAAGTACCTTTGGTCAACCTCACTTTTCTCCTCTGTACAATTAGCTGTAGAGTTTCTGTGAGGTTTTAAAAGAAAGCATGTGGAAAACCCAGGCACAGGGTGTGGCACACAGCGACTGCTGGGTAATATGAGGCCTGTTTTAAGGACATGTTGATGCCTTTGGGGCAGGCACTGTTCTGGACACTAGGAACAGCAAAATAGACAGTGCTTTCCTCAGGGAGCACATGGTCTGACAAGGGCAAAGACAAGTTAACCCACCACTATGAACTGTATGTGTCCCAGGTTTCAGAACAGGGCAGGGCAAGGTGGGGGTGTGTAGAGGAGATCCCAAGTCGTGGGGAGTCAAGAAAAGTTAGCTCACGGAAGTGACTACTAATGCAGTGACCTAGAGGAGAAGAAAAAGTGGGCTAGCTAGGGAAGAGGTGAAGAAAGTGTCCCAGGCAGAAGAGGAAGAGTGTAGAAAAATCTAGAAGGAGGGCAGGCAGGTACTGGACAGTAGCTGAGGTGTTTCAAGGCTCACCTTACCCATCCAGGATGGGGAATGTGTCTTGTCTTCACCACCCTCCTATGAGTCTGCACATTGACATGCTCCATATAGACTTGAAGACATGACACAAACCGAAGCCATCTGGTACCTGTGCTTGGCTCTAACTTGCTACAAATAAGCCCTGAGAACCAGAGACGTAACTACAAATCGGAAGGGGCCCTACTTACTTCACCTTCAGAAAATTCCCCCTTGGAATTTATCAGTGAAGCTTTTCAAACTGTCATCCACAATGACTCCAAGTCCATTCCTCTGGCGTAGACACTGTATGCTATCCGTATACTATCAGTACCCGCCCGCGATGGGAGTGGTAGGGTGTGAGGCTGTCCCGAGAGCAGGAGGAGGAGGCACAGTTCTCCGCTGGGATGTGGGTGCAGGCTGGCCCAGGTGGCCCAGTCTGAAGCTGGGTTGCTGGAGCAGGGGGTGGAGGCATGTCCCCTGGTAGAAGTTGGAGAAGGGGGGGGATAGGAGGGTGCAGAGGCAGAAACGGCACTAAGCAAGTCAGAAAGCTATGCTTAAAAAGATGTCCTAGTGGTCATCAAGACAAATAGGAGAATCAAGATAGACAGGGGAACTGGAAAAGGTGAGGTCACAAAGCTGTGGCTGAAATCAAAGAAGCCATCAAACCTCTGAGAGGAAAATGACTATCTTATGTCTCAGGGGGGAAAAAAAATCCTAAAGTAAGTTCCAGCTAGTTTGTTTTTTTAAACTTATTATGGCCTCCATTTCCACCTTCACAAAACCCAAGTTCCAAGCACTACTAAACATTAAATCCCACCTTAAAATACTTTAGAGACTTTTGTTTTAAATCATAATTCTGGATGCTGTACATTAATAAGGCAGCTAAGGAACAAAGGTCAGAGATAAACCTGGGATTTCTCCGAGGGGCAAGAAAGACCTAGGACTCTTACAGGCGAGTTCCATATATTTTTTAAAAGATGCCCAGGGCTTCCAGACAACCCCAACCTAAGTGCTTACTTTCCGTTTCAAAGAGGCAATGTTGAGTTGGACAAGAGCTTGGATGTGGACACCAGTCTACAAGCCACTGCGCAGACTGAGTTGTGGAGGTAACATGTTCCTAGTGTGTCTAAGGCTCAGCGCTTTGAGGAAGGAGACAAGCAGGGACGAACTGTAACGGGAGCTACTGGCAGCCTCCTACCATCTTCACAAGACCTGGGCAGGTTTAATAGAAAGCCATGAGAATTAAAGTGACTTTTTTTTTTAATTCATGAAAATGGGGACACTGAAACAAGTTAATTTTATGGATCCTATCGTGGATGAAAACACGGACACCTCTCAGGAGGAGATCATACGATAGAAAGCCATGAGAATTAAAGTGACTTTTTTTTTTATTCATGAAAATGGGGAGACTGAAACAAGTTAATTTAATGGATCCTATCGTGGATGAAAACACTGACACCTCTCAGGAGGAGATCATACATTTTCCACAATCCAAATAACGTGCAAAACCTCCCAAGGAAATCGCTTCCCAGGAACCCATGATATACCCTAATTCTCAAGCAAGTCAGGATAGTGTCCAAAGCATTAGGTTTGCATTCAAAGAATAATTCAATTAGGTGGCCCACTCTGACCAACCCTTTCCAAAATAAGATGTTGATGCACCCCTGTTGTATGAAATATGAACTGAAAGTTGGGAAACATGCTTAAAATGACTAGTGCTGCCTTGCGGCACTAAACTATAAATACCACGATGTCAGTTAAGCTAAGGAATGCCTAGGAATGCAAAGCCATAAAACCTCTGAGAAGAAAATGACTACCTTCTGCCTCTGGGAAAAAAATCCTAAACTCAGTCCTAGCTGGTTGTTTTCTGGTTTTTATTTCAATTTAATTATTGTCCTGGTTTTCGCTTTCACAAAGTCAGACCTCAAAAAACAAATATCTGGTTTTGAATCCTTTTCAAAAACCATTCAATGACACCTTAAATATTTTAAAGACCTGTTCTAACTCTTAATTCTGGATGCTGTTATGGTAATGGCATTTCAAATAGGTCAGTTTCAACTTCTGGACATCTTCACTGTCAGAAGAATCTTTTCTCAATTCTACCGGTTTTTCTAGGTTTCTTTAGCTGCGTGCGCTCTTATAATATGTCACAAGGAGAGAGGAGACTTTGGAGAAGTCCATCTAAAAATTTAACTATGAAAAATAACTATTTGAAATTTTTGTTGTAAAACTTACTCTACTCATTACTTTCAGGGGATTAATAATTGAAATGTAAGTTAATTCTTATGCTAATCTCAGATCTGATGAATAGAAAATATTTATAGTAATAAAAGTATTTAGTCGAGGAATATCAATTTTGAAATATATTAAGCAATTAAAATTAAGACTGTTGATATTAGAAAGAACATCTATTTTTACAGTTCATCTTTAAAGGTTACTTTTTCATCATAAAAAAAGTCTGATGAAGACAGTCTGCTATGGATATTTAACAGTTTGGAAGCTAGAGTTATCTTAACTTTCTAATTTATATTTGCATTTCATAAACAGGGAGTGATGTTCTCTAATTAAAGAGTAATGGCATTGGTTTTTTCATATTAAAAAGGTAGTTAATAAACATGGAATCCTATGCTCCTGTTTTGGTTTTAGTTTTAACTGTGAGGAGTGATGCAGGGGAGAGGTGGAAACAGAGGGCAATCTATATAAATAAAAGGCTAATATGCAAAGTGTCCCCACGGAGTTCAACCGAGAGACTGGGAGTTCTATCGCTCACTATGACGTGCACTGACCACCAGGGGGCAGCGCATAACGAAGGAAGGCCCCAATCTGTCCTGATCCCGGCCAGGCCTAGGGACCCTACCCGTGCATGAATTTCATGCACCGGGCCTCTAGTGTTTACATAAGCTGGAATTTGAAATTTTTTTAACTGGAAGAAAGTTATATTAGCTATTGAAAAAAGTTTCATCACAGATTTACATGCAATTATTGAAATAATTTCTCTCTCCAAAATTAGGAGAAAATAAAACAAGTAAAATCAAATCAAATTCTACATGCAGTTTCATCCATAATAGAAAAGAATTCCATTTACAGTCTTCAATGCTCAAGTCATAGATTTTTTCCATCTCCAACAAATTCCAGATTAGCAGACCATGCAGAAAGAGAACATATCTACCAGTGTTCACTATACTACACATCTTGCAAGTCTGCAGCAATTTTAGGATAATATTTTACAGATGAAGGAAACCTTTGCCAAACCAACAACATTCTACTAACGTGCTTATTTCACCAAATTCTTCAATCCAGACGTAAAGTTAAAAATCCACAGGTAAGTAATCAGCATCTCAGTTCAACCCAAGACATGTCTATTTATGCTGACTTTACTTGAAGCATTTATTCTTGGACCAGGAAAAGAACGCTGAGCACTCTAACTTGACATTTATACTCGAAACCATTGAAAATTCATCATTCAAAATGGCTACCAGCTGGGCGCCATCTGTAGCCTGCTTCTCCCAAAGTCCAACTCATTTGTGCTCTATTTTCCTTGTATCAACAGAGAAGTAAGGAGGCTGTTTAAAGTTTCTTCTTGTACTAATGGGTTGTGAGTCAATAGCTCCTTTCACCTTGAGGGGAGCTAAATGAGAGGAGAGCCAACCAGAAAACACTGGAAAGTGGCGCTGGGAAAGCAGAGAACTTCTCTCATGGGAGAGTGTCTAAAAACTGAGGATGCTTATTTAGCTGAAACATTAAAGATATCTGGTGTATTTCATTTTAAATCTAAGAAATGCATCTCAATGATTCGGTTATTTATCACCTCCAGACTCCTCCTCACCTTTACCTTACACAGTTTTCATATCCATGTCCCATGTGCTCCTCACAATAATCTTATAAATCAGACTAGAGGCCCGGTGCACAAAAATTTGTGCACTCGGGGGGGAGGGGGGGGGCCCTCAGCCCGGCATGTGGC
>NW_005357311.1:2266660-2269021 GCF_000412655.1 Myotis brandtii | reverse complement strand
TCCGGGGCTGACTGACAGCTGGTTTCTGGGGGTTTTTTTAGCTTCTTATTTGCAACATAGTACATAGTTGCTTAGAGTTGCAACTCAGAGGCCGGCAAGTTAGGCGGGGAACGTTGGCGTCTGCAGTCACTGGAGCAAGTGAGCCTCCCTGCTTGCCCTTCAGTGCATGGCTGCCGGCCGCCATCTTGGCTGACAGTTAATTTGCATAAGGATACGCTGATTAGCCAATGGGAAGGGTAGCGGTCGTACGCCAATTACCATGTTTCTCTTTTATTAGTGTAGATATGTGACACCTATCTTACAGATGAGGAAATTAGGACTCAAAGAGGTGAAGCAAGTGCATAGGTGTGTGTCAAAGTCCAGCTAGAATCTAAGTCACAGAACTCCCTAGAGAGGGTCATTTCTACCTCGTTGGCTTATGAAGGAAGTGGAAGGCACCCCAAACTCATGGTGAGGTCACTGTGAACGCTCTACTGCCCAGAAACTCGGCCATGAACACCGAAGTAAGTGAGCAAAGTGGCTGCCCTCCGCACTCTCTGATTAAAGACACAGTGACCCACAGTTGGCCCCAGAATGGTTCAATCCGGGGAGGTACCCCCATCCCCATGCACATATGGAGAACTGTGAGAAGCATTTTGGTTGTCACAGTGACACAAAAGGGGCCGCACTGGCACTCAGTAGCCAGGGCTACAGATGCTGAATTCCCGACAAAGGGCAGGACAAACTATTTAAGACATCCTGGCTTTGCACAGTTCCAATATGCATGAATTACAGTTACCACAGCTTAGTTAACACCACCAATACCTCAACAACACAAGCGTGCATTCCAGTTACCAAAGTACATTCATTGTGAGCACCTATATCAAATACAAATTCTGCTACCAGCTCTTCAGTACACAAATCACTACGTTTATCACAGACGCTCACCTTGATCTGTGACCAATCACACTGCTTTTTACAAAGCCTGTTGGTGCAAACTCACTGCACATCTGTAATCAGTTCCTACACAGACAGCAAAGCAAGGAGTTGTGCTGACTTCTTGTCTCCCAGTGATAAAACCAAGGACATACTTCAAAAATGGATAAGTAAAAGTGGAAACGTGGCCAACAGAGATAAAAGTGCAGAAAAGAAACACACAAAAAATGATACGGCTGGAAGTGAAATTTGAATCGAATGTCAATGGGTATAAAATCAACAGCTGCCCATGGGAATGTTGACACTGTTGCTCTTTGAGACTCAGGATATGCAGCCAAGGGAATCTTAGTGAAGACAAAACTTATCGGCATCAGTAACAAAAGCGGTTGTGAGTCCCAAAGGGACTGCTGCTGGCAAAAAAACAACTTCACATTAAAGAGATTCTGGGAGATATTTCACAACTTTGAAAGTACAAAGGATGAAATGTTGGAATCTGTTCCAGACTTATGATTATGACAATTCACTAAGGCAAGAGAAGATGGTTTCTCCTCATTGTGGCTTATACAATCCAAAAAACCAGCACTGTTCCAACTGTTCTTGACAAGGTCTTTAACAAAAATATGAAACATATCAATTCTCTATTTCGAACGTTTAAGCATAGTGTACCAAATACTACTATTATTTTTTCATTTTCCTATATATTTATGATTGTAATAAGATAAACTGTCAATGTTTGGACCACAATTTTTAAAGTTTGCAGATCCATTTATTTTCCCATTGATTACTAAAAGCACTTTGCACAGTTTCAGCTTCCATGGTCATTTCCATGGCCCCATGATGCCATTCCACTGAGAATCACTAGTAAGATTTTCAAACTGTTCCATACTACAGGCAGGCTTAGCTAATTTATCTCAGAGTTCAGAGAACTCCTACTGATCAAACAAAACCTAGTTCAAATGTGAAAACTCCTCCCCCTTTCTCTCTAACCTCCCCAATCTCACTTTGTTGTGGCAATATTATAGAGCTTATTTCTTTGCCTTTTTTTTTCCTTACCAATCCCACCAATGAGTTGGGCTTCCAGTGACCAACAACTGTATCTTGTTCATTTTTAAACGTTAGAATCTAGCACTTACAGTGTCAAGAAGCAAGGTTCAAGTAAGTCACAGTGATGAAGGAGATAACATGAAGGGGACAGAAGAGGCAACAATTACATAAGACTTTCCAATTACATGGCACTTGCAGTATCATAGATCACAGCCGCTTCCTCTACAAAGTCTCCTGTAACTCATTTGAAAAATGGCATTTTTGAGGAGTCTGCTTATCAGAAAAAATGAATTGAGTAAATATTCATTAAATGAAAGTAAATTCTAAATCATGATGGCATTAATTTCCCCAGAGTATGTTTGTATAAAGGAGGAGAAAGACACTCTTCAACCAAAATGTCTC
>NW_005357311.1:2214840-2266578 GCF_000412655.1 Myotis brandtii | reverse complement strand
GGGGGGGGGGGAGGGGCCGAGGGGTGCACAGGGGGTTGTGGAAAGCCAGAAGCCCAAGTTCTGACATTTCTGCTCTAGCCTGTGGCTGGCACAAGCTCAGGGGGCCAACACCTCTCCATTTAAAAGATGAGCCAGGGCCCTGGCCAGATAGCTCAGTTGGTTAGAGCATCATCCTGATACATCAAGACTGCGGGTTCGATCCCCGGTAAGGGCACATGTAAGAATCAACCAATGAGTGGTACATAAATAAGTGGAACAACAAATCGATGTCTGTTCATCTCTGTCTCTCTCCATGCCTTTCTCTCTAAAGTCAAAAAACATTCTAAAAAATGAGTCAGATTTTTATATTAAAATCTCCTGATTTCTAAACATTGATATGTATTTCAATTATGTGAAAAACACTTTGTGAGCCAAAGAAAGCATGAACCCTACTTTTTGATCTGTGCTCCAAACCAAGGAGAGTCTTCATGGGGTTTGGGTGGGTAATTTGTCATGACCTACAATGTTAGTGAAGAACCAGTTTCCTGACTCCCCTGGAACGTAAGGATCTGTGATTCTTAAGACTATTTCATTCTCCAAGATCCACTTTATTGTAATTCCTCAGAAAATTAATCAGATCTCTATTTGGTATCATGTTATAAATAGAAGAAATACATTAAACTTGAACTATCAGAGTATAACTTGAACTGTATACTTAAAAGTGGTTAAAATGGTAAATTTTATGTTATGTGTATTTTACCACAATTAATAAAAACAGGCAGACATGTGACCCAATTTGGGCTAAAGACAAGTAAGAAGGGGTTTGACGGAAGCCTTTGAGAATGAAGCCTTCTGGCTTTCATAAGAAAATTTCTGAAAAAGGTTTCCCTCTCCCACTAGATGTGAACAAAGGTGTGCACAAAGGTGTGAATGGGGAGCCCTGCTGCTTCAGGCTGCCTTCTGTGACCATGAGGAGAATCACCTTGAAGATAACGTCATCAACATGGAAGGCAGAGCTGAGTCAGGAAACATCTGCGGCCTGTAGGACATCATGCAGCTTCCCGATCACCTATCCCTGAAGCTCACTTACCTCCGCACTCTTCAGTAATGTGAGCCATATTGTTGAAGCCAGCCTGTGAGTAGAAACTGAAAACTGGAAGAATACACCTTCCAAACAAGGTCCTCCTCCTGACTGCCATATTCTTCTCCAACATCTGTGTTCAAAAGCTTGTCTCCTCCGCTCTCCGACAGCTTCTTCCTCATCACTCCTCACCACCACCCCCTACTGCACAGACTTAGTGATTCACTCTCCAAAGACCCGCTTCCATCCAGATAAATACCACTCGTGGGCATTTCCACAGAGGGCTGCACCACGGCAGGCGGCTCTTCCACCTTTTCCCCTACAAGTCATGAGCTCTGATGTTTCTCTCCCCTCACTCAAAAGTCCGCCAGTCCTTATTCATTTATCTCTTAAGTTAGGCACAAACTTCTTAGCCAGACATTTAGAACTGTTCATAACCAGGCCACAACTTAACCTTTTCAGTTTTACTTTTCCCCAGTCCCCTCTACTTTCATCAACATCACTATCCACTGTCCTATCCACCTCCAATCCCCATATTTTTTTATTCAAATTGTTCTATTGTCCCATTGTCTCCTGCTGGTGAGTTTCTATCCATTGCTCAACACCAACCATAAAGGTGACTTCAAGATTCCCCCCTACCCCCATCAGATGCAATCTTTCCCTTCTTCTAGCTGCCATATTGTCTCTCTCATGCCAGTTATATTATATCACTATTTTTAAACTGGTTCGCTCTCTCTTCTGGAATATATAATCCTTGAGGGCAAAGTCTAATTTCCGGGAAAGCCAAAAAAACTGCTACCCTCTTGACAAATCACTGAGAAGATGCGTGGGCATTTCATTTGCAAGACAGTTGTAAGCTTCCAGGAGAACAGGCTTCCGTCCTTTGAGGTACCCACAGAAAGAATCACTGTCTTTTTATAGGATCGTGCATCTAAATCAAGAGTCCCTGACTCATATGTTTATAGGAGCCAGGGAAGGAACAATTAGGAATGAATGGGCACAGTGTATGTTTTTAATTCAAATACACATTCTGCAAAAGAAAAAATAGATACAAAAAATTATTCATTTCCTGAATAAATACACCTTCTCTCGTTTTCTTGGAATCCACTGCCTCCCTCCCCCACATTTCCCCTTGGCCTATAGACAGGGGTAAAAGAACTCTTTTTCTCCACCTGAGAAAACCCACAGAACCACAGCAGGGATAAATGGTAACTGACACTTGACCTCAGTGTCAGGGAAATAACTGGGAGTGGGAGGGGGAGCAGCCAACAGGAGGGCGCCTGTCCTGCCCAAGGCCTCTATCCGTAACTCCCACCAGCGTGTGCGGAAGCTGGTCCCAAGGAGCCAGCTTTTCAGATTTTTCAAGAGAAGCTACCAAATCAGATTGGTATGTAAAATCTCCCTAACATTACATTGCTGGAAGCCAAAAAATATATTAAAAATAATAATAATAAATTAATAGTAAAATGCTGGAAGCTAAATAAATTTATTTCAAAATCACTACTCATATGAATACAATATGGCCTAAATGAACAATGCTTGATGCCAAATACAACCAGCAACCATTCATTTACCTACTGTTTACCTGAGATTAGTTAAAAGAAAACCAACAGGAATGTGGTAATACTCAAAAGAGCTGAGTACACGGTGCTTCTGCCATAAGAATCAGGAAATCTTATGTCCAGGCATTTTATAACTAGCTGGGCTTTGATCTTATCAGGAAGAAGAAACAGGACGCTATACAGCCCAGCACCTGACCTTGAAGCTGGGGAGGCCCAAGGCTAAAGGATGCTGGGAAATGAGGCCAATTAAGCCTAACACAAGGTTATATGTAAATCCCCTTGCACATGGCAGGAATTTAAAAACCGCTAAACTTTCCTCAATTAATACTGAAAATTATTCCTTCCAAGAGGATGCCAGAAAAGAAAAAAGTGTTACCCTGCTGAATTTGGTACAGCATGGTAGGAGACATCTACTGTACTCTCAATGTACTTTTCTGCAAAAGTAATTTTAAATCTCTCTGATATAGGGGGGGAAGTATGGAGCTCATAAAAAGTTATGAATAATATTTAAAGAATGTATACATTTCAAAAGTGAATTTAATTGATTATGAAAATTTCCAAAGAAACTACTCTGGAGGCTTAAGTGCACTAATGATGTCACGAAGGAGACTTGGAAAGACAAGCGGGCAGATGTACAGGATTTCATTAATCCGCAACAGTGCCGAACTGGGTTTGGCAACATTTCAGATGTCTGCATGTGACGCTTAGAGTAAAAGTTTCAAAACAGTTTTTCCCTGGTGAATTTTTAAGGTTCTTAATTCACATCTAAAGGAGAATCCAACTAAAAACCACTAACGTTTCCAGATTCCGGTTTCAAAAATATTAAGAGTCTCTTAATTCATCCTAAATTTCCAACACCTAACTTCATCTGATAAAGTGGCACATGATTATCCTCTTACAAAATATGGCCCGACGGTGGAATGTATTTTTATATGTTGCATTTATTTACAAAACAAGATGAATGGGAGACACTACGCTCAACCAGTAAGAAACAATGATAGATAAAAACAGCCGGGGCCCCTGCTCTCACCGGGCTGACAGTACAGTCAGGGAAACAATCAGCCGGAGAACCCTTATTAACAGATAATTACAAAGCACAAGCAGTTTCATGAAAGAAGCTTACAAGTAGCAATGCTATCATCTAACAGGGAGAAGCCTTGTAGTCTGTTCAAGAGGGGTGGCTACCTTGAAAAGGTGAGCCACAATATGAAGCATAGTTACCCCAGAGGCAGCCACACAAATCACACCAGGGAGAGCGGTCAGCATTCACTCATTTACAATTACTGCGTGCCAAATATGTGCCAGTCACGGTGGTGAACATTAGGTAAGTAAAACAGTCCCTGATCACATCTACAATATACTGGGGGAAATGAACAAATAAAATAAACCTACTGGGGAAAATGAAGAAAAGGCAAGGGGAAAAAATCATTTTTTTAAAATATATTTTTATAGATTTCAGAGAGAAGAAGGGAGAGGGAGAGAGAGACTGAAACATCAATGATGAGAATCACTGATCAGCTGCCTCCTGCACGCCCCCTACTGAGGATGGAGCCCACAATCCAGGCATGTGCCCTTGACCGGAATCGAACCCAGGACCCTTCAGTCCACAGCCTGATGCTCTATCCATTGAGCCAAACCGATAGGGCAGAAATCATTTCTTTAAAGTGGGGGAGGAGTTAAAAGAAAACAGGATGTTCGGAGTCAGAACAAAGGCAGGTTGTACTTCATATTGGGTTGGATGATCTCTCTGAAGAAGGGTCACTTAAGCCAAGGCCTAAAGGTTACCAAGAAGATTGCAGGCAGAGAGTACAAAAGAGCATGGAGGCCCAGAGCACGAGGGAACTCGTGGGAAAGGTCCTGACAAAGGGCCAGCGTGGCAGGAGAAAGTGGCAACAGGTGAGGGGGAGAGGGAAGTAAGGACCAAGGTCACACAAAGGCTAGGAAGCTATGAAAAGAGCTTTGGATCTTATTCTAAGAGCACTAGGAAGGCCATGAAGGGTTTAAGTATTAAAGGAACATGACTTTGTGTTTTAGAGATCACATCAGGACTGGGAATAGAGAGATGAGTTAGGGGCAGACCCAGACCCTTACTTCCTTCTGGGGTACAGCAGGGCATTTCCTTGGGCTGGTGCAATGCAGAAGCAGGGAATGAAGCCACTGAGACATGGGTGGGGGCTAGATGATGGCCAGATAGAACAGGTAAGTGATAATGACAGTCTCCAGTAGGTTGGCCACCATTCAAGACAGACACAAGGCCAAGCAGACACTAATGGGGGGCAGAGGGAGCATGATTCTCACTATGTACCAACATGTAGAAGCAGAAGGTTTGGATGGCAACCAGAAGGCCACTGGGCACCAGAAGTTTCATCATGTAGAGGCCGGGCCTGGGCCTCATGGCCACCAGTTCAGATCAAAGAGCTGAAGGTGAGCACGTCGTCCTGTTTGTCAAAGGGGAAATAGATGATGTGCAGGTTATAAGTGCTGACCCCCGCCCCCCACACACACACACACATACTAGGTTAATCATATCAGATGTGACCGTCACGGTTGACAAAAGCCGTGAGACCCATAGGTGCCTGATCCACAGACGTGAACTGCTTGAAGATATCTGGAAGCCACAGGTTCATGGTTGCCACACTGAGCTGCCAGATGCTCCCACGCTCTCTGCAGATTCCACCTAAGGAATGAATTGTGCCGGATCATATTTAGCCACAGGAACAACATCGTCAGTTGAAGCTGTGCTTCCACTTCCAGGATGGCGGACAGGGCGAAGATGTTGACACAGGTAGGGATGCTGTGGCTGATGGACCAGAAGGAAGGCTTTCTGTCAAACCCTGCTTGACAACAGGATCGACCCCATGCTGCTCAAAGCCTGGGTGACTGAAAATGCCTCCTCTTCCTTGCAGCAGCAGGTGGAGAATGAGGCAGAGAAGGCATCCTTCCCTGTGGGGCCAACCTCTGTCCACCTTCCTCTCCTGGGCTCTTCTCTGGAGACCTGGTAACAAATGCTAAGCAGACCACAGGCCACACCTGCCTGCAGCCCTAGCTCAAATGGTCCTTTTAATTAAAACTTACAAACTGTGTGTTCAAAACCGTCCACAAATTAAAATTCTCAGTATCAACTCATTCGTTTGTTCAGCCAATACTTACAGAGAGTTTATTATGTGGCAAGCACAACTGTAGATACTATATTAGAAAAGAGTTTTCACTTAGTAGCACACATATTTTCATTACACATTCATATACACTGCTTGGGAAACTATATTTTATTACTCACTTTTAGCAGAGGGGGTTCTAACACATAATCTGGTGAATATTCTAAGACAAGTAGCTTTCCTTACTGTGCATGCTATCGGCTTGGTCTTAACTGAACAAAACTTTTTTTACAAGAGAAAGGTTTATTAATCCCTCAAGTAAACACCTGGACACTATCTCTTTTTAGAGCCCCATTGTTAAAGAAAAAAGAAATAGCTAAATGAGCCTAAGGCTTGTCCCAAGTCTTCAGTTTCTAAATTCTTCTTTAGTCTGATCAGGAAAAATGCTGAACTAGGTACACCAGTGTTAAGAGAGGGAAGAGAAATCTTGTTTTACAAGATGCTGGGTTCCTTAACGGCCCAAAGCAAAGTGTTCTCAATACATGAGGTAAACAAACAGCAGAACTCAATGTCATCGATGAAACCGAGTTTTCACAAATGGGAGAATGTTGAGTTACACACTCCATCCATTTAAACTGACGCAATCCTGGACCATACGTTTGGTAAAAGGGCAAATGGAGTAGCGGAAAGCTCAAATGTGACTACTGGGATACTTACTGGCTGGGATGCCAAAGCACAATTTTGATTTTTTTAAACCAGGGTCAGACCTAAAGGTGAGATTCAGAATACTGTGAATTCATCTGGAAACAAATTGAGTGGAAAGTGTAAGTTTTAAACTTTATTGCTAGTTTCCCTTTCTTTTATAAGGTCATTCAGCGAGGATCAAAGCTTACCCACGAGGAATTCACAAAAGAAAGGGCAAGAAACTGCTTTTTGTATAAATGGAGGTACCTGACCCGAGGCAACAATGCATTGACTGACATCTGAGCATCTAAAGATGATGTAAAACTTTTTTTTCAAGCTCAAATGATTCAGGGAACCTTCCTAAAGAAGTTTTACATCCCGTTTGCACCCTGTGCATTTTTATAAAAAAGTGAACTATGATAAAATACGTAATTCTGTGTTTACTACCAATTTGGTATTCATTATACTCCCAAAAGAGTAATTTATAGTAAGCTAAGATGAAACAAAGGGGGGAAACAGTTACTGAGGACCTGGCATACATCGGCACTTCATACACACACACAGGATCTCCTCTTCATCTAAGCCACCTTACAAAGCAGGGGCGATCCCCCTTTGGCTCTTGAAAAGGAAGTTTAGCAAGATTAAAGAACTTGCTTAGCACCATGTAGCTTTGAGTCAGGAGCATCCTTTAACGAGTTATATGTTCTTATAAATGTAAGTCACCTCTTTAACACTCCATTCCCTCAAATGCAAAACCAAAAGGCTCAGCACTTAATTACATTAAAAGGTGAATTTGATATTCCAAGGACTAATGATGGAAGGTCACTTATTCCTTCCCTCCACCTCCACCAGGTCTCCCTTGCCTTTATCCAATTTCAGTGTTTTTTACCCATTCTTCAAGAACGTAGGAAAAGAAGCTGCCACACCCTACCCAAAAAAGAGTACTTAAAAGTTTTGTTTTGATGCTTGATAACACATCTGATTTTTAAAGAAAAAAAAATCTTGAATAGACAAGTTAAATCTACTCCCTACAATTAGAGTATTAGAGAATTCCAATTTATGCTATAATTTTTTCATGATTACAGTGAATGAACTGACTTCAGAGAATTCCCTCAAATGCATTACATCTTCACTAAAAAAAAAAAAAAAAAAAAAAAAAAAAAAAAAAAAAAAAAAAAAAGTCATTATTGTACTCTCATAACAAGTTTCATAAAGAAGCATCGTTAATAGCTAATGAGAAATTGTATATCTAGATTAAATTTCAATGTCATTCTTTAAGGACTAGAAGGCCTAGGAGAATAAGCGAATGGTGGTTTCCTTTAAATCCTGTTTATAATCCAGAGATACAAAACTCATAGTAATAAGTTAGAAAATAAAATTCTAGCCTGGTAGGTAATAATCTGTGTCTTCCCTGAAACTGTCAGGCTGCAATGAATTGAAATTTTTCTACCTGGCCTAACTGTGAACCTCTCTTATCTAGTTCATTACTGAAATGTCAGAATAAGGCACTACTTCCAATACATTTGTCAAAAGAGTTTAAATAGATATGACAGATAAAATGGGGAAAAATGGCTGAGATATTTTTACCACCTTTTTTGGCTTGTTAATCCTCACCCGAGGATCTTTTTCCCATTGATTTTTTTAGAGAGAGTGGGAGGGAGGGAGGAGGAGAGAGAAAGAAACATCAATATGAGAGAAACACATGGATTGGTTGCCTCCCGCATGCACCCATCTGGGCTGGGAATCAAACCTGTAACCCCTTCGGTGCGCAGGCCGGCACTCTATCCACTGAGCCACACCAGCCAGGGCTGTATCACCTTATTTAAAACTCCAGGGGAAAACTCAAGAGAAAAACAAGTGTATGTTGGGTAATTCTTTGGGTATTTAAGAGAGGAAGAGGTCATGTTAATATTTTAATGCCTACTATGTGACATGCCAGGTGAGGTTTTATATAAATTGTTTTATTTATTTAGTCCTATAAAAGACAGGCATCATTCTCCCATTTAACACATAAAAGAAGAGACTCAAAAACTAGTTAATGTGCCCAAGGGCCCACAGCTAATAAATGCTTGATGATGCATTTCCAGCTCAAATATACTTGCACATAATCTTGAATGGTAAGCTTAAGCTCTGTATACCACCTCCTCCCACCATTTCTGGCCTTAGCCAGGGATTCAAAAACTAAACTATCGCATCCAGCAACCTATTAGAATTTTAGTTTTAACTGAAGAAAAAATAGCAATGTATTAACTGCTGCACCAGAGGTATGAGAAGATAGATAACATATAAAACTTGCATTTCCAGCAGTAGGGTAAATTGAATATTCGGATAAAGCCATTTGAGTAGAAAACAACTTAAAATTCTTAGGAAGACATGAAAATGTATTCTGGAAGGAGAGGGAATTCCTTAGTGAAGGTTGAACTCAGCATCTGCCATAGAAATGTCTATTATTACCTGGTGGCCTATAAACTGAATTTTTAACAAACCATATCCAGAGACTAGAAAATGAAGTTCACATCAGAAACACGCACATAAAGCCCCAGAGGTTGAAATAAAATAAAACTTCTCCTTAGTGATCGACAGGGAGATGAGTGTCTGGCTTTATCTGGGGAAAGAGAGGGGAAATAAAAGTCTCCCCTGAGAATTCCTAAGCACAAGTCTACATCACGCACTCTTGGTGACAGAATTCACCAACAGAATCAATTAGTTTAAAGTGTCCGAGGCCAAGCTGTGCTCCCAAGCCAACAAAGACACAAAGATTCTCTGGAACAAAGCACTTTAAACATGGTTTTCAAGTAAGTCTTGTGGAAAAAAATTCCAATGAACATGAGCTCACAATAAAATAAAAAGGAAATCACTGAAGAAGGGCAAAGCTATGAGTAGTGAGAGTCAACAGAAAAAATAAGCTACAAAAAAAGACCACCAAAATAATGCAGATATTATACGATACAGAATATTTATGCCTAAAGATATAAAAGAAGTTATCAAAAGTATGTTGAGAGAACAAGATACAGTAGGTCCTCGGGTTATGTCGGAGATCCGTTCCTATAGCGCGAGGTAACACGATTTTCAGCGTTAAGTCGAAACCCACCTACATAAACACCTAGTCACTCACATGGAGCACAGACACAGCAGTAATGAAGGGAAACAGTAAAAAAATTTAAAAGAAAGATAATTCCTGACCTTCACTTGTGGTAAATAAATAATAAAAAACATAAAGCACATATGTACATACTTTGAAATGATGGAACTTTTTGATAAATAAATGGGAGATGGCGACGTAACCACGAAATGACGTACATGGAGTCCGACGTAACCTGAGGACTGTCTGTACTATCAAAATCCAAGATGCAAATTTCAAAGATAATTAATTATGAGAGGGGCAGCCTTTCCTCATGCACACAGAGCCTGCCTACACTGAGGCTGGGGAAGGAAGGGAGAATAGCAATCCAGCTTCCACCCACCATGAAGCCTGCAGCAGAAAACAAGTAGCAGTAGCCTGTCTACCCCTGGGCAAGAGAGCGCCCGGGGTCTAGGCGTGCAGCCCTGCCTGGATCCTGGATCAGACAGCAGCAGTCCACCACGGAGAAATGGGAAGTCTCTGCCCTACGCACAGTAACTACAGCAACAACTGCATTCAGATTCAGCTCGACTACTGACCACACTGACACAATCACCTGTATTTAGGGCCTGAAGGAAAAAACACAAGTGACCCTTTGTGGCTTTTAATATGATTTACCTCAGCCCCTATTGTTATTGAGCACTCAATACCTGATATTTGATTTAAAAATTACTGGACACAAAAAGGAAAGAAGTCATTTCTAACAAATGATACAGGAAACAGAACCAGACTCCAAGATAGCCCAGATATTGTAAAGAGCAGACAGGACACTTAAAATAGTTATAAATATGATAAGAATCTAACTGAAGAAGTGATCAACATGTGCATTTGATGGGAGGGGGATTTACCAGCAAGATGAGAAAGATATAAAAGGAGGCATCTAAAAATACATGAAATGCAGAACAAAGCTACAGACTTGGAAAAAAATATTTACATAATATACATCCAATAAAGGAACTATATCCAGAACTCTTTCTATTCAACAGACAACCCAATAAAAAATTAGCAAAATCTTAAACACACTTAACAAAGGAAGCCACATGAATGGCAACCGATACATGAACTGTTCAACAACACTGGTCATCAGAAAAATATAAATAAATCCACCAAGGAGACGCTACTATGAATCCACGAGAAAGGCAACCGTGAAAAAGATGGACAAGATAAAATGCTGGAAAGAACGTGAAATAAGTGCAACTCTCACATATTGCTGGTGGAAATCCAAAATTATATAGACGCTTTTTTTAAAAAACAATTTGGCAATAACTGATAAAGTGAAACATGTACTTAAACTATGAGCCAGTAATTCCACTTCAAGGCACTTATCCAAGAGAAGTAAAAATATATGCTCACACAAAGACCCATGATTATACAGCACCCCCATATATAACAGCCATAAATGTAAACAACCCAAATGCCCATCAGTGGGTGAATGTACAACAGAAAGAGTAGTATATCCACCCATTCAACAGATTACTACTCAGAACCAAAGCAATAAGCTACTGACCAATAACCTAGATGAATCTCAAAAGATTTATTTAAGTAGAAGAAGACACAAAAGACTAAATACTATATGATTCTACTTAAATGGCATTCTGCAAAAGGCAAAACTGCAGAGCAAGAAACATATCAATAGTGGTTGTCAGGTACTACAGGTTAGTGGAAAGGAAACTGTTCTTTTTTAAATAAAACATAAATTGAATTTTCAAAACCAACTACAAATAAAAATATCTTTTATTTATTCAACCAATTCTTACTTATGCCTGTAATGTAGCAGGTACTACTCTAGATGCTGTGCAAAGATACACGTTTCTTTTAGTTGAACGGTTTGAATTTTCAGAAAAGTAACTGAGACAAATGCATAAAAACTCATTTAATACAAGTTTTCCACATGTGGACTGAAATGTTATCAATCAGACCTCAATACTTTTTCCATCTTCTCATAGATTGTTACAAAATATCTTTTATTTTCTCGTGAGAGTTTATTATATATTTATTAGGGTGAACCATATGAAACTGCAGTGTAACCAATAAAATAGTTCTGTTTCCACAGACAAGAACTCGAGTGAGAAAGCCGTAAAAGTTATCAGAAGTTATGTCACACCTCATTGTAATGCAAAATAACCAGTGACTGAATTTCTAGTCAAAACACCTGATATTTTTTATGAACTTTTTTTTTATATTTCAAGAACTTTCCCAACATCCAGAGTGAAATGTGCTATTCATCGTATAAATAGAAATGATTGCTATGGATACCTAGCTGACTTCTGGTTTCATGTTTCTAATGTGAGAACTAAAGAACAACACAACTCTCCCCATTTTTAGTTAAGAGTCTTTTACTTAAGGTTCTTCTTTATCATTGGTGGAAAACTATGAAAATCCTTCTAAAAATATTTATTTTTTTCAGGCCTTTAAAATGAAATAACCCTATAAAAATAAACTTTCCAAAATCCAAATGAAATATCCTTTTTCTTGAAGAAGCTCTTTTAGCTAGTATAATTCATGCAGATAATTTGAGAAAAAAATGATAAATTTTGTGCTTTAACGCCATCCTAATCTTTTTGGGTCAATGGCACTTTGGCCTGGAGGAACCAACAATTTCACAGTCACTGAGGTTTTCCTCGGGTACACATGACAGGTGTCACTCGATACACGTGCACACACACACAGAGACGATGGAGCTGCATGGCTGTAAGGGCCTCATTACAGAGAAAGCACAATGAACGGAAATTTACAACATAAGAGATGAAGGTTCATAAGCCTGTAGAATCCCAAAATATGAAAGTTCTCAAAAAGTATAGTTCTTGCCCTGACCAGGTGGCTCAATGGGTTGGAGCAACATCCCACACACCAGAAGGTTGCACATTTGGGGCTCATATGGGAGGCAAATGATCGATGTTTCTTTATCATATTGATGTGTCTCTCTCTCTCTCTCTCTCTCTCTCTCTCTCTCTCTTTCTCTCTCTCTCTCTCTCTCTCTTCCTCTCCCCCCCCCATGTCTAAACATGTCCTCAAGTGAGAATTTTTTTTTAAGTATAGTTCTCTATTTCTGCAATTATTTCTCAAACTGCACACTAATTTCTACGCTATTGGTTTCTTGATTTCATCTTTTAAAACTACATCAAATCTTAAAGTTATGGAATTTAATCTTTAGTCATATGAGTAATAGTCATATGAGTAATAGTACAAAGCCTCATCTTTTACAATTCAAATTATATCAGATTTGAAATCAGTATATATTCAGTAATACTTAATCCAATTTTTTAAATGAAATTTAATTCAAGGTACTCTGTTACCTCCAACTAACTTCAGCTATTTTCCACTATGTGAGAGATTACCTAAGGTAAGCGTGTGCCATAGAACCTTTGCAGAATGAACTTGTGCCAACAAATGAGCAAAACCTGAACACAGAATACAAGGTAACTCTACACCTTGATTTTAATGGTTTAAACTTAAACATTGTCGATAATAGCAACCAACTTAACAATCTTCAGAAAATGAAAAACAGATGAGAAGTCTTAGATCATCGTGAATCACATGGCAATGGAATTCAGCTTTAGATCACTGCTAGGATCTTCTGACAGTCATCAGGTTTTGGGCTCTGATTTTATGATTTAGGGCAGTGGCTTCCAACCACTTTCCCCTCCAAATTTCCTAAAGGGGATGGGGTTAGACTAGGGATGCCTGACCCCTTTAAAATGCCATTCCTAAACTCTAGGGAGAAGGGACACAAGGCATTCTTGATAGCAGTGCCTCTGAGGTTAGTGTAGAAGCAGAAGCAGACAGAGGCATGAGAGATTTCAGAGACTAAAAGAAAAATGAAACTCAGTGGAGCCCTTTTAAAGTCACCAATTTGAGGAAAAGAATTTCCCCACCTAAAATATCTGACAGTACCAGGCTGCCACCATGCCATTTGGAAACATGTCCTACTACCATCAAGGAAATTAAACACGTTAGAAGGAAAGACAGCTGTCAATACCCTATCGTGGTCTCAAAATTAATATGTTTTCCTCTATTCCACCTATGGGAGAATTGGGCAAATTATAAAAAGAGCTGATAACAAAGATATATTTTGCTTAAATTTCTGCAACCTCCTGAGGAAAGAGTGTGTGGTTTGAATTACTGAATGAGACATATGTAACATGTTAAATAGAGTCGTTTTTAACCTTGGCAGCACATTAAATCACCTGGGGGGGACCTTCACTCTTTCCCTTCCCTTTACCTCCCTCCTGGCATGAAGATGCTATAACCCGGGGACAGGGAGGCAGGCATGACAGGGAGGAGGTGCCATGCGGAGCATCAGTGGCGTGTGCCTGGCAACCAAGGAGTTGGGTAGTAGAGGAGCAGGTGACCCAGGAAAGAGGATTCCTAAAAGAGTTAGAATATTGTTTACATTGAGCAAAATGAATGAATGATTCGTTGGGCATAAAAGTAATATATTGAGGATAATGAAAGCCAGTTTTTTCAATGTCTCTAGGAAGAGGGAAGGCTAGAAAGAATACTTGAGGAATGGAGTTAGAATCTGAACCACCAGAATAAACTCATTTTTCTAAAGTTATACAGATGCAGATATAGAAACAGCAGTCATAGATACACACGTGTGTACGCATGTATGTATACACGTCTATCGCTCCTACTTCTGTCTGCCAGGAGGACCCAGAAGCAGCAACACCACTGAGACCAGAGCCTGACTCCAGCTACCACCTTCCACTCAAAGGAAGAAGGGTCAGGGCCAGGGCAGGAAAAGTACAAGATAAGCCTGGAACATCTTGTTTTGCCAGAAAGCAGGAAAATGCTCAAGGAATGATGGGAACGTGGCAAAAGAACATAAAAGGCAACTTTTAAAAGGGCACAAATCTAGGACAAATTGGGGCCAATTTGAGAATCAAAATAAATAATGAGATTATCAGGTTACAATCCACTGAATAAAATGGGAATCTATAAATCCATATTGATATATAAGTAAATAAATGGTAAATTGGTAAGTAGAAGAGAAAGCTCTTTTTATTTTATTTTTAATATATTTTTATTGATTTCAGAGAGGAAGGGAGAGGGAGAGATAGAAACATCAATGATGAGAGAGAATCATTGATAGGCTGCCTCTGGCACGCACCCTACTGGGGATCGAGCCCACAACCCGGGCATGTGCCCTTGACTGGAATTGAACCAGGGACCCTTAAGTCCCCAGGCCAACGCTCTATCCGCTGAGCCAAACCAGCTAGGGCGAGAAAGCTCTTTTTAATAGAACGTTAACTAATAAATATAGATGAAATAATAAAAATAATCACCATTTGGCAACTATCACCATGAAGTCTAAAAAGGAAGGAGCCATTAATGAATGTCAGGGCCTGTACGTGGAGATTTGACGGATAGGATATTAGAACATGGGAACATCTCCTAACAAAATACTAGTTAAATACAAAGAGGATAATGGTGACTTCATCTGCATTCACCAGCTTGACCAGGTGATCCCAGTCACGAGCAGAGGAGTGAACTGACACCATGCTTCCGTAGGCGACGGGCTCTGAAGAGCATGGCATCACCCCTGCCGGGCATGCAGGGCCTGAGTGTGATCATGAGAAACACTGGCTGGTCCCAGCTGAGGGATGCCCTGCAGAATGAAAGGCCTGTCGAGGACATGAGAAACGGGAAAGACTAAACACTGGGTTTCATACTAAAGACGACTAAGGGACATGGCAACCAAATTCAGTATGCGTTCCTGAATACGATGCCGGACCAGAAAGGGAATCGGACATTGTTGGGGCACTCGGTAAAATTAGAATGAGGTGTGTGAATTGTACAGAGGTTTTGTATAATATTTATTTCCTGATTGCTAACAAACAATCTTTCCATGCCTTCCAACACAGTCCTTTGTCTTACCCTCCCATTATGGAGATGCAGACATCCAAGGAAGGGCGACAGGCAAGGAGATAGGGTGCCAGTCTAACAAGCCATGGAAGGGGGAGGGTGGTGAAGGTGAAGGTGAAGCATGAAGGGGAAGGGGAAGGAGGCTACAGAGTGGCCATGATATATACACATGTATGTAGTAGAGTGTCCCTCTTTGGGGGAGATACACAGTGCAGTATGTAGTGGTGATGGAGCATCCTGTATAATAAAAGCCTAATATACAAATTGTCCCCTCGGGTGGTCATTCGACCGGGAGACTGGAAGTTCAACCGCTCACTATGGCGTGCACTGACCATCAGGGAGCGGCGAGGAACATGGCAAGCATTGGCGACATGCTGCGTCCTCTTGCCAGCTACCTGGGGCGGGGGTGACAAGGATGAAGGTGCAGTGAGAATGCAGGGTATCCACTGAGCTCGCTCTCACTCCCCCTGCTACCCTCCCCTGGGATGTCAGGGCTCACACTACGTGGCATCGCACCTACATGGCATCTTCTGGGTGAGCCGGGCCGCAGTCAGCGGGACCACAGGGTTCACCAGGAGCCGGTCTGCAAGGCCAGCCAGGAGAGAACGTGCTGCAAGACGGGCCAGGAGAGAGCGTGCTGGGCTCTCTTCCATGCAGCACCGCTGGGCAGCCCAGAGGCCCACGCTGCACCCCAGCCCGCAGCATTCAGCCGCGCTCACCACATCTCCTCATGGGGACTCAGGTGTCATGACTCAGGCGAAGGGGGGCGTGCAGGGGTCCGGGGACCCAGGTGCTGCCCAGGGCCCAGAGGTCAGCTGGGACATGCCCTTCCATGCCAGATGCTCACACTTCGATTGCCGGCCAGGCCAAGGGACCACACCCATGCACGAATTTCTTGCACCAGACCTCTAGTCATGTCATAAAAAGACCACATGGACAGATTAAATAGAAGGGGGAGAAATTTCACTAAAATGTTAACAACTGGGAATCTAGGTGATAGGAGTGGAAAAGTTCTTTGCAATAATTTTGAAGGTCTAAAACTCTTTTAAAATGGAAATTACTTAATAAGGAATCGCTGAAGAGCTTGTGAAAGGGACACCCAGGCAGCATCTTTGATCAATTCAGTCTCTGGGAGGCAGGAATCAAGGACCAGTATTTGACTCTCTTAGGAAAATACACCAACTTCCCATCCTACAATATACCATATTTGCTCAATAAATGATGGCTACTGCTGTTGAAACTACTATATTTAGCATAACCTAGCATGCCGGTAGACAGAACCTAAGTTTTTGCATTGATCTATCTTGAGCTGCAAAGATCCACCACAAGTGATGAGGTTGATACTGTTCGCAGAGATAGCACTAGGAAGACTACAAGTAAAACATTAATAATGATAAGAAAACAAGTCTTTAATCTCTTAAATGCTAATTAGTATCATAATACAATTACTGAATTTGATCTCAGATAAGGATATAAATTATTACGAAGATTAATTGTCCAAATATTTGTGCTTAATTTGTTTCCAGGATTCAGGATTTAAAAGTACAAAAGTTGAAAGATCTCCAGCCTCTCTTCCTTCCCAGCATGCAATTAACACTGCCATCTGTGCAACTTGCTTTATTGTTAACTTTACAATATATCTGGAAACTAATTCTAATGGAATATTTATTCTTCCTGCTGCATATTACATGTTATTACATCGTATGGATGCAAGCATAAGTTATTCAGATCAAGGAACGTAAGAAATAAAAGTCGGGAAGACCAAACTTATTAGGCCATCTATGATTTAAACAATGATGTATTCTTAGGTCAAAATCTGTCCAGGCTAAACAGGCACTTGCTGGAACAAAGCAGGAGCAATGGTACTTGGTAAAGGATACTTGCTGTCCTGATTCCAATAGACATGGCACACGAAGGCCAGACTTCAGCGGTTTTCCGCGTTGGACTATTTTGAGTTCAAACTTTGCATACTTTGAAGAAACGCTGAACTACGATTTCATAAAAACAAAGCCACACTTCAGAAGAGAAGTTTATGCTTATGAAAGGGGCTTTAAATTTCTGCTACTGCCTTTGGTGTGCACAGTCTTAGTGTGAATTTGATTTATTGAGCATTTGTCCCACCAGTGGGGCTCAGTTTCAAAACGAATTGAAAACAAACCAGACCCATGAAGATGATGCAATATCCCTGGAATTTTGGAGACAACTCCATGAATCCCAAAACTATTTCTGGCCACTTGGCCAAACTCAGGGTACTGTTTGTGTCTGCCCATCTCAGTGGAAAGGCGTTCTCTTCTGTGAAATATGGCTGCTACCATCAGCACAACAAACCATCAAATTCATCCCCTTTGACTATACATACTCCACAATTTAGAGAATAACCAGTCTTTAACTACAATATTTGCATTCACCTTATTGAATGTAATCAATTATTGGCTGTAAGGCCATAACTATGCACTACTGTGTGGCAAAGTCTATTAAACTGTTTTCTGTATGTCTCTTGTATTAGTGGTTAAAATCTTTACTGGCATGGCCACTATGTTCTAGTGTATGTAACAAACTATCAAGGAAACCTCTGTGCAGCTTCCGTTTGCATAAATTTCAAATTATGGAGCCTTCCATTAATAGCAAACACTTGGCCCTAGCTGATCTGGCTCAGTGGATAAAGCATTGGCCCAACTACTGAAGGGTCCCGGGTTCGATTCCCACCAAGAGCATGTACCTCGGTTGCAGGCTCAATCCCCAATCCTGGTTGGGGCACATGCAGGAGGCAACCAATCAATGTGTCTCTCTCACATCGATGTTTCTCTCTCTGTGTCTCTCTCCCTCCCTTCCACTCTCTCTAAAAATCAATGAAAAAATATCCTCAGGTGAGGATTAACCAAACAAAACAAAAAAATAGCAAACACTTGTTTGAGAAAAAGGAAAAAACTAAGCTCCAACTATGTGCTAGGCACAATGCTTGTTTCTTCTGCTACACATTAATACATGACTGAGTTCTGTAATTAAAAGAAATAAGCAAAAACAAGCTACATACTGCCGGACAGTATCAATACCAAACACCCTTCTCCAAAAATCATGAAGCAAAAAAGTTTAATAGTGTAGTAGCTAAGGTCCCTTCCTACTTTAAAATGTTATGTCTCTGACATGTGGAGAAATTATTTCCAAGATAAAGCAACTAGCCCTACCTGGTTTGGCTCAGTGGATAGAGGGTCGGCCTATGGACTGAAGGGTCCCTGGTTCAATTCCAGTCAAGGGCACATGCAGGAGGCAGTCAATCAATGATTCTCTCTCTCTCTCATCATTAATGTTTCTCTCTCTCTCCCTCTCCCTTCCTCTCTGAAATCAATAAAAAGATATTTAAAAAAGATAAAGTAACAAGACATTACATTAATAACCATTTTAACTGGATAGTGCTGTAAAATTCCAAGTCAAAACTAAACATCCATTGAATACCTACCTTGGACATACTGAAACTCACCAGGAACATGGCTATGAGTTAACTACTGTACCTGTACAAACCTGCATGTGTGTGCACATGTGGTTTCTTAGATTTGCTTTACTACAAAGCAAATTTACTAATGTAAATTCAGATTTATGGGGAAAACACCTAGATATTGTGTCTGGAGCCCCAAATTTCCACTTACACAAGCAGTGATGGTAAACTCTCTCTTCCAGCTTCTATTTTAACTGCATTTGGGAAATTGCATAACTTCAGAGTTGGCAAAATTATGATCCTTCATCTTATGAGATAACCAATTGTAAAAAGAGGGAAAAATGACTTCTCAAAATAACACAATTAATTAATAGGCGTCTTGCTTCTGAGTATCAACATCTCTCGTTCCACCTTTCTCTTCTGAACTGTCAAGTATGAATTTTAAATAGGTTTTCTGTCCCGTTTCACTACTGAACTTGGAATGGCCCTCTGGGTGGTTTCTGTATCAGTTAGCTAACGTGGCCTTTCATCCCTCTTAATCTCATTATCTTGAGAAGAAATCACTTTTATCTTAGTCAGGCTGACCCTTGGACAAGATTCCAAGGTTTGTAAAAAGCTGTGGTCCTGCTCTTCACTATAAATTTGGGGTCAGGATTTATTTTCAACCACAACCACTATCTAAGGCAGGAGATAAAAAGAGCTAAAGCTTTCAAAACACGTTATATTTTCTTGGCAACAGCATGGATGGGTGGATTTCCCCATGAGGACTAGAAGTCTTTAAAAGCACGTACGAAACAAAAGCATCCAATGGAGAATCGAGCAAATCCCAGAAGAAAAAAATAGGATCGGAGAAGAATAAGGCCAAGGGAGGGATGGAACCGAGAATTTCACACCACGGGCCTTGCGTGGTCACTGTCTCAGCCTGCACCTTCGATCCCTCGAACAAAACGAGAAACCACCTTTGCACAGGATCACACTGTCCATGAACTAAAAGGCAGGCCAGCTGTTCAGGGCGGAAGCACAGAGGCTGCTGGTAACAGAACCCGCCAGCAGTGTCCCCAGGGGCTCCCCAGAGTCCCGTCTGTGCGTCCTCCACGGCACTGGCGAGGCGGAGCTGGTCTTCTCCACTCACTGTCTCTCAATACAAACCGATGGCCTAACATCCACTGAAGGAGACTGACAGCCCACCTCACCCGGCATGGGAGTGCACAGGAGGAAGGCCAAACTCTCTCCGAGGGAAGAGCCTGGCTTCCCTCCAACTCCCCCGACGAATGGGCAACCAGGGTCACAAAGCTCACTGCCTGGTCAGAATCATTTCAGCCTGGAGAGTGCTCAAGGCCAGCATTCCTCGTCCCCTACAAAAGCAATCTGTGAATTGGTTATGGCAGCCAAACCACCTGGACCCAAATCCCAGGTACTCACTCTCTCTGTGCCTCAGTGTCCTGTATGGAAAATGAGAACAGTAACAGACCCTGCATCATGGGGTTGTTGGGAGGATCAGAAGGACTAACACGTGGAAAGCCTCCAGAATATGCCAGTGGAGATGAGCTATTGAGGAGAAGTGGGGTGGGGGGGGAAGAAAAAGCAAATGCCTCCTGACTTACCTGAGTGCTGCAGCCATCCCCTCTCTACTGCTCCCCAGGGCTTCTCTGACTAACGGAGCGGCTGCTGGCAGCCTCTGCAGGGAGGCTCGGGCAGGGGCTCTCTTGCAGAAGTCTGCTTGAGTTTCTGAGAGGCATCTCTGAGGGTTTCCACGGCGCATTCCCTGACATGAGAAAACCGACATCCCCCAGGCCTTACCAGCAGATGCCTACTGGTCTGGATGCCGGGTTTCCCTCACCAGTATCAGGCTTCGTGCCTGGGTTACCAGAGAGAAAGCAGACTCCAGCCCCCTTCAGTGCCGTCTACCTGACCCACACTAACCCTAAGAGACTTTCTCCACAGTTCTCTTTTCAAATCCACACAGCAAGCCTGTCACTGTACCAGTGTGCCCTCGGGTCATGAAACGCTGGGCTCCTCTTGCAGGAATGCCGGAGCGATTTCCTCGGCAAGTCCCCTTTCCCAAGACCTCTTATGGGGACCACCCCATTTCCCACCAGCACAACATCCCCAACACCTCTCCACCTCTTTCTTCCCACTTCAATTCTTAGGGAAAAGATTTGGGAGGGATCGAGGTGGTTTGTAGTGGTGGCTGCAGGTATTAGCAGTTTCTGCCTCCTCTTAATAAGCGTGAAGGAGAAGTATGTGGACTCAAGTGTTGGAAGTTCTTCCAAACTCTCTTCAGAATGCCATGGCCACATGGCCCTCCACTGGGTCCTCTGTGCCAATTATGGGTCAACAGGAAAGCCCTACTCAAATCCCGTGCACTCAAGAAAAAACAAAAGCAGAAAGGAGAAAGGGAAGCAAACTCATCAGAAGTCATCATATTAGGAGGAGAGACAGGAATGGCAAGTAGTTTTATGCTCTGACAACAGGAAGTCCAACAATGTAGAAGCATCATGTACCTCAGGGGTCAGGCAGTTGAAGACATAGGATAGTGGGGTGGGTGTGGGTGTGGGTGTCTGGTAGAAAGATAGACACTAAATACAGCATGGCGCCCTAGCCAGTTTGGCTCAGTGAATAGAGCATCGGCCTGCAGACCAAAGGGTCCCAGGTTCGATTCCAGTAAGGGCACGTACCTCGGTTGCAGGTTCCTCCCCAGCCCAGGCCCTCATCAGGGCTCGTGCAGGAGGCAACCAATCAATGTGTTTCTCTCACATTTTTGTTTCTCTCTGTCTTTCCCTCTCTCTTCCACTCTCCCTAAAAACCAATGGAAAAATATACTCAGGTGAGGATTAACAAAAAATAAAAATAAATTTAAATACGGCATGGCATTGCTTTCTCCATACCACAGCCTTTGCAATCATAGGACATCTCTACAGTAATAAACTAATCAACTAAGTCATGCGAGAGTGGCTAGCATGCAAGAGTGTTGGTCACACCACAAAATAAAACTGTATGATGCATGCCTTGTATGGCTTGGTTTCAAAGATTTCTCTGGCAAAAGGCAGAAGGAAGTGGCATTTAAAATGAACGAGCAGAAAAAAAATGTTGGAGGATCAGGATAAGGTCAGAGCACTGACTCCTCGTGCAGGGAGATGCACTGTTACTGGAATAGTGTAATGCAATGGGAGCATCTACAACCGCCAGGTACCACAGGCTCCTAAAGCGGTTGATGGCAGCCATGTCCTACGGCAAGAGGGTCGCAGTGGACGACACTGGCCCTGGAGATGACGTAATGGCTTGCTGAAAAAGCAAAGCAGTTGCTTGTTTTTAAATACAGTTGATTGTGTCACGTTTGTTCCCGAAAACCTCTTAAAATTAAAGTAAGGCATGAAAACATTAGAGCAAGAACTCAGCACATGTCTAAAAGCTGGGGAAAAAGGGGAACGTCGCTTCTGGAAAAGACATTGCTGAATGCAGCGTGTATCCCTGAACAGTTTACAACACTTAAAAAACCGCTCCATCACGACAATGCTTGTCAACTTCTCTCTGTAATTCCCGTCCACGCTAAACACCAAGGGAGCTGGAAGAAACTTGCAGGGCTGTGCTTCTCTCCCCTGATCACACACACAGTTTATTTTTGTGTGTGTTTTGTGTGTTATTTCTGTGGTTGTTTTTGTTTTTGTTTTTTAAGAAATCTCCTCCAATCCCTTAAGCACAGATTCTTGTAATGGTGAAAGATAGTCCTTTACACCCCATGAACAAGACAGAAATGTCGTGGTGAGAAGCCAAAGAGGGCTTTGTAATTATTATAAAGATGACGGCTTTCAGGACTGGACAATCACCCTGGGGGGGTTGGGGGGGAGTCACTCCTTCAGTCTCTGATACTATAGCCATTATGATTCATCCCTGTGGATTCCAAATAACTAGTATTTTATGGTATTCAAATGCTTCCTAAACTCATGAATCGTCTTTCAAATTATTGAATTAAGCTAAAAGCCAAGGATTTCCGATTCTCTAAAGCAGCAAAGAGATTTTGACATTCACGCTGTTTCCTAAAATGATACAATGTCAATGCTTTATAAACTAAATTATTTACCGCAAAAATTTGGCATCCTCTCTTCAATGGTTACTATAGGCAAATGGTCAATGTTTAAGGCTACTTTTTTAAATTGAAGAAAACATTTTCATATTTTAATGGGAAAATGATCAAGTGATTCCATGATCACCAAACAAGATGTTGTAAATATTTATTAAAAAGAAAAGTTGATGGCTAGAAAAACACACACAGAATAAAGACTAGTTTACAGAACAAATGACAATTTTAAAAAAATTGTATATGTGTACACACACACACACACACACACACACACACAATTAAGAAAAAGATGAGAGAGATGTTTCCAAAATGTGAACAGTACCTTTGGGGAGGAATTTGACTGTTCTTAATTTCTGCTCTGTACTCTTCTATACTCTCCTTTTTTAATGAGTACATACCATTTTTAAAATTCAAGAAAGGAAGGGAGGGAGGGAGGGCCATTTTCCAAAATAGAATATAAACTTATGAAAATAAACCTTTTCTGTTATATTTAAAACTAGCACATAAACTCCCTAAAACAGACACTGGTTAACAGTTTTATTAAAAAATTTTAATTCAGAAGCTGCCAAAGATACCATTTCATATGTTTCCCAAATGGCAACGCCACCTGTAGCATTTTTCACAAGATAATCTCACAGCCTAAAATATTATTTTTGCTTCCATTATTTCTCCTGTGAGTTCTGTGCGGGAGGCACACAGATAGCAAAGTGTTCCAGACACATGAGACTAAATAAGAAAGGTTATTAGCAGAAGGAAACCCATCTTTACAGTCATCGCTATAGCTTCATTTCTATGTAATGATATCCAAACAGATAATGCAGACAGCCTGCAAGAGCCCAGGCCT
Organism: Myotis brandtii; assembly: GCF_000412655.1. Lineage (NCBI taxonomy): Eukaryota > Metazoa > Chordata > Mammalia > Chiroptera > Vespertilionidae > Myotis > Myotis brandtii. Next base: position 2,242,830 of record NW_005357311.1, on the reverse strand, counting down.
TTTTGGAAGGATACACCACTGTCAGACCTGCCTAGGAAATATGGTTAAAGCTGGTGTATTATGGAAAATTTAGCCCAGATCAATATGAATTTCATCTTTCACATTGTTATTATTATTATTCTAACTGTGCATGTTTATCCTATTTGGGAAAGCTGAAAGGAAAGTGATATTTATCAGTATTTTTGCCCCCCAAACCACATGCATTTAAAATGTGCTGTCTTTTGTCCAGGCCGAGTAGCTCAGTTAGTTAGAGCATTGTCCTAATACGCCAAGGATGCAGTCAGGGCACATACAAGATGAATGCATATGTAAGTGGAGCAGCAAGTCGATGTTTCTCTCTCTCTCTCTCTCTCTCTCTCTCTAAGTCAATCAGTAAATAAACATTTAAAAGGCACTGTCTTTTAAACTTTTAGCTTTCACAATTAGTCTGCATTTTCCATCTAATAGTAAACGGCACACTACTGCCCTTAGGAACAGTTGGCCTGGAGAAGCAGTGCAAAACAAAACACAACAAAAATAAGTAAATAAACAGACCTATGGTTAAACAATTATGTTTTTAAATCTCTGCACATCTCACCACTAGTCCAGAAAAGCATTTCTTTCATTCCACTGGCATTGTTCCAAATTCATCTAGAAATGTCATTTAAGTAAAGGACTAAATGTAGCTGAGTGTGAAAATGTTGTTCCTTTTCCCAGAAGAAAGAAAAAAAATGCAAAAGCCAGCATGTACTTAGCAGGAAAATCCAGTAATCAGAAAGGACAGCACCAAATAAAAAGGCAACTGCTCCTGGTGAGACGGAATTGTTTTCCTTACAAATGTGCTATTCACCTTTGCAGCCCTTCCAATGGCCTGGCCCACAATCTTGGACCCAGTGCCCTTGCCGAAAAGTCAGTCACCTGGCCTCCTGGGAAAGAAAAGTTAACTTCGCCAGTGCCTGGGAATGCCAAGGGATTGCTGGCAATGCTCTGTCTTTCAAATTCAAATAGTAAGAGAGTTGACTACAGTGTGAGCCAGGATCGCAAAATTTAAATTGAGAAACCAGCCAGGGTGGATGCTGGGGTAATGTCCTTTGTGTTTGTTGAAGTCTGCCTAGCAACTACTGGCAATTTCTTAAAGCACGTTCACCCTGGAAAAAGAAATACCTGCCAAGATGCCAATATGGTTCTAATTGCATACCTTTCCCTCTTTCAAACATATCACCAGCTTCCCTACCTTGACCAAAGGTACAACAAATTGTGTGTGTGTGTGTGTGTGTGTGTGTGTGTGTGTGTGTGTGTGTTGGGGGGGTGTGGGGGGAGGAGGTTGGCTTCCCTTTCTGTCCATATAGAGCAAATGCTTTGTTTAAGCACAGGCTAAACCTAAACACAGACAAAATACTATTCCATAAACTCTGATATTAAAAATGGACATACAGCCCTAGCTAATTTGGCTCAGTGGATAGAGCACTGGCCTGTGGATTGAAGGGTCCTAGGTTTGACTTCGGTCAAGGGCACACACCCTGGTTGTGGGCTTGATCTCAAGTAGGAGGCATGCAGGAGGCAGCCGATCAATGATTCTCTCTCATTATTGATGTTTCTATCTCTCTCTTCCTCTCCCTTCCTCTCTGAAAATCAATAAAAATATCCTATATAATAAAAGACTAATATGCTAAGTGTCCAGTCGTCCATTCAACCAATCAAAGCATAATATGCTAATGATATGCTAAGGCTGCTCAACTACTTGCTATGACGTGCACTGACCACCAGGGGGCAGACAGTCGACCGGTCGACCAGTCGCTATGACATGCACTGGCCACCAGGGGGCAGACGCTCCAACCAGTAGGTTAGCTTGCTGCTGGGGCCTGGCCGATCGGGACTGAGCAAGATGAGCCAGACACACCCGGAGCCCTCCCGTGGTTCCTCCCCAGCTGGCCAACCTCCCATGTCCCTCCCCAGCCCCAATCGTGCACCTGTGGGGTCCCTCAGCCTGACCTGAGCCCTCTCGCAACCCGGGACCCCTCAGGGGATGTCGGAGAGCAGGTTTCGGCCTGATCCTGCAGGCTGGGCTGAGGGACCCCACTGGTGCATAAATTTGTGCACCGGGCCTCTAGTATTTTAATAAAATGGATATTCAGGCATAATAAAGATTCTTTTGAACATATACTAAACTGTCAAAATGATGGAAGGAGATCATCTCTACACTGTTTTTTACTTAAACTTATAATCAAGAAGCCCTGGCAAAAATATCAGATTTCAAGTGTCTTTACATGGAAGACTTTTTTTTTTCTTCTTTTTATAGCATTTCCCTTCCTGACAACAAAAAGCCAAATTAAATTATATTTTCAGAGCTTGAGAATATTTAAAAGTTAAGCAAGAAAACACTTGTTCTTAGCTCAATTTTCCAGCCGCTCTGACGTGGCCCTGGGCGCACAATGTGAGAGCTGTCAAGGGAGCCAGCTGTGGAATGCCGCAGCATTGTCTGCAACACACAAGGGGCTAAAAAGAGACGCCCAGGTGAGGGTGGCCAGGGGTCTACTCTGTGCTGCACAGGCTAACGTGGGAAAAACCTGCTCCCCGGGACGTTTGAGAGATTTGGCTCCAAAGAGCTAAACTGTCTTCCTTGCCTGACAACTTCTTGGTCCCAGGTAGTGGAATCGGTACAAGGCGCACAGGCGGCAGCAGGCAGGTGAACCTGGCCAAGGCTGTCATATTCTCTGAGCCAACTTCCTTTCTCTAGAATAAGAATGAATCCACAGGGTTTCTACAAGGATTGAGAGATCTCTTCTGGAGCGAGTGCCTTCGTACAATGTCTGACATACGCAAAGTGGTCCTAGTGTTAGAATTAGTAATAAAAACAAATTAAATAATCAAGGCTAGATAACCACCTTATCATCTAACTCAGCTGGTAGAAATAATATCGATGGAGAAGTGTCTGATCATCGTATAGGTCATCCTAGAATACTAGATTTTCAGCTTTTGTAGAACAGCTTTAGAACGTGTTAGAACATAGAAGCAGCAACTGGATTTTTCCGATACTGAGACATAAAAACAACCACCCTACAGCCAGGGAAGTCGCTGTCGACAACACAGTCTATTAGAGACTGGCTGCAGGTCTCCTTCAGAAAATTCGCAGCAGCTCTTCCGAGGTCCCTGTAGCAAGAAAGCCTGTGATCTTCCGGGGCCACAGACTCGGGTTTCATCTCATGGACCTTGTGATTCTTATCACTGGCCAGGTTTCCTTTTCAGCTTTGGCCACAGTGGCAATGCTCAGAATCTGACGTATATGTTGTATACAAACCTTACTGGTCCTCTGGTCAAATTTATTTTCCAACTCTTTTTTTCCCCATCACACCAATTTCCTCTGGCATTTATTCCTCAATCTTTGTCACTAAATGTAGATTATGAAGCCACCTCAACTCCCTGCTTGGAGCAAGGGGTAACAGAACGTATCTTAAAGCTTGACCATTCTGCCATTCAGGATTCACACTAAAAATACAAGAATTCTATGTTCAATTTAGTCCAGCCAAGCTACGGTTTAGCGGTAACTGAGAAATTTCCCTGATGGACAAATAAATGGTGATGGATGACTAAGGAGGAAACTGCTTCAGGAAATAACTGGGACGTTTGACAAAATTAGCCACAAAGGAAGAAGACAGCAAAGAACTCTGTAATCAACGGAGGGTGATTTAAATCACTGAAGGTAGCCAAATGCTCTTGGATGCACGCAGCTGTCACCTAAGCGAGAATACTATCACCGCCTCCACCCGATCTGAGAGAGGCGCCATCACAAAGCCTTCAGGAGACTGACCAACCCAGGGATTTCAATTCCCCAGGTTTTAAGCTGAGAATTCAACTCAGCTTTCCTTGAAGTATTGATTAGTTGAGAAAGCCAGAACACACAAATTTCATTCAGTGGTGTCCGAGAGAAGAGAGACCTGGTTTACAAGGCCCATTAGTAAATACCACCTCCTAGGCATTAAAGTAGAAGAATCATGGTCCATCCTTTCAGGAGCGTATGTATTTCTGCTGATCTGTCCAATTAAATGATGGGCTGTGCGGTGAGCCACACTTTCCTGCGCTGGCTACGCAGAGGACGGGCTGGAACGATGACTGCATGGCCCAGACACGAGGTTTTGCAAATGTTCTCAAGTCACCAGGAACTCATTCCAGAAACGGTTCCACAAAATTCCAGGGATAAAGTCCGCCTAGAACTCATCTCTCTGACTTCCTCCTCTGCCCTGCCCAAGTCACTTTTCTTCATCCCGAACCCAACGCGCACACATTGAATAAACACCGTAGGGAAGACTGGCTGAGTCCCACCCGTGACGGGGCCCCGGTTCTTGCCCGCTAGCATCTTGCTTTCACAGCGTGGGAATAAAAAGCCACCGTGAGCAGCTGCTGTTCACTGTCACTCACCCGTAAGTGGAGCCCACTGCACCCCTCGCAGCATGCAGAGACCTCCTCGTGCTTCTCCCTAGGCCGTGCTTCTCCCTACCAGCTATTTCATACCCTAAATGCCAGCTTCAGAGGAACTAGGTACCATTCATTTACGTGTGCAAGTTAGTCCAGTTTCACTGTACATTTGCAGCAACTCTATCACAACTTCAAATTTTGTCTTTCCGGCAAAAATATTTTGTATCTATGTTTCAATTTTAAATTTTTTTCTCTATATGTGGCCATCTTAATATCAAAATATCAATTTAGGTGGATTGCTATTTCAAAGCAAGAATGTCTTAAGTAGCACAACAATATGAATGTACTAATGGCACTGCACTGTACACTTCAATACGGTTAAAATGGCAAATTGTTATGTGCATTTTATCGTAATTTTAAAAAAGACAAAGAATCCCTTAAATATGGTTCCCTCTGTATAACCACATTATGAACCATGTGGCCAACTCATGCTTCATGACAAAGTGTAGAAGTTATTGGTTTCCCTGGAATACATGTAAGTGAAAAGCTTTGCTGTACTAGAACTTAAAAACACACAATTAGTCTCTTTAAGACTCATCAATGCTTGACTGGCCCAGGGTATGAAGTCACCACCATAACATTTCCTTTCAGCTGTTGTCACTGCCTGAAGCTATTCAGCCACAGCATTCAAAGACAGCAAAAACATCGACCTAGATGGCGCCAAACCATCCCCAGACCTACGGAAGGCAAGCATCTGCCTCTGCATTTGCAACAAGCCCTAGAAAAATTCCGACCTGAAGAAAGGGCAGAGCAGCAGAACCACAAAACCAGCATTGCCCTGATTTAAACGGCAAACAAAACCCCTCATCGGCCCAACACGGAGTTGATCATGAATAGCAGTCACCACAGGGCAGAGCTGCCCTAAATAATTTTCTGGGATCAGACTGCTTAGATTACGTTAAATCTTTCTTTCTCTCCCTCTCCCTCCCCCACTCTAGCTGTTCTATGAAAAGAAATTATTTACCAACTGTCTTGACATCATAGGCAATGGAATAATACATGAACTGAGATACTTCATGTTTCCTGCTGAGGCCTGGCTCTAAGGAATGCATTATTGTTTTGGAAGCACTGTAAAAGCATTCCACTAAAGACAACTGAAAGAAAATACAATTATATCCTTAATGGCTAAGATTTCTTAAATGTGTTGGTCTAAGTGGGAGGGGAAAGAACTGCTTTTGAAAACTGAAGTAAATACTTAAGAAAGCTTTTTGTGTATGCAAAGCAAATGAGTAAAAGTTAGCTGTCCCCTGAACTTAAAAAATTGAAGAGCTCTTTTTTACTCTGATGTGCTCATCCACTTTAACAGGCCTTTCTCCACATCAGCACCGTGTACATGTCTTTCTTAGATGTATTGTGATTATTTTATTTGCTTGTTTCCTTTTATTTTATCTATATCATTCAGTAAAATTTCTGTTTGCTCCCTATGTCTGAATTGCTCACCATTGGATTTCAAGCCAAACATAGTAAAGGGCTCAAAAATTGTTTTAATAAGTAAATTCATGAACTCACAAAAAGGAGAGAATGAGAGTCTGTGATTTCTTTATAATCTAACTCAGTGATTCCCAAAGTGGGCGCTACCGCCCCCTGGTGGGCGCTGCAGCCATCCAGGGGGGCGGTGATGGCCACAGGTGCATTTGTTTTAACTTTTTTTGTATTACCTTTCTATTCTGAGTTCAATAAATAGTTTCATAATTTCAAACTTCAATGTTTCTAATTTACACCTTTCTTTACTATATTTTACGAAAAAGGTAGAAACATTAATACATATATCTTTCTGTTTAATTGCTATTAAAATTTTAAAAAAATTAATTTCCAGGGGGCGCTGAGTAATATTTTTTCTGGAAAGGGGGCGGTAGGCCAAATAAGTTTGGGAACCACTGATCTAACTAGAGGCTTGGTGAACAACATTTGTGCACTGGGTGTGGGGAGATCCCTCAGCCTGGCCTGCGCCCTCTCGCAATCTGGCAGGTGGACATCCCCCAAGGGGTCCTTAGCTCTGGCGTGGAGGCGGGAGTGGCACCCGCCACCGCCACTGCACTCACCAGTCGTGAGCCTAGCTTCTGGCTGAGCAGTGCTCCCCCTGTGGGAGCGCATTGACCATGAGGGGACAGCTCTTGCATTGAGCGTCTGCCCCCTGGTGGTCAGTACACATCATAGTGACCGGTCATTCCGCCATTCAGTCGATTTGCATATTAGGGTTTTATTATATAGGACTAGAGGCCCAATGCACGAAATTCATGCAAGGGGCTCGGCCCTTGCAGCCGCGGTGGCTTGCCTCGGCCCAAGGCAACCGCAGCAGCTGCCTCAGCCCTCACAGCCCTGGCTTCATCCAGAAGGTCTGGAAGGACGTCCAGTCTAATTAGCATATTACACTTTTAATATTATAGATGACTTAAAATGCCTTAAAACTGTACACGTAAAGAAGCCGCAATATAGCCTTCTTCAGTATGAATAAAGACCAATTACTACATTTCATGATAGCCCTATCTGTTTATGGGTAAACATTTTGGTACAAGCATCCTACAATAACTTTGGTTTCTTTGTATAAAACCAACACCTTTCAATATCCAAAGAGTAAATTCTGCAAAGAATGTGGTCACTAAACAAAGGTAGGACATATGGTATAAACCAGGAACAAAAATCTGGAAACAGCCCAAGTGCCCATTGGTAGATGAGCGGATAAAAGACCTGTGGTACATTTATACCATGGAATACAGCATGGAGATTATTGTGCTAAGTGAAATAAGCCAGTCAGAGAAAGACAAATACCACATGATCTCACTTATATGTAGAATCTAATAAACAAAATAAACTGATGATCAAATGAGGTCCAGAGATATGGATAAATGGGACAGACTGACAGACCTCAGAGGGGAGGGCTGGGGGAGGGGGATCAGGGAACGGGAAGAGATTAACCAAAGAACATATATGCATATATGCATAACCCATGGACACAGACAACAGTGTGATGAAGGCCTGAGGTGGGGCAGGGGTTAGGTGGAGGAGGGCAAAGAGGGAAAGGAATGGGGGGACATCTATAATACAATTTTTTAAAAAAAGAATTACACTGTTGAGTCAATTCCTTTCTAACCCAGTCCTTTCTGAGACACTTATATTGTTTAAATTGCTATATATTGCCTCCACCAGAAAAGGGAGAACAAAATAGTGTTTTCTTATGCTTAATGAAAAATTACCATTTCTGTCCAAAACTTAATTAGCAAGAACTTGCCATGAGGCTCAGGACAAATCATGAATCTCTTGTCCCCATTTCTCATTACCACATGGTTTCTGAGAAGATTAACCTGGATTAATTTCAATGGCAGGCTTACTTAGCAACTGCTTTAGCACTTGAAGACCTTCCTGTTGACTTATCTTACTGGGGAGTTTAGGAAAATAAAAGTCTTGGCAAATATAAGAGTGTTCCATAAATCTCACATGAAGAACAAATACGCTCTAGGAGCTGCTACATGAAGCCTGTTTTGATTTATTGGGAACAATTACAGTATGGACCTAGACATGTGCACTAAAAACAGAATACCAAACTTGAGACACCAGATGGTTCTGCCCCTCCTTTATGAAAAAGAAACCAGAGCCCGGCCAGCGTGGCTCAGTGGTTGAGCATCAGCCATGAACCAGGAGGTCACGGTTTGATTCCCAGTCAGGGCACATGCCCAGGTTGCAGGCTCCATCCCAGTGTGAGGTGTGCAGGAGGTAGCCGACCGAGGATTCCCTCTCATCATTGATGTCTGTCTGTGTGTGTGCCCCTCTCCCTCCCTCCCTCCCTCTCTGAAATTAATAAAAATATATTTAAGAAATTAAAATTTCAGTTTGCCCTAATAATTGTTTATTGGTAGCAAACCTCATCCAGCCACAGTAAATAACAGTATTTCTAATAGTGAACACCCGTCTTATCGCATAAGAACTTAACAACCATCTCAAGAAAAAACAGAAGAAAAAATCTACACTAGACGGGGAAAAAAACTTCTATTCTAAAATGCAAAAATATGAGCATATTTAAGTAAAACAAACCAACAAATAGAATCTTTTCCCAATATAAGAAACCAGAAAGTACTATCCCCAATTTAAAGATACAATCACAACTGTAAACTGAGAAGAGGTGCCAACAATATTATAGAATTGTGTATGGTTTTCCCAGCCAACTAAAGACAGGGACCCTCATCCTAAAACAGTACAGCCCTGCAGCCTTCCCTCCACCTTGAAGATGCCAGCGCTGGCCTGGAAGGAGCTCTCTGAAGAGTCAAATAATCCCTCACATTTGTTCAGTGCTTTTCAATTTCAACTGATATGTGTTCCTTTAAACAATTCTGTGAGGAACTGTCCCCATTTTGTAAAAGTAAGAGAACCTGGGCAAGTCAGGTGCCAAATGACTTTGCCAAGACTTCACAGTTGGTCTGCACTGGGATTCGAACCCAGATCTCATGGCTCCTAGTTCAGTGTTTGTTATAATATTGACATCCGTTATTTGCTTTGTCCACTGACTGATTCAAAACAACAGAATGGCATGAATCAGGGGAGGGAAGAAGGGAGGAGGAGGGAGAAGAGGAGGGGGGAGGGGGAGGAGGTAGGGGGAGGAGGAGGAGACAGTGATGTATGAAGAAATGAAAACTGCAATTATCTCTGGAACATCCAAGTTTTAAAACCCCGGTTTCCTAGACATACACACCTCCTGAGCATCTCTGTGTGTTGAGAGTGTGAAAAACAAGACAGCACTATATCTTACTGCCTTGATCTATTTTAAGTAGCAATATAAAATTTACTGTGTTTTTTTCCATTATGAAAGAAAGACATGAGATTTTTATTTTTCTTAAAAGAGCACCTGGGTTTTAAAAAGATGATAATTGTTCGTACTGAAAAGAACAGTGGATTGAGTTTCCTCCCCAACTTCAAAAATTACATAATTATATGACTTGAACAGATCATTTAAATTCTCTAGATCTTGTCTTCCTCATATGTGTACTAAAATAGGAAATCTCTAAGGTCCCTTTCAACCCTACAATAGCATGATTCTAAGGAGTTACTTAGCCCAAACATGCACAGAGCAATGTGGAGGCCTCTAGATTTTTGAGTCTCTCAATTCAAGAGCTCATAGTTGCACTCTTAGTACACCAACTCAAAAGAACAGAAAAGCAATGCAAGAACAGTAACTTTTTAATAAATTCTAAACAGCCGAAGCCGGTTTGGCTCAGTGGATAGAGCGTCGGCCTGCGGACTGAAGGGTCCCAGGTTCGATTCCGGTCAAGGGCATGTACCTGGGCTGTGGGCACATCCCCAGTGGGAGATGTGCAGGAGGCAGCTGATCGATGTTTCTCTCTCATCGATGTTTCTAACTCTCTATCTCTCTCCCTTCCTCTCTGTAAAAAATCAATAAAATATATTTAAAAAAAATAAAATAAAATAAATTCTAAACAAAGGGCAATATAAAATAAATGGCAACTGTCAATATAGACTGCACCAATCCAGAATATCCCATAAAAGAGTGAGACTTTTAGCAATACAACTGGAGAGGATCAGAGATATAGACAAGAAAAAAACTTTGTAGGTGGGTAAATATTTTTATCTACATCCACAAGAATCAGGACTAATCGTGGCTTCAGGATACCACTGGCTGGTAACAGGGAGATTGCTTTGCGAGACAATGGGAGACAAAGTTAAATAGCAGGAAGTAACCAAATTGTAATGAATACTCAATACCAAAGGTGAATATTTAGCTTCATCTGGGAGGCAATGGAGAGTTGTTAAAGAAATGTTGAGCAGGGAAAGAAAGTAACAACTGTATTTGAGGAAGCATTCATGTACACTGAAATACACTCTCATCTCTATCCTAAGAGTCTAAGAAACACTTTTAAGAAAGACTCCCCCATATAACTATATCACATCCAGCCCTAACATAGATCTTGGTTAATGAAAAAAATAAATTTTCAAATGATTCTCTGATTGTTTCATTCTGTAGACCAGTAATTTTTACCTGGGGTGCTGCAGAATTTTAAAGCATACAGTAACTGACTAGTCAGGGGCAATGACCTCTTTTCCCTTAGATTGTCAAGTAAAAAATAACAACAGCCAACTCAACAATAGCTATCCGGTGTACATTAATCAAAATTGTACTCATTATTGCCTTGGCCTGTGTGTTCAGTGGTTAGAGCTCAAAATGATGTGGGTTCAATTCCAGACCCCAGTCAGGACATGCATGGGAGGCAACCAAATCAAAGTCTTGCTCACATCGATGTCTCTCTCTCTCTCTATGGCTTTCTTTCCCTTCCCTCCCTTCTTACCTCCTTCCCTTCCACTTTCTCTAAAAATCAATAGAAAAAATATCCTCAGGTGAGGATTAACAAAAAATATAAAAGTAAAATTAAAAATATACCTACTTTTTTGTCTGATCAGCAAAAAATATATTTTTGTGTACTGCAGCACTTTAGTAATTAGTTTATGTGTGCCATGAGATGAAAAAGGTTCAAAATCACTGCTGTCAACCAGATTTTCAGCAAGAAAAAAAAAAAGGATTTGATCAAACATTATTGTGAACTGTTGCATTTATATTCCTCTAGCAATTTCACAAAATGCAAATAACTAGCACATTAAAGTCTGTAAGAAGTTGTGCAGGAAACAACTTTTTAAAATAGTACATTTATTAATATAATGCAGAAGGAGCGTTTCACAGCATGCCCTCTTGAAAAATCATACAATGAAATATTTAGTCCTACGAGAATGAAACTCGCCAGAAAGTGACATCCGCGAGTAACTGACAGACACACACAAAACACATAAAATTCCTTCCCTTCTAAATCAGCACTAGAGACCAACATGAACTTACATTTGTCTGTACCCCACATCAGTGGTTTCCAAAGTTGGCTGCATATTAAAGTCGCCTGGGAAACTTAAAACACACACACACACACACACACACACACACACACACACACACACACACAACTAATGCCCAAGCTTTACTTCCAGAACAATTAAATCAGAATCTCTAGTTTGGGAATCAACAGGTCCAAATGAGACAGCACTGGGACCTGGGCCCAGGACCCCAAGGACACCAGATGGCTAGAAGAAACACAAAAATGTTTCCATCCCTCCACCACCTACTCAAAAATGCAGAGGTAGCTGATTTTATCTCCCTTCTAACTGCCTGCTTAAACTACTGACTTGAATGCACCATTCATCAAGGTTTGACGACCTTCCTAGGGTGGCAGTAATGAGCAGTCTGCCACTTTGCCCCCACAGCCACGGGTGGAAACAGAGTTACCAGGCCAGGCAGCTGGAAAAGGAAGTCCCCCCCAACTCTGAAATGGAAAATTTTGCAAGCCCACCTTTTTCAAAAAGCCTGCCCACTTTGTCGCCAGCTTATAAAGGTAGCCAAGCCCCCAAGTCAGTTCAGAGGAACTTCCTCCTTCCCTCTGTGCTGCCTCCCTTGTGCTTGAGCATAAGCTTAATAAAATCCGTCTGGAAATGTCTCTGGGGTTTCCTCTCGATCTCTGTCTTGGGGAACCCAAGAACCCCAATTCCGGTAACACTCAGGCAAAGCTACAGGGAGGAGGGTTAAGGATTCTGCTATATATTAAGAGTTTACTATCCCTAAAATGGTTAATGGTAGAGTCGGGAAAAATGGGAAAGGGAATGTGAATTCTAGTTAATAATTCAGCTAGAAAAAGCTGGCCCTGAAAAACTGAGAATGTGCTATATTTATTCAGCACATGATAGCAGGTCTCAAGTATTCTTGGCCTTCCCTTCTCTGTACTTAGTCCTCATTACACTGGCAGTTTAATGCTAATACTAGAGTGTGCTCAACTGATCGCCAACAACTTCTTTAAGGGAATCTTTAATTTTATCCAAACAGAACCAAATTTTCTATTCTTTTCCAAACTTGAATTATTGGTACCTATTCCTCAAACGCTTTAAGTATGATTTCCATGAAACATAGCCAGACGTCAACTGCAAAGCCAAAACTTTCCACTGTCTTCCTGGAAAAGACGTGTTTTAAAACTGCACATCACAGAAGGTTCAGGACTTAGTTAAACGATGCTAACTATTTATTTTATAGCCATCATTCCAAGCTTGGAAATTTTATCATCCAAACTGCAATGAATGTATTATAATAGTTGAAAACTCATGTTTCAAAGCAAAGTTAAAAGTTAATCTTCCTGAAAATGCATTTATTATCCGGGAAAGTAGTGAGAAGAAAAAAGTAGCGATACATCCCTACACCCAGCACTCATAAGGAAGTCAGAAGCTGCAAAACAAACTACACTGCAAAATGTTTGGTTATCCCGGCGACCCTTTGTAATGTGCATCATCTTTGAGTAGACAATGGACACAAATAATACCATCTCTTCAATTTAACCTGGATTTCAAATCCTGCCACTCATCCTCTCAACCTTTCACTTGAATCTGTGAGTCATTAGCTCAGATGAAATGACATAATGGCACGGGTCACTGTTAATTCAGTGTTTTCAGGGCTAGATGACAGACAAACACTCTCCTCTGACCCTTACGTTGCCTTTGCAAAGGCACATCGTTGGTTCCTTCTGCCAGAAATGCCTTTCCATCTTGCCTCCGTTAAGACACTTAGGGCATGAATCACAGGTCTAGAAGATAGCCTGACCTAATCTAAACTCTGCTGTCTCCTCAGGACTCCTCTACAAAACCTTTCCTAACCTTATCCAACCTACTAGTCACACTCTTTTAGCCTGCCCTTCAAATCCCTGCTCAGACCCTATCTCCTCAGGGCAGCCTTCCTCGATTGCCCAGAGTAGAACAAATCACTCCTTCAGGTTCCTCTATTATACGGTCTTGCCACACTGAGAGGTCCTATGGGCCACTCCTCCTCTGGAGTGTAACCTTCTTAAAAACAGGAGCCATACGACCACCTTTTCTTCTCTGCAATCCTGCACCTGGCACAGGGCCAAGCTCACAGAGAGGACAGTCAATGTCTCATGAACGGCATCCTTAGCACCTTGTAAAGTCTGTACGTAGTCGCTCACTCTAACCCCTTCTTATAAGCATCTTCTCCACTCTGCTTGAAAGCTCTTTGAAAGTAGAAATTATTTCTTCTTTAGCATTCCCATGCAGCCTACAAGACAACAGGAGCATTTTTAAGCCTCACCCGATTTTTAACTTATGAGAGGGATACTAACCAGCAGGGATACTCAAATGAGAAGAAAGACATATCCACATTTCAATTAAGCACTGAAAAATACTCTTTCCTCGATTTTGTTAATACCTACTCCCTCCCAATGTACTAGCTGAAGCCAAGAAAAACGTGGGCTCTCCAAACCCACCAAGCTAGGGAACATGCCACGGAATGTCTCAAACAGCACCTCCTATTGACTCATGCATGAATTTGGACCATTGTCTTAGAAAATCCCACGGAAAAACAAAACAGGAAGAAGTTCCAGTTAAGAAAACAACTCCAGACTCTCTGAGTTTAAAGTTTTCTGATTCACAGGGGATCAAGGTTTCCTGGTAACTCCAGAGTAAACAGGCACATGGGAAGTGAGCTGGGTTTTTTTCCCTTTCAAAAAATCAATTGATGGTGAACTCAAGAAAGAAAACTGAGAAGAAAACATAATAAGCCTTTATATCCTTTATATTTTTGCCTGTAGTTGGTTTCATCCCTGGCTAAATCCCTTCATTCCCCACCCATCATCACTTTAACCAGAAAGAAGCAGAAAATTTGAATGACTGAATGATAATCTAGGTTGACAAAAAGTACTAAAAGTGGTCATTGCTAAGGAAGGAAAGACATCCTTAAATACTTTTCCTAGACCACTTTGATTTCACCAAGAAAAAAGAAAGGCAATAAAATCTATTTTTCCACCACTTAAAGTGCCAAAAGGCAGCTCCTTTCAAAAAATTTACATGCAGAGAAATTTAAAAACGGCAAAAGAACTAGTTTGGGACAAGCCACAACTGCTAAACATACAAAATGAGCGGGTAACATTTGGGATGTTTAATAATTTAATTCAAGGATCATGTTACAAAGCGTTCTCCTTAACGACTATTAGGAAAAACAGAAAATGTTTTATACTGTACGAATCCCTCTGCATGTTGGCTGACTACAAACTTCTCACAAAAAAAGTATAATATTGACTAAAACAATATTCATGTCAATGGCCACGGAGAAGGAAGACATTGTAATATGTACAACGAAAGCCTGTCATGAAATCTTTTGGGAAAATAAGGACACTATATACTTCTTCCACCTAAGATATTAATAGCAATGAGCCTATTATTTCTTTAAAAAATGCTGGCAACTGACTAACAAAAAGGAACACACCCTGAATGAGACTAGTATTCTTATACAGTATATACATTACACAGAGTGTTCATCATACACTGACACAATGTATTTTCATGGTTTAAAACATACTGTGGTATGGCTGCTATTTACATATTTTAGTGGCAGGTTTGTGGGAAATGTCTATGTCTTATCTAAGAGCATTGCTTCCATAAAGATATACTAGTAACTTAATTTGAGTCACTCATTGAGGGGTTAAACTACTGAACGCACACACATACCAAATTTTGTTAAAGTGCGAATGAATAAACCTGTGGAAGAGAGAATGATCATGCAATTATTCAAGTCCCTGAATGCCTTTTATGTGTTTTAGTTGGTTTCTTGATTACCAGGCCTCATCTGTTGGTCAATTCCATCAGGAGGAAAGGGGACAAGACCACAAGGACACCTGTTGGTCCCCACTTGAGAAGCATCACAAACTGGGCGGGCTCCACAGGGGTCTCTCTCATTTCTGGTCTATCTGCTCTCTCTGTGTTCTGCCCCATGTTCCTTTCCAGGGATGGGTTTTCTTCTGCTTACTCCCAGCTTCTTCTCCCTCATAACTCCAGGTTTCCCATGGCCAACACTGTCACTCCTGGCTTCTGCCTACACCATCCTTCCTCCCATTCCATTCCCATTTCCACTTTAGGTCTTACTAGTAGTTTCCCAATTTATTAGAGACAAATCTCACTCAGTGAGTTTCCAGACCCAGTCAGACAATCATGGCCAGTGTGTACAGAACGGTCAGCGTTGGGTCTGGAGCCCACATCTGGGCCCATCAGCTGAGGCCGGAAGGGCTGGGAGGCAGTTAGGTGGTACACAATTGGCTAGCTCCTCTCCTTTTCCATTGTATGGTTTATGGGAAGGCAGGCATATAACCACAGAAACCACAAAGTACATAAATTATAAAGTAGCATTCAGAGACCCCCCCCCCAAAAAAAAAAAGGGGAAGAAAGAGTTGAATTAGCCCGAGGATAAATTCTAAAGCAATCTATTTTGCCTACATAAGATGAAAATATTAAACACATCAAGCAAAAGGCTGGTCTTTAAAAAAAGAATCCCAATATTAAGAAAGGACTATTCATGGGATGACAACAAACCATTATTGTAACTCTTGCAGGTAGAATAAAAGAGGAAAATATCGGTATAAACTTCAGAACGACCAACCTTAATGTGATTGTGAAATCTTGACTGTTTAAACAAAGTATGAGGGACAAATCCATGCCATTTTGTTACTGTATTAATTTGTCTCCAGCCTTTTGGTTGTCCCTCTAATGCACCACAATGACCCTAATTCCTACTTACCAACACTGGCAACTATAGATGTAATTTCTCTCATTATAGAAGCCCAGCCTGCCCACAAAGGCATCATTGCTGATTTAAAGGAAATCATTTTTGTATTAATAACAATAGTTAAACAAAGTTGTTGTTTTTTTTTAAAAAAAAGCACTCTTGCCCTAACCGGTTAGGCTCAGTGGATAGAGTGTCGGCCTGCAGACTGAAAGGTGCCAGGTTCGATTCCAGTCAAGGGCATGTACCTTGGTTGCGGGCACATCCCCAGTAGGAGGTGTGTAGGAGGCAGCTGATCCATGTTTCTCTCTCATCGATGTTTCTAACTCTCTATCCCTCTCCCTTCCTCTCTATAAAAAAATCAATAAAATATATATTTTTTAAAAAGCACTCTAAGTCCTAGCTGTCACAAACTAGCTGTCCAACCTCGAAAAAAAAAAAAAAGAAGAAGAAGAAATCTCAACCCAAGACCATTCAGATTGCTGTCTAAAAGAAAAAGATGACACCACCACATCCAGCTTTAACAAGTACTGAATTTTGCCCGGCCGGCATGGCTCAGTGATTGAGCATCAACCTATGAACCAGGAGGTCACAGTTCGGTTCCCCAGTTGGGGCACATGCCCGGGTTATGGGCTCAATCCCCAGGGTAGGGCGTGCAGGAGGCAGCTGATCAATGATTCTCTCTCATCATTGATGTTTCTTCTGTCTCTCTCCCTTCTTCTCTGAAATCAATAAAAATACATTTAAGAAATAAATAAATAAAATGCACTGATCCTTCAGTGAACCTACTTTAAATCAGTATAGCTTAAAGCTCTTTATTACTAGTAAATGCCATCGCATCCACTCGAGTCACCTGAAAAGGCACGGCACAGGCCCCTCTCACACTATGGCCTATCATCCTGAGGCTGATAATCTCCATCCTAGGTAACCCTATGGAGTCCACAAGGAAGAAACAAAATCACACAGGAGTTCTGATTACTAAGTCACAGAAAGAGGTGAAAGCCTTGAGAGGGATGCTTTGCACACTTTCATAGTCTGGAAACCACAACTGCCCCATGGTCTCCAAGCCAAATGCCAGGTCAAGAGATTAGAGTAAGAGACAGACATGTGAGTTATGCCTAAGTGGGTCTTTACCTGCCAGTCTGAAATCAAGTTTCCTTTTTTTATACCATGTACCTCGCAATGACACTGGAGCCAATCTTTCCTCTTCAATTGGATGAAGAATGGCAAGAAATGCCAATGCTTCATGCCTGTGACCCATTCACAGTGCCTGAAAATGGTACAGTCTTCGGCTCCTTCTGGATCATATCCATATTGTGGCTACTATGGCCTCACTCTCTGTAACTCTATTGGTCAGGCCTCATCCAAAACATCACATCCAGATACCACTGCCACATTTAAAATGGGACATTTTATTGACTCCTGAAAGTCAACAGAATGGTGAGGGGTCTGAAAATTAAGTCATAAGATAAATAAGAAACCAAATCTTTAGTCTGAAGAAAAGACAGCATAGAGATATAAAAACCATCTTTAAATATCCCTGTAACTCCAAATGGGAAAACAAGGGCAAATGGGTTTTAACCATTTACAACCAAACTTTCAGCAGATACTGATTTAAAATTATTATTCACTTTAAAAAACTGTGGTAGCAATGAGGGTATTAAACACATTTGGCATCCTCTCAATGGCATCCTCTACTTCCATGGTTGCACAAAGAGAGAAAAAAACAAACAAACAGCAAATGTGTTTTTCACAAAGCAGTTGTGTGAAGTGACTGTCAAAATAAAAGGCAAGTGTATACCATTATGACAGGGTTCTACAGGTGACATACAGCATTGCTTGAGAAAAGAGTCTGACCCCCAGGCTTCTTGTGTTCAAACGAACACAAAGACGGAACTAAAGAATGAATGCCAAGCAAATCACTTATTCTTTTACTTAATCTTTTCTCACTAATCCTTATTTGCTAGACTCCTGAGAGAAGACAGAGCAAATGATAAAATATAAAATAGGGCCAATTCTTATCTTTAACACCCTGTCCAGAAGAGGACCAGACAACCTGCTTTCTTGGACAGTTCCTTCATGTTATACATGTCCAGTTATCCCTACTTAGCCAGGATTTTATGAGAACCATGATCACAGATTCTCCCACTGAAACCTATTCTCAGGGCCATAATGAGGTAAGGACTCAGTGACCCTGAATGTCAGTTTTAAGGCCTACGTGTCCATTAGTGATGACATGCACTGGTGATCATCTTTAAATTTGAAATCAACACTGCAATTCTGCATAGCTTTCTCAGCGTATCTTCAGAACCATGACATCAATACTGTACTCTTCACTGTACATATACCCTTTAGTAACATCGTGAATTGTGAATCATGAGAATGTATTACCTATTGAAACAAGTACTAAGATTAAAACTTGGAAATATCCAAATTTTATTAAAATTAAATTTTAATAAAAATGATTAAGCATAAAGACTCAGTTGTTAGAAAAAGTATATCATGGGCTATAGTTTACTGAATTCATGTTGAAATAATTAACCAGATTTCTATTACCTGAGGAATATGATCTATTCAACATACACAAAATAATGGCCAGTGGAGAAAGTAGAAGCAATTTTATTTAAAGTAGAGATTTCTACCGCCCCCTCAATAAAAAGATTCAAGTAGTCCCCATCTAAGACCACCTAATACACTCATTTTGAGGAACAGATGGAGCCAAATATTCCTCCAAGTCATTTTCCCCCACAAGACAACACTTGCTAACTTTCCAGTTTCAAAATGACAAAATCAATGTTTGCCAAAGAAGGATGAGTTTGAGGGTAATAAAAATATACCACATAAACCACCAAACTGTGTCTTATTTATTATTAGTCGTACTGTTAGCTTTTGTGAAAGCCATGGTTTATAGGTCAGTTTTCCAAACCTACATATTTTAAGAGTATAAAATGTCCCCACATTTAAAGTATGTGCTGTGTACTTTGTGGAGAAGGCACGTATATAACCCAATGCAATGGAAAAGTTGGCTTTCATCAATTACGCTGCTGACTGGATTTTGTCTTCTTCAGCCACTGGGATTCTAGATCCCTAATGCATTTTTGCTTTGATGAGTCACATCTGTAATACAATCACTATACTCATCCCCACCTCATATACTGCAACACATTTTCCCCTCCAAGATCTGGCCATAGTCATTTCACAAGAGAAATGAAAAAAAAAATGATTAAAAGGAAACAGGACAGACAGTGAGTAAGCCATGAACAACTGCCCGAAGAACTGTAAAACTCCAAGATCATTTCCATGTGTTTCAATTAAGGTTGCCACGAGGGGTGGATAAAGAACTGAAGAGAATATTGATAAAGTCGTATCCATTCCCTCCTTTTGTCAGTGTAGTTAGTTAAAGCCAAAGAATAAGGTACAATAACTGGGGAACTTGTAAAGTTTTAGCACAGAAAAATATCTGGTATAAATCCAAAGCAAACAGTCTAATTTATAATCCTATCAGCCAATCAGACAACATTAAAAGGCACTTTATTCACACATTTTTAACATAAACAGAAAAAAAGGACTAAGGTTGTATAAACAGTAGTCGTCTTTCAAAGGTAAGATAACAAATTAAATGTTTTTCCCTTTCTTATACATCAATTACATTCTATTCTACACAGTTTAGAAATGACTGGTAATAAGAAAAAAACAGATTTGGTAAACATGCCTAGGCAGTTAAAATCTACAAATCAAGCTAACTATCAAAATGTTATAAATAACATTCATAGTGTTAGCAAATTTTTTAGGTTATAGTACATTTTTCTACAAAATCATTTCCTCCATTAAAAGGTGTTATAGGTTGAACTGTGTCACCCCAAAATTCATATGTTGAAATCCTAACCCTTTCGGAATGTGACCTTGTTTGTAATAGGGTCATTGCAGATGTAATTTTGTTAGGATGAGCCCTAATCCAATGCGACCCACGTCCTTATAAAAAGAGGAAAGTTGGACACAGAGAGATACACACAGAGAAAACTCCACATGGCGATGAAGGCAGGGATCGGGATGACATTTCTACAAGCCAAGGAATGCTAAAGATGGCAAGCAAATCTCCAGAAGCTCGGGGGGAGGCGAGGAACATCCTCCCTCACAGCCTTCAGAAGGAACCAACCCTGTTGACTCCCTGATCTTGGACTTCTAGCCTCCAGAACTGTTAGGCAACACAACAAATTTTTGTTGGTTAAGCCACCCAGGTTGTTGAACATTTTTACAGCAGCCCTAACAAAGTAATATAAAAGGTTTCAAAGCATAGCTCATGAGACATAAAACTGACCACATACATTTTTCCTAACAATCTCTTTTGCTCAATAGTGCTTTGCAAAATCAATATATCCTCCGTATGCTTCTCCTCCCCTTCCCACCCCCATTACTGCAGCTATACAAGGCCATGTCCATCAATTTTCTCCAAGGGAATGTATGAAGAAGTGGCATATGGCATATTCAGATCTGGCCCCTAAGATCGTGGCACGCCTCCTCCATACTCCCTTGTTCTCCATCAGCTCATATCTGGACATGGTGACCCACCTTCAGCCATACTGATGAGGTTCATAACGTAAGGAACAGCAGAGCTTCTTTGCAGAAGGAATCTGAGTCTCTGACAGTATGGGAATACTCACCTTAGAATGTTACATGAAAGTAAAATAACTCTGTTCCTTAAACAACTGTATTGCTGGGTTTCTCTGCTATAACAGGTTAGTCTTTTGCCCTAATAGAGTGTCAGGGGAACTAAAATGTTTCAAACACATGCAATAAAGCAGTATACAGAAAATCAGGTAGATCTCTGAAACATTAACTATGGCCGAATGGGAAAAGTTTATGTGCACATATAGTAAACTGAACTACTATTACAGCTTCAAATTTGAGACAATGCATTTCATGATCTTGGTAGTTGTTAAACTACAATTTAAACCCTTTGGGAAATGTACCAATTCTTATTCTTAAAGATATTTTTTAATTTTTTTTTATTGATTTTTAGAGAGAGAGGAAGGGAGAGGGAGAGAGACAGAAAACATCGATGTGAGAGCGAAACATTGGCTGCCTCCTGCACGCCCCCTACCTGGGGCCTGCAACCAGGGCATGTGCCCTGACCAGGAATCAAACCTTTTGGTGCATGGGATGACACTCAACCAACTAAGCACACCAGCCAGGGCTTCTGTCATTTTTTGAATTTCAAAATTTTTCAGTGAGAATAATTAACTTAATAATATTGCTATGACTTTACATATATTCTAAAGGTGCAAATACCAAAGTAACATAGAAAAAGTTTCACACTCCTCCTCCAATCCCCTCTTTGGGGAGAGCCAGTATGAAGCTGGGAAGGTATCCTTCCAGACTTAGATGTGTTTTTTTAATAATACGGTAGTCAAATTTTAAATTCCGCTCCAGAGAGGTTTTAAGTTTGGTTTGTGATACACACCTGGAGTCAAAGCCAAAACACGTTCTAATAAGCACATAGAGCCTCTGAATTTCATTACTCTGGAAGAAGAAAAGTGTTTTTCAAAGATGCTAATGACCAGCAATATGGCCTATTTCTTGTTCTTAAATGTTTCCCCAAATGTCATTACACGAAACTGGAATACGTGTGACTAGGAGGAAGTTCCTGGAGGACAATCCAACCCTTCTCCATTACTTCATTCTACTGTCGATGAACCATAATGTCTATTTCTGTCTGGTCAAAACAGAAAATTACTCTTCTGGAACTTGGGATGTTTGCCTTTTATTAAGTTACAGGTTTTTTCCAGAGTTAAGTATCCAAATCCTATATGGACACTTGTCTATCGGAAGACACTTTCTATCTAATGAATTAAAGAAGAAAATGAGATTAAAACTATTCTCATTTAGTTATTCAGGGACCTCATTAACCTGTAACCACGAATAGAATCTACAATTCCAACTCATAGCGTGTGGGACACACACATGTTCCTGGATTCAAGCATGTGTTCCTATTTAAACTGCTGGAATGTACATAGGGCTCCACAAAGAGTGATAAATATTAGCAAATCTTCTAAGAATGAAGGTCCTTTATGACCACATATGCTGTGTTTTGATTCAGCTTTTAAAATGTCTGAGTCATACAAAGCTGAACCGTCTGCTTTTTACATTTATCTGCAAGTTAAAGAACAATGAAAAAAAATTCCTTCCACAAATATCATCTATTTGTCCCATCACGGCCAACCCAAGACAAATCTGAGATTTCTGCTCTGTCCTGTTTTCTTCCCCTTGTGGCAAGCCTGCCCTAGAGGAAGGCTGGGCATTCCGAAATGCCCAGGTATTAAGGACAAGTTGGATATTAACCAATGTCAGATACTGCCAAGTCAAAGGCTTCAGGCATAGTACATAAAACTTCAATAGCCTGACCCTAAAGCAGGGATGGAAAACTGTGGTCTGGCACATTCTATTTGGCCTACACAGCATTTTTAATTTTTTTTAAATTTTAAAGCCCTTTAGGATAGCGCCCCCCCCCCTTAAAAGAAGGTATTTCATCATATAGGATACTGTAGCTCACCTTGCACTATGAACCCGTCATATGTTATGTGCCAGACAAATGTTTGGAGTATGAGCACCACATAAATTCTTCCACCTCTGAGCCTTTTTAGATTCTGGTTCTTTGCCTAGAATGCCTTCCAACCCACCCAAGCCTACCTCTTCACATGGCTAACGTCCACTCTTCTGAAGACCTCAAGAAGTCCTTCCTAATCTCCTCAAGTCCCAGTTAAGTGCTTAATCCTCCATGGCCCCAGACTCTCCTGCTATTTCTGTGACGATATCACCAGACACCAGACTAATTCCTTTAGGGCAGGGACGATGCCTTGCTCATTTTGGTCTCTCCAGTGTGTAGCACACAGCAGGTGGTAAATAAATATTTTCAGAATGAAGAAATGGCAATATAAGCATCAGCTCTGAAAATATTTGCTTTTAATACTCTTGGCAGAGAATGCAGATGAATGATGAAGTTGACCAAAAAAACAAGTAGATCACACAGAAGTCAAGAGAATAAAGAGCCCTGTAAAGGCCATGTCTGATTACACAGAGGTGTTTTCCCAAGGCTTGATGACCCTCTGCAGCAGTATTTAATCTCATCCATAGTTGCTGCTATATTTTCCCTCTTCCCTTCCCCTAAGGTACCCTACATGTTTGTTCCTACACACACTTTCTAGATCCCAACAGTAAAGACACAAACACAATTAAGCCAAATAAGTAAAAAAAAACAAACATAAACTAGAATCAATTTCTCTGAAACAATAGGCATCTTCCCTTATATAAGACAGTTATTTTAAGAAACTGAGCTGATCAGAATTAGTCAACTGCTCTTCATAGTTTCTCATACTCATTGTTTAATCAGCTCCACTCCTATTTCCCTTTGCTATATGTGATGGCAGACTGTCTTCATTGAAGACCAGAACTTTCAGAGGACACCTGGGGACAGAAGTGACATGGCTACCGACTGTGAGCAAGTAGGTCTAAGGGTACATCTCGCCACAGTCATGCTTACTGGAAATGAGGAAAGCTGTGAGGGACTCCTTCTATGTTTGGGGAAGAGCAAAAAAAGGGAGCAGCAATAAAAGAAGATAATCAGGACAGCATACCTGGCAGCCCTCCTTGTCTCCAAGTAAAAACCTCATTAGATTTGCCCAGAAGGAGCCTTTTTAGAATGGTTAAGTGACACACAGCATCCCACCCTTACCGCGCCCTGAGCATCTCCGGCTATCTTATCAAGAAAGAACCTATTCCCTTTCACATGGAAGGGGAACGTTCAGGGGTTTCTATTGAGATGGGTATGGGTATATTTCTCCTTAATTATCACCAAGGCAGGAGTAAAAAGCAACTTACCTTTTGAAAAAAGTCTTCCCCACTTTTGCCTTTTCCTTCGGCAGCAGCTGTAAATAAAAATGTATACATTTAAAATCGTTCTTTTTTTTTGCAACCTATGAATTCAAAAACTCTCAAGTATCAGGTAGGAGAATCCAGAGGTAAACAAGATGCCATTCTTGTTCTCCCAAACCTCAGTGTCTGCTAACAGGCCTCATCAGGGATACAAAAGGAATAAAGAGTAAAACACTAGTCCAAACAATTACACTTCCAGCTCCTCTTCCTGTCTGACAGACTCACACATCTCTTGTCACACATAGATGAAAGGAATCTCCTTTTATAGTTAAAGAACTATATGAACAAATGCTACCACCAATATAATCAGCTGTAGTGCTCTCAGCACTTCCTGTCTGTAATCAATCCCAGGCCTGAAGCTGCCTTTTCAACCGGGGCTCAGAGAACATGGCCTGCTGAGCTGGGTCAGTTTTATGCTGTGCAATGACTATATTCTTTACTTGGATTTCTGTTGGCATTATATGCTACTTTAATTCACTCCTTCATTGGCTTATATAAAGAAGGGGAAAAACACATCAGAATTAAATGGTAATGGTAACGTCACAGACAACAATAAAACTTCATGTGAGATTAATTAAAAGGTCACTGTATTTGAACAGTCTTTTTATATCTAAGTGGTAGCCTATAAACACAGGACAAACGCAGCTCTTTATGTTCAAACATCTTAAGATTCTGTGAACATGTTTTTTATCTGTGGAGGCAGAGGTGGGAAATGTGACTAAAGGGAGAGAGGGGATTTTATCTTGCTTGCAATAGCCTCAAAGTGCATCCTTCAGAGGATAAACACCAAGGGGGTCTCAGAATCCAGTGCAGAAGAACAGGGATTCGCTGGAAAAGCCTCCCGGGCCTGGACAAAGAAAGGAGCTGGAGCAGTAACTCCTGGAACTTATTAAAATGATTAGAGACCCAAGAAGTAAGGCAGGTCATTCTGTTTGGGGGAGGACTCAAAACTCGAAGAAATTATCTCTACCCTCAAGATAATAACAATATTATAAATTATTTTTTCGCAGGTTTAATGTCACACTTAAATATAAGACAAAACACCTACAATTTTGGGATATGTTTTTATCGATATGTTTTCATCCAAAAAAGAGAGCGCAGAGTACGGGTCTCCGTGCTTACCAAGGGCAATTTTAAGGAATGTATGAAAACAGTAGCTAAAAAAATAAAGAATTAAAAATTATATTCTAATGTGTGGCAGGCTAAATAACACCCCCTAAAAATGTTCATGTCCCAATCCATGGAACCTGTCAATATATTACCTTACATGGCAAAGGGTATTTTACAGATGTGACTAAATTAAAATCTTGAGATAGGAAGATTATCCTAAATTATCCAGGTGGATCCAGTGAAATCACAGGGGCCCTCATAAGAAGGAAGAGGAAAGCTCAGAGTCCAAAAAAAGCAATGTGACAATAAAAAACATACAGAGAAGGGTGTGTGACGACAAACAAGAGAGGTGGAGAGGAGAAAGATACAGATATACTACGCTGCTGGCTTTGAAGATGGCAGAAGGGGCCATAAGCCAAGGACTGTCGGCGGCCTCCAATAACTAGAAAAAGTAAGGAAATGGATTCTCCTTCAGAGCCTCTGCAGGGAGCACAGCTCTGCCAACACCTTGATGTAGCCCAATGAAACCCATTTCAGACTTCTGACCTCCAGAACGTAAGATAATAAATTAATGTTGTATGCCACTATACTTGTGGTAATTTGTTACAGCAGCAAAACACTAATACATAATGCCAATAGCATCTTAACTTTACTTTTTGCACAAATACACCATCAACAGCATGAATCGAGTGCACACATGGACGTGAGCATTTGAAGCACACATTTCCACAGAAAGATTTTTTGTAGTTAACTCTACAGATTCTGACTTTCTCTCCCTAACTTGGAAATTTATCAACATTAAAGCTTTTTAAAAAAAAGCATTAAGAGCCAATTTTAACAACAACAGCTTACTCTTTCTAAATAAACTAGCAAATGTGGTTGATACTAGCTAAAGGGGGTCACCCAGGCAAGGTAAAACATCAGTACCCAAACCTAATGATACAGACTTATTATTAAGTGCCTTGGAGGGACTTCAATTCTGCTACCTCTTGGGCTGTCTTTATCTCTAAAGCTAAAAATAGTTTAAAGGGGTCTAATATATAACACAATTGCATGGCAATGAACACTACATACCAGGACACAACATTTTGAAAAAATTCTAGTGACATCAAGGAAACTCATCTTTGAAAAGAAATTTTAGAATCCAAGATATTTTCAAAAGCCTATGAAGGAAGGCAGCTAATCACCCTTTCACCCACACAGAACTCTTACACAACTTGGAATTCGTCAGTTAAGATTTCATGATACAACTATATTTTATTACAGAAACCTCCTTTAGGACACTTATTTTGTTCATGACAAACTCATTATGTCACAACCTTGAAATGCCCCTACATTCCAAGTCTGAACAGACTTCATAGAATGGCCTTTCAATCCCAGAATGAATAAAAAGGGGGAAATTTCCTTAGTTAGACCCAAGCTATACTTAATTTTGTTCCAGAAAAACAACTAAGATTTAACCAGAAACTTGCACCTTTTAGCAACCTTATGATTTGAGGGGAGCCAAATGGCAAACTCTTTGGCACCAAAAATTGCTGTTCTTTTTTATGCCAAATGTGTATGTCTGAGAAACTCCAAATGTGAGCCTATTTTCCCCTAAATCCTGAGAAGTATCCATTTCCCCAGACCACAAGTGCCCTAGTAAAAAGAATCTGGTTGGATTCTTGGTTAGATCACAGGTACAAACCATGGCTGGTCCCAGTCACTGGCGCTTTGCCGGGAGTGTTCTTACCTAATTCCCAGGTTACCAGGTCTCCTGCAGGACTTTTACTGACCACACCCAAGCAAAGCTGTCAAGGCCAAAAAAGCCAATCAAGGGAGAATAATATTTCACCAGAGTATTCTCTCCCCAGACAGAAATCCTTCTATGCTCAAATATGAAAGTGCAATTCTCAAACTTATTCTAAAATCCTTAATATCAAAATACAAACACTGTGAAGAAGTGAGAGACTGGGAAGAAGGAGCTTGGGGAATATTTTTTTCTCAATAGAAACTTAGGTATTTTTTTTTCTGAAAAAAAAATTATTATTTTTTCTTTATTAACCCTACCAGACTGCTGTACCGATTTTTCGGTACTTTCCACACAAAGGTGGAATATTGGCGCTAGATGAAAGGTAGACCTATTTTCTACAATGTCTCCAAGTTCCATCTTATTCTAACCACTTGTTTGCATGTAACTAACATTTTTCTATATCATGTTGGTTTTTTCTCGGATTAAGGTATTACATATGTGTCCTTATCGCCCCATTGCCCTCACACACCCCCACTCATGCCCTCACCCCCCTGGTGCCTGTGGCCATTGGTTATGCTTATATGCATGCATACAAGTCCTTTGGTTGATCTCTTCCCCTTACCCCCACCCTCCCCTACGTTCCGAGGCTTGACAGTCTGATCGATGCTTCTCTGTCTCTGCATCTATTTTTGTTCATCAGTTTATGTTGTTCATTATATTCCACACATGATTGAGAGCATGTGATATTTATCTTTCTCTGATTGGCTTATTTTGCTTAACATAATGCTCTCCAGGTCCATCCATGCTGCTGCAAATGGTAAGAATTCCTTCTTTTTTACAGCAGCGTAGTATTCCACTGTGTAGATGTACCACAGTTTTTTAATCCACTCATCTGCTAATGGGCACTTAGGCTGTTTGCAAATCTTAGCTATGGTGAATTGTGCTGCTATGAACATAGGGATGCATATATCCTTTCTGATTGGTGTTTCAAGTTTTTTGGGATATATTCTTAAAAGTGGCATCAATGGGTCAAATGGGAGATCGGTCCATTTTTAGGTATTTGCGGAAACTCCACACTGTTCTCCACAGTGGCTGCAACAGTCTGCATTCCCACCAGCAGTGCACAAGGGTTCCTTTTTCTCCACATCCTCACCAGCACTTGTCATTTCTTGAT